>NW_003852566.1:3304772-3338787 GCF_000181295.1 Otolemur garnettii
AGAAAAAGAAACAAACGAATGGTAAGAGGGATCCCCTGAGGGACCCTGAGGCTGTAAGAATTGTGGTCCTGGGCTGCTGGTGGGACCCCGGGACATGACAGGCACTTCTGGGCAGTATAGCATGCCTTAGGGTGCGGGCTAACAGGGTCTATGGTCACTTGGTCCTATGGGATGGCCACTCCAAGATCTCTGGCTCAACTGGGCACAGGACCACCCAGGACCCCAGCTCTTTTCTAATGCCATCAGGGGTGCTAAAGGAATTAACACGTGAGGCTGTCCCTGGGAATCTTCCTCAATCCATGATAAAATGGGGACCTGAAGATGATTCCTGATGAGGGAAGTGGCTGTGAAGGAACCCTCCCTAGCCTGATAATTAGGATCCAAACTCAGATCCTGACTCAGATCCAGCTCCCTGACTCATGGCACATGGCCACATGTGTGGACACTGTGACTTTTGGTCCAACACTGACCAGACACAGTGGCTTCAGCTTTGGCACCAGGGCAGAAGCTGGGGCCCTGGGCTGGGCTGGGACGTAACTCTCAGAGTATGCTGGGCCACATGTGACCATCATTTCCCTTCTTTGGGCCTTGGTTTCCCCACTCGCAAAACAAGGGACTAGCCTCAAATATTCGCCACATAAATCCCACTTGTAAAACTGTGCTTTACAAGGTTCATTCCAGGACCAGCCTCCCTTGGGAACGAGCATAATTAGACTCATTTAAGAGTCCCCTCCCCTGGCAAAGCTGGCTGAATTATTCATATTCTATTTTTCATTCTAATTCTATTCTCACTGTCTGATGGGCTTTTGTTCAACTTTCAATCGTGCTTTGGCAGCTATGGATCATTTTCCCTGCAAGAAAAGTTTGTCAGACCCAGGTAGGCATTCTGGAGCCAGGTCATACAAGAGGACAAAAGGGTAGATGCCCTATGCCTCAACTTAGCACAGTTACTTTTCTCCAGTTTAGGGGGTTGAATGGGGCCCCCAAAAGACAAGTCCATGATATCCTGATTCCCAGAGACCGTGACTGACGTTGGCTGGGAAAAGGGCCTTTCCAGATCTAGTTAAGGACACTGAGATGGCCCTGAATCCAAGGCCACGTGTCCTTGTAAGAGACAGAAGAGAAGCACAGACCCCAGAGGAGGCCATGTACTCAGGGACAGAGGTCGGGGTGCTCTGGCTGCAAGTCCAGGAGCTCCTCGAGTGACCAAGAGATGGAGGGACAAGGACAGATTCTCCCCCAGCCCCGTCAGAGACAGTACGGCCTGCTGATATTTGACTTTGAATGTCTGCCCTCTAGAGCTATGACAGAATACGTCCGTGGTGTTTGGAGCCACAAAGTTTGTGGTGATTTGTTATGCCCACCACAGGACACCAATACTCCTGGGTTGCTCCCTGGGAATGACAAAATGACAACAGGGACATAATGCCAGTGCCAAGGATGTTTTCTATACACCCAGACTGCTCCTTTCCTGGTGACAGACTGTTGGGGCCCCCCAGGCTGGGGCACCAGGAATCAGAGAGCTTCCTGGTCCTTCTCTCCAGCTCCTTTGGCACCTCACCAGCCTGCAAGTCCTGGGCCTAATGATCCTTCTGCCAGGCCAGCCTCACCCAAGCCATCATCATCTCTGTCCCTTGGTATATCTGTGTCCAAGCTCAGCTAGAGTGAATGTCCTCCATGGCTGCTGGACTTGCCACTACCCTGTGGTGGCCTCCCCTGGCCCCAGAGAAGGCCAAACACTGTGTGGCATGGTCACCCTGCCTGTCTTCCCCAGTCTCACCAGGGGCCACGTGTCTCTGCAGTTTGAAGTCTCCAGACACCCCTAGGTCACAGTCTCCGCCTGAACACCAAAGTGAGCTTAACACATCTGCTCACCCTCATGGACCTCACCTCCTATGGATTGCCATGCTGTATATGCACCCATCCATCCTTGGTAGTCACCAGGCAGGGACCCCCCATCTCATTCATCTCTGTGCCCCACCCCCACAGGGCTGATGCTTGAAGCATGGGTGCAGTGAGACTGACGTGTGGATGAACATCAGATGTTCATTAGAACAGGCCTTCTAATTTAGGAACCCCGTTCATGGGCACTTCTGCCACCCTAAGCCCCCTAACTAAGGCAGGTGATGTGACCCTTAGCTTTATTTAGGTGAGGACACAGGCTCCGGGGTTCCCACAGCCAGAGAGCTCCAAAGCCTGAACTAGCGTGCACGGCCCCAAGTCCAGCTCAGGCTCCTCCTCTCAGGACCCTGTGGCCAGCTCCCCCTTCCACTAGAGGATCCTGCAGGGTGAGCGCACTGAGGCCCTGTCCCATCAACCCAGGGTGTGACAAGTGTGATGCTACTGCAGGGCCCTTGTTCTTGTCCTTCAGATCTCTGTCCAAACACTCACTAATAAAATGGCCTTCTCCTATAATCTCCCCCTGCCCCCCCAAATAAATCTATTTCTTTTACCTTGCTTAGTATTCACAAGCACGTATTTTTGGCTTTGTACTTTTGTAAGCATTAATCATGGCTTCTCACATTGCCGGCTTATCTGCTCCTGCCCACCTGCCAGGGAGGGCAGGGACCTGTCTGTTTTGATCCCTGATGCACCTTCAGTGCCTGGCACATAGTAGGTGCTTAGTAAAGAGTTGCTGGCTGAATGAATGGATCAGCTGCGGGCCTACTGTGGGCCCTCTGATCAGGGCCCAAGTCAGGGAGGTTCCAAACCCATCTCAAATGGAGGGAGTCCTTAGAGTGGAGAAGCAGGGTTGAGGCCAGGGCATGAAGGGAGTTCCCTTTGGAAGTGGCCTGTCACTGACAAGGGCCATTGGCAGGGGCTGTCCCCAGCAGCATGTCATAAGTATTACTGTAGCCAGACAAATGCACATCAGTGGGGACTGGGAAGCACATGGCTCATCCAGCTTCTGCCTGGTTCATCAAGAAGGGCCAATTCCCGCATCCCTTTCTCTGGTTCCCCTATGCTCTGCTCCCAAGCCTGTCAGCCCCAACTTCTCAGGCTGCACAGGGTGGCTGGCTGTCTGGGTCATTCACATGACTCCAGGCAAGGTCGTTCCTGTTTATATCCCCAAAGCCCAGCCAAACACCCAGTCCCACCTGCAGCTAACACGCCCAGCAGGCCAGCTGTGCATGGCTGCTTCCCACTGTGGCTTGTTTAATGGCCCCCATGGAGCAAAGTCCTTCCTTCTGACCCCCTTGCAGATGAGAAAATGGAAGCACTTGCTCAGGCCTGAGCAGAGAAGGAGCTGGACCAAGACTGGGAGTCAGCTGGGGTCCAGAGTGCACCAGCTCAGTCCTAGCCACTGATGACCTGGGGCCAGGCTTTGCTACTTATTAGCTATGCATCCTTGGGCAACTTTCTGAATGTCTCTGGGCCTTAGTTCCCCCAATTTCAGGATGGAAATTGCACTCCCCACCTCCAAGTGTTGGCGTGAGGTTTAAGGTAGTTCATGTGGCATCCTAGGAACGGGACTTGAAATGGAGCAGGTGCTTTGGAAGTAAACTTTGTAAGCTGCCTAACACAGGCTTGTGCTCACTACCTCCAGGGAGCCTGTCTCCAGTCTCAAATCTCCCTTTGAGCTACGGCAGAGACTCAGGCCAGTGACTCAGCCTCTCTGGACTCATGTTCCTTTAGGCTCAGGAGCAGGAGAGGAAAGCCATGGTTGGCATGAGGAAGAAGAGCAGAGCAGTGGGCAGGAAAGGGCTGCCAGCTTGCTGGGGCTCCCCTTTTTCCTCCCAGTGGCTCACCAGTGCAGCCTCCCAACCAGTGGATGGCAAATGTTTCTATAGAGGGCCCGGAAGTAAATACTTCAAGCTTGGCCAGACACAAGACTCTATCACAACTGCAACTATCCAGCTCTGCTTATAGCACTACACCAGCCACAGGCAATACGTAAACAGAGGCCACAGCTGTGAGCCAGGAAAACCCATAAACAGGAACTTTGCCCCACTCTCGCACTGGACTGGACTTTGCAACCCAAGACTTAGAGCAGAGACTGCAATCCTGCCTGGGTAATGGCAGCCTCCCTCCTCCACCATGAGCAGGCCCAGTGTCAGGGTCAGATGGGGCCCCCCACACCACACCCCTGTATGAGGACCCCTTGCCCTGTCAGGTTGGAGCTGGGGTTCTGGGTGCCCCCAGTTGTTCAGACCAGCACTTGGGGGAATCAAGGTTCAGAAATCGGGGTTGTTCTGCCTAAGAGTGAAGCCTGTGGTTCCCTCTGCCAAGGACACAGGAAACATAACCCATGTGGGCCTTCTGCAGAGTCATCAGGTTTGCAGAGGTTTTTATAGAAACTCCTTCATCTCCCACTGCCAAGGGCATTACCTGGTTTCCTGAAGCCTAGCCGAGGTCATGCCAGCACCACGTGACACTGCTGAGGGCTGGTGAAATGTCAGGGAGGAGGTCATGCCGGGTTTTAACAGAGACACTGCTAGTCTGGAAGGACATAGCTTGAGACACAGTAATAACCCCAGGGAGCTGTGGTGGCCAGGCACAGAACTGGCCTGCAGTGGGGGACAGCCTACGCTCCAGTCACACTCAAGGCCCCACACCCAGGGCCTTGCAGGTACTATGGCAGAATGAGGGCCGGAATCCTGGTGTTCTAACTTGCAGTGTTCATCCCATTCCTCTAGAGAAAATATATTTTCATTACAATCTATAGCTTTTCCTGTGGGGTCAGCACCCTTAAGGCCCCAAGGCCAGGGCTGGTTGGGCAGGTTTGTGTTCTCAGGTTTGGGTGCAGACAGGGTGCCATGAAGGAGAAGCCTTTAGCTTTGGACCCCGTTGATTTGACCAAGCAAAGCATGGTTCATCCAGAGGTCTTGGCAGGAGCCTGCTCTCAGGATGGAGGAGGCTGTTACCATGACAACCAAGTAGCCTCGGGCATCAGGGATGGAGGCAGCCCTGTCAGTGGCCACGCCACAAAAGGCCTCACACACAGGCTCACCATGGAAGGCCTCCTGTAGACAGCCAATCCTTAAAAAGCTGCCTTTTTTAATTCCTTGAAGCAGATTTTCTCCAGAAGATGTTCTGGCTGCAAACATAGGCTAGAAACACTCAGGCTAAGGAACGTCAGACGCTTACAGGGGGCTCCTAGCTGCCACAGCAACATGCTAAAGGCTGACTGAGCTTGGACCATGTTTATGCCTCACGGTTTTGAAGACCAGAAGTCTAAGATCAAGGGGTCCACAGGGCTGCTGCTGTGTAGGGCCGGTCTCCACACTTTGAGGTGGCTGTTCCCTCACTGTGCCCTCACATGGTCTTTCCTCTGTGCATACATCCTTGGTGTCTTATAAAAACACCAGTCAGATGGGGCAGGGCCTCCAACAGGCTGTAGTTTAATCATCTCTTTCAAAGTCCCTGTCTCCAAATACAGTCACATTCTGAGGTGCTGGGGGTTAGGGCTTCAGGACATCAATGTAGGGGGACACACTTTAGCCTGTACACAGCTTCCTTCCCTTCTCTGCTCAGAACATCTTATTGATGGAACAGAACCCAGATTGCTGGGGCCACAGGAGAGGCAGTTACGAAGCCCTGCTCTCTGTGAGACACGCAGCTCTCCCACAGTCAGCTCATGTGCTTAGAAGGAATCAGCCAAGCCGCACGACGGCAAGAAAACACTGGCGTCTGAGTTCCACAGACCAGGGCATGAAAATCCAGCTCCACCACTATCATCAGCAAGACCTCTCAGACTCAGCCCTCCTGAGCCCTCCTCTGTAGAATGGGTTGATAACTTCTGCTTTGCAGGACTCTAATGAGGATTTCAAGAGATGATGTATAGCCAAAGAACTGTAATGAAATTAGAATCAGGAATCAAAGTCTTCCTCTCCTCCCTCTGGAAAAAATATTAAAACTAAGCAGGTTGCAAAAGGTGCTATGCTTTTCAGCTCCTGGATGGATAAGGAAGGTCTGTGCTGAGTTGCATGCCTAGTTTCCAAGACCTGGGATAGGAACCCAAGGTGGGACAGAGCTGGGACTCACACCAGGTGGCTGCACACCCATGGCAAGGGGCAAGGCAGGCCCTGTCCTGACCTCCAGGGCTCCCAGTCCAGAGGGGGAGCCTGATTTAGTTCCATGATCCACGTGCCAGAAGAGACACACAGGTGCACACGATGAAGGTTTCTAATGAGCCACCTGGGGAGTCAGGTAAGGGGCCTCTGAGGCCTGAGGCAAGTGGGAGCCTCCCAGGCAGAGTCAGCGTGGGGAGAGGTGTGTGCTGTGTGTGCTGGGGAGGGCACATCTGTGGGGAAAGGCTCTGAGGAGATGGAAAGAAGGTGGAGCTGGGGCTGGAGAGGATGTGGGGCCAGTGGGCCTATGAGGGCACTGGACTCTGTCCAGAAGAGGACATAGGAGGGGACAGAAGAGGAGGGAAGGGCTTATGTGAGGCATGAGGGTGGCGCTTCGTGAAGAGAGGGTGTGGGTGGCAGGACCCACCATGAAAAGAGAAGCAGGTAGAGGGTTTGGGGCTTCAGCCTGGGGCTAAGAGGGTTAAACTGGGAATGAGTTCTAGAAATTCCTTGGAGGCCTGTGGAGAAGGAGTGGGAAGTAAGTGAGGGCTGTGTGAGCCCCACCAGGTACCAGCTAGGGCCAGGGTCAGGAACAGAACATCATGTGGCTGCTGATGTGCCTTCAGCCACACGTCACAAAGCAACCTCTGCTCTGCCCTGCAATAGCATAAACCTGCTTTCTTTAGGATCTAAAACAAGAGTAGGGAAACGTGATGGGCTTCCAGAGCTGGATGGACCTCAGAGGGACCCAGGGCTCGGAGGGGCCTTAGATGAGAAAGCCCACCTCTCAAGGCCCAGCTCCATGTTGTCAAAGGGTCGTGACAGCACCACCTCGGCGAGTCACCTGGGAGTGGAACGTTACTGGCTGCTCCGTGCACTCATTCAGCCCAGGGCCCACAGACCATAATGTACAATGAAGAGTGCTGTCGTGGGGGCCGCTAGTGTGACCAAGGGGCAGGTCAGCCAGACAGGTGAGTGGACAGGTTCTGCGCCCAGATGGTCCAAGTGTGAGTCTCAACCCTGCCACCTGTCAGCTGTGTGATGTTGGGTAGATGAGCTGGCCTTTTCATGGCTCAGTTGCTCATCTGTCAAAGGGGGGGTGTTAACAGTGCCGCAAGGGCTTCTCCTTCCTGGCACCCTGTCTGCACCCAGCACAGCAGGAGGGTGCAGTAAGCGTGTATGTGCCTCGGACACAGACCCAGTGCTCCACCAGTGGTGACAATGGCAGCAATGGCAGGCAAGCCTTCGGCCACAGTGGAGGCTGACCCACCGACCACCTGGCCTAGTAAAGGCCCCAATGCAGGCCTGTGCTGGTAACTCGAACCACCACCTCTCTAGAGGGAGGAGGAGAAACCGATCTTGTAGCGTTTACAGAAAGCTGTGGAAATAGCACCACCATGACCAAACTCAGTCTCACATAGCGATGTCCATTAACATGGATGTGGGAAGAGGCAAGCACAGTCGGCTCTGGTGTAAGCCAGCTATAGCAAGCTGCTGGCATGACATGAGGTCATACCTGGCCAGACCAAGAGAAACCTGGTGACAATAGCTCCTGTCCAAGATGAAAGAGAGCCTCCGGGCCCCAGTCCTAACACCCCCATCTGAGAGGAGAAACTGGGGGACAGGAAGGAGAAGCACCAAGTAGCAGATCCAGGACAGATGTCTCAGCATCAAGGTCTTTATGTCGAGGACCTTCTGACAGTCTTGTGAGGAGTGCTGGGAAGGCTGAGCCCAGGGAGCCAGGGCAGGAAGGAGAAGTGAGCTGGTGAGCAGCTCTAGCAGGGCCTCAGAGGCCAAGTAAAGGGGCCGGGGTTCACTCCAAGTCAGCAAAAGTTGGTGGAGAGTTTCGAACAGACAGTGAAAAAAAAACTTGCCTTGTTGCTGGCAAACGGACTGTAAGGAGACATGGGGGGAGGGAGACATTGCTGATGACACCAGTAAGAATGGGTCCTGACAGGTGTTCTCGCACCCCGTCCTCTGGCATCCTGGGGTGTGCGCAGCAGTAAGAATGGGTCCTGACAGGTGTTCTCGCACCCCGTCCTCCGGCATCCTGGGGTGTGCACAGGGCTTCTCCTTTACAGGTGAGGAACTGAGGCACAGAGAGTCCAAGTAAGTGTTACCACATCGTGGGGCCAAGGCTCAAACACTGGCAGTCTGAGTTCCTAGACCTAAGAAGGGAGGCCAGTTAGGTCACTGCTATCATCAGGGTGAGAACGATGGTGGCCTGGACACGTGCCAGTGCACAGAGGCCACTGGGCTCTGGACGCATTGGGAAGGTGGGACTGCAGGGCCCACCGAGGCTTGCTTTGTTCGGCACCTGTCTTCTGGTTCCATTAGAAACCCCACAAGGGAAGAACCGGGACCCCCATTTGCTTGAAAGGTGCCTTTGTGCAAATTAGAAAAACCAATTCCTCTGTGAAGAGTCTCAAAACAAGAAAACGCTCTCCTTCCCGGGTGTCCGGCTTGGATTGCGGCCCCCACCCCTTGCCATCTCCTTCATGCAGCAGATGACCTACACAGCCGTGCTTGCAGGCCTGGCAGCAGCCTGTGCTCCCAGTACCTGGTCAAATGCTCAACACAGGGAGACTCAGTCAGTGCTGCTGAACGGGCTCAGGAACGTACAGAGCCACGGGTGGGTGGCAGCAGGGCTGGAACCAGGACCCAGGAGTCCAGACTCAGCTGCTACTTCTCACCACGGTTCTTCTTACCCAGTAAGCTACAGACAGAGCATTTCTGAGCAGGTACAACCCTTCTCCATGGACTGGTGCTATAGGTGGGACAAGGAAGCTGCCTGTAAGGTGGGTCACAGCTGGTGACGTCACATGTTAACACTGTATCAGGGTCCTTGATGCCATTCAGCCCTCACAACTCCCACTGCAGGATGCACTACCCCCATTGTGTGGATGAGAAAAGTGAGACTCAGGATGCCTGAGGGACCGGCCAGGGCCAGGACCAGGGGCAGAGGCAGGGGTGGCTCCTGGGCTCTGGGCTCCTTGGCCCAGCACACAGCCTAGCAAGTGGAGGGGCCCTGCCCGATTCCTCCTTTGTTCCCAGCACAGAGATCAAGTAGAGACCTCAGGCAGGCATGTGCTGACCCAGGTTCTGAGCCTCCTGCAGCCAATCACTGTATCCCCTCCAGCCCACCTGGCTGTGGGCCCTGCCCCAAAGATGGCAATTAGAAATTTGTTCTAGACTGAAGCTTGGTTTAATGCCAGCTTCCACCATGAGAAATAACTCAAGGGAGAGAAAAATCAATTGAACCATCTCTAAAATTCTCTAGTGCTAAAAATAAAGCACAAGTCCATCAGCTAAGGCGTCCTGTGCAATTTGTTACCTTTAAGACACATCAAACTCAAGAAAAAATCACTCAGCACTGTGTAACCATCTCCGAATATCGGTAGGAGTTATTTAGACAGATGTTGAAACAGCACTGGGGAAGAAAGAGCTCTGATCGTCAGACCAGAGAGGCAAGGATTTTATGAGAACAAACCTTAAATGTCTGAGGGCTGGTTATTTAAGAGAAAATCACACCATCCTTTTGCTGGACCCTGATCAGGTATGAGGCCCTTCATCTGAGAGACTTCTAAGTCCTTAAAAACATCCTACAATGAGGAATTCTGCCTACTTCATACTTGCAGAAGCTAACGGCCCAGGAGCTTGAGCAGTGGTGCTGGGCTTAGGCCTACCTTGCTCACTAGTGTCTGGGGTCTCTGGGTCTCTTAGCCACCTGAGATCAGACTGCCAAGGGGAGGTCTGGATCCTAAGCCCTGCTCCTGGGACAACCATTGACAAGCTTCCACCATGTACCAGGTCTGTCAGGAAGGGCAGGGGACAAAGAGAGGCCTTTCCCAGGTGCCTAATCCCAGAAAATGGAGGGGGGCTTCCTAGTAACAAAACCTCATGGGACCAGGAGGAAGCCCAGGAGCCACTGGGCCAGATAGGCTCTGACCAGCTGGGAGGGGTGTGGAGAGGATAAATCAGAGGCACCCACCAATGGGCTGGGAGATGCTACAGGTGGGCAAAGGGTCAGGGGGTGGGGGACAGCAGAGGGCAGACCTCTGCCCTCACCCACACCATGATGGGAACCCAGCAGCTGACAGTGTGAGCAAGTATGACACTTAGGACCCTCTGAGAGCTTCAGCAGGGGCTGACACAGTTAGGCCTGAGGTCTCGCAGCTCTGCAGAAGCCTGGTTGGCCAGACAAGGTGGGCTGCGGGGGCTGTGGAGGGGATTGGTGCCTCTTTCCATCTTGGGGATGAGGTTGAAGAAGGAGGCTGGGAGGGCTTGGGATGTTTGAGCCTTGGTGACCAGAGCAAGATACTGCACCATGAATGTGCAGATTGGCCACAGCAGATATCTAACAAATACCAGGTTGATTCTCACTTGATTCAGAATAGCCAGGTACAGAGTTACAGCAGGGACGTATTGTGGGTCATCTTTCTTAGCGCCAAATAGTCAGAGAAGGCCCACTTTTCCCCTTTACTAAAAGAAGTTTTCTTTTCTCTTGATACAGTTACTAAAAATAAATTCTGCTGAGATGGAAAGGGTTACTGATTGGAATGAGGAGATGGTCACACAGCAAGAAACTGCCTGTGGACTTTGAGGCTGGAGCTGCATCGGGTCCAGGGAGGAGCAGGAGCTAAAAGGACGCAGACCTCCAAGTCCAGACCAGCCCTCCCCTTCACCCTGCTCAGGCACAGGCCTTCCAACTCTGGGCTTCCTAACAGGTCCAACCAGAACTGTCACCTGCTGACAGGTAGAATCCTCTAGCGGTACTTACTCAAAAGGTGGCTGAAACATTCAGCCAGAGCAATTCCCCAGCTCTGAGTGAAGCATAGCTGCCCTGCTGGCCTCCTCCCATGTCAGAATGAAATGCCTTTTCTAATTACTCAGCTACTGTCAGCCCCATCCTGGCACCTGCAACCCATCCTCCTGACACCTTCCCCACGAAGGAAGGCCTGCAACCACCATGGGTGTGTCCTGTGTGTCTCAGGACTCATCACCCTGTGGCCAGGCAGCAGCAGGCCCTGGAGAGAGCCAGGTGCAGTGTGGCCCCCAGTGGGTTATTCTCATTGGGAGAGGTTTCCACAACCACAGACTCCTGGAGGCTCCACTCAGCTCCTTCCCAAAGCCTGAGTTTTACCACCTGGGGCTGTCTGGAGCCCAGCTCTGAACCCTTAGCTTTCTACATTTTGATCAACTAACAATTCATTTTCATGAATTTAGAGATTCACAAGGAGATGTGACACAAAGTTACATAGCAGGATCTGTAGCTGGGGATCCCTCGGGCCCTCCAGTGACCCCCAATCCATGGAGAGTCCCCCTTGTCACTATCTTTCACCTGGCTTAGAGTCTTTGAGCAACAATCACCATTTTTACTCCTTCCTTTGCATAAATCATCAGCTCTACATCTACATGCTCCCTGGGCAGCACCACCACCCGGCTCACTCTCCACATACCTGGTGCCTGCAGCCTGCAACAGACATGGCTGGAGAGAAATGCATTGGCCACACCAGCTAGGCCCACTGATCTCCCACAGCCTCTGCCCCAGCACATGATTTTACTCATAGTTTATTGTCTGTCCATCCCCAGAGGGCAGGATCTGGATCTACCCAGTTCCAGCACCAAACACAAGGCCTGGCATATGGCAGGTGCTCAGTTACGTGTCACAGGGGAATGGCATGCTCCCCAACTCACTGACAGATTAACAATGTGAATCTAGCCACAGTTTAGGCACTCATGTAGACGTAGTTACCATCTGTGTGCGTGGAGTGGGATGAGGAGCCAGGCTGACAGTACCGACTAGGAAGGATTGTAATTCTAGGAAGGATTAGCCCCTTTTCTTGTCCACAATTAACCTGTTCAAATGTCCAAAGATGGTTATGGTATACCTCAAACCTACGAAGTTGCTGTCCTCACAACTTCACTCCTCCAGTGCCTCCTGCACATGGCCACCTTCTAGCCTCCCCCTAACTCTTTCCCTGCACCTCCTTGCTGGTCCCCGGCTGCAAAGCTTGTCTGCTGGAATCCAGTCCCCCACAGCTGGCTGGTGATGCCCCCTGTTTTCAGTGTGCTGATGGCTTCCTGTTCCATGGAAGCAGTTAGATGGCAGCTAGGCACAGCCTTCAGTAGCAAACCCCAGGCACACGCACCAAAAAGGAGTCAACCCTTTTGGCGAACAAGGGAGCAAGTCACGGTTCTGTGCTCTCCCCCCTCACAGTCCGACAGATGTTTGCTTCATCTCTGCAGAAAGAACCTGACCCCAGGTCTAGCAGGCAACACGCCAAGTCTGAACTGTCCAGGTCGGCAGCCACTAGCCCCACATGGCTATTTAATTAACTTCTAGTTTGGATTGGTTAAAATTAAATTAGATTAACAATGTTAATATAGCCACACTTAGGCACTCAGCAGGCATGTGTGGCTGCAGTTACCACTCTGTGCGGTGGAAAGAGAGGACGGTCCTACGGGACAGGGCTGAGGATAGATCTTACTACCATTGATTTGGCTCCCTCCTATTTATGGTAGGTGACAGGTTTTACTTTAGCTTATGGTATTGAAGTTAAACTTCCTCCCAAAAAACAGTTATTTAGTAAAAAATAAAGCAATTTAAAGAAAATGAATACAAACTAGAAAAATAGGAAAAGTAAGTTAAAGAACACATGGCATGCAGAGGTAGTGACAGCTGTGAGGGGCCATGTGAATGACAGGGGCCCGGAAGAGTCCACCACACATACCACTGGCTGGGTGGCCTCGCCCTCCTGCCCACCCATGATCTTGGGCAGCCTCCTTAAGCCCACGGAGCTTCCTACCCGCATCCCATTCTCTCTCCTTCTCTGCAGCCCACAACAGCTTGCAGGGATCTCTGATTACATTCCTTAACAGCCCACATCAGGCTGTGTTCCCAGTGGCCCATGAGGCCCTCCAGGGAAAGACTGAGTTTCTTTCATTCATCCCCATGGGGCCTGGGACAAGAGAGGTGCCAAGAAATTAATGAACAAATGAAGTACCCTCCCTTCTAAATTTCCAGGACTCTACAGTTCTAAAGGGTCTCAGAATCCATGGTATCATCATATCCTTACAGCAGTGCAAAGAGAGAAATGGGATTGGTATGAGGAAGTCAAAGCTCCAGGAGGGTGGTTGCCACTGTCCCAGTGCTCAGTGGACAGTACTGGGCAGGGCAAAAGCACTGGACCAGGGCAAGGAGGCCTGAGCACACGTCCCACCTCTGCCCCAAACAGCTGGAGACTTTAGGCCAGCCTCCTGCTCTCCCGAGCCTCCATTTCTCCATCTGTAAAATGGGATATAACATTATCCGATTTGTAGACTATAGCCTCAGGTTTTGGGCATCTGTTTGCACAGCCCCCAACACCTGGGCAGCCCCTCTCTCACACATAGACCCCATGCTGGGGGCAGAACTACCCCCTCTGTGCCAGAGAGGGGCACCTGAGTCCAGCCTGGCCAATCAGAGTGCTGCATCTCCCTCCACCAAACACACATACATAGAGGGTGCCTAAGGCCCAGAGCTGATGGGTACCATCTAGGGTCTTGGTAGGACAGCAGAGAGACCTGGACTCTTTTCTTCTGGACTTTATTCTGAGACCAGGCCCAAGCTGCTGGTGGCCACTGACCACCACATGATGCCTGTGACTGTAGCCAGAGCAAAGACCAGAAGCAAACGACCAAGAGAGCAGTCTGCTCCTGGATCCACCTGTGCCTGAAGCTCTCCGACATGCTAAGGCATCGAATGCCCTTGTAGGAAAACAACTCTTAGCCAACTGATGCTCAGAGCACTGAGTACACGTGGGCTCACAGGACTTCCTATCTGAATGGAGGGTCAGCTTACTGACAGTGCACACTACAGCACCACGGGGTTGCTAAAAAGACCAAGGCTTGGTGAAAGGGGGATCCTCACCCAAGGTCACAGACAGGGGTAGGGGTCACACAGAGACTTCCTGACTCTGAAGCCCATACATCTGCCCCCCAGTCCGCTGGCCAGGCTCAGGGAACGTTGGATACTTTGCTCCGAGCCTTTCTCAGCTCCCTTCCTCCTGATTCCTAAGGGTCTCCCTGGCCATTCTCAGCCCGTCAAAGCCATTTGTTACCTTCTTTCCCTCCTTCCCCCATTGTTTCCTTCTGCTCCCTCACTCCCTCAACAGGTCCTGGCTTCTGCTTGGAGGGTACAGACTGAACCCGTGAGACACAGTAGCAGGCATTGGCATCCACTGTCAGGAGCTGCTTGTGGCAATGGCTGAGTTGCCTCAGCTCAGGGTGACCAGGGCTGCCGGCGCTGGAGCTCAGCAGAGTTCACAAAGGCTCCCACCACCTCATCACACACCAGAGGCACCTTTCACAAAGAGCAGCTGATGCAGAGGGTAGAAGTAGGGACTCCGGGCCAGAAGGCCTGGGTTTGCACGCCAACTTGACACCTGCTGGCTATGAGCTTCGAGCAGGTTCCCTTGGGCTCTTTGTGACTCAGTTTCCTCATCTATACAGAGAGATCATGATGGTACCTGCCTCATAAGGTGCTGTGAAGATGAAATGAATTAAATTTAATGCATGTTGATATAAGGCACAGACCCGGCACAACAGCCATGCTGTGTACTATTATTATTGTGATTATTATTGTTCTGCAGAATGGTGACACCTTAACGACCTGCCTGCCTATCTACAGAAAGCCCTGGTGGGCTGAGCCTCACACATCCCCAGGCCAACACTATTGTATCACCAGTTCTTTCCTTACTGCTCCGTAGGCCTGCTCAGTGCTATTGCCCCTAGCCTGCCCTGACGCAGAGCTGATCAGAACCAATGGGTGCCCTCTAGGGTCTCCTAACAGAAGACCCTAATCCAGCTGGGCTTCTGACACACTGTTGTCACCCTAAGCCCTAGGCAGGACCCCAGTGCTGTTCACCAACATGGATGCAGCCTGGATTGGGCCCCAAAGACTCTTCAGCAGACCGTCTAGTGTGGGCCAGCCATTCCATCTCCAGGGCAGTTGAACCCTGGACTCACCATCTCCTTCCTGGTCTCTGGTGGGACCCCAGTGTGATGGGGATCTGAGCCACTCCGGATCAAATGCAGGACTCAGCCACCCAGATTTTTAAGTTTTCAGAAATAGATGTAATGTATGATTCCATATCTGGATCTCATATGCCATGAGCCAGAAGGCACCTCACTTAAGAAGCTTAACAAAACAGAAGCCCCCAAACCAGCCCACCCGCCCCCCAGCCTGTAAGCCCTCCCCATGGGCGATGGCAGTGGGGCTGCAGTGAAGGATACTGAAGCTCCTGTCGGTGATGGCCAGGTGCCAGAGGTTGATGCGCAGGTCATCTGCGGACATGTAGGTCTCACAGTCGCTGTTGACGGAGATGGAGTTGATGTGGTAGGTGTGGCCGTTGGCAAAGATCCTCCGAGGGCTCACCTCCACCATCAGGTCCATGGGCTTCAGCACAGGCACCTGCAGAGGTGGAGAGGCCGTGTGGGGGCATCTACACTGGAGGTGGAACACTGCAGTGGGCGTCCATCCTGACTGCATGGCCTGTATTAGGTGGTGGCAGCTGGCAGTTGCCCACTGACCACCTGGCCTTCAGGAAGGATGCCTCCTTCATCCAGATGCTGACCCCCAGTGAATGAGAGACCAAACCCTCTGCACCCCAATCTCCTCCTCTCTAACGTGGAGTAAAAAGTACTGTGGCAGAGGCTGCTGACTGTCCCCTAAACCTTAGTGCTTCCCTTCCATTATATAGTGCTGTCACTGGGAATTGGCTACCCAGATGGCAATCACATTTCCCAGCTGCCATTGCACCTGGGCATACCTAGTTCTGACCAATGGGATCTGAGCAAAGAGTGCAGTGAGTGCAATGTGAGCAAGCAGTGAACGTGCCTTCTCCTGGAAGGTGTGGACCCAAGCCTCAGGGATGAAGGCACACGGATGTGGATGCAAGGCACCTGCAACAGAGCCATGGACAACCTGAAGCACCTACAGCGGGCTTGTCCACAGTGAAAAAAACATCTCTGTGTTCAGCCCTGGAAGCAAGGGTTTTTTGTTACAGCTGCTGAGTTGGCCTGACTCATACAAACTCATTTCAAAGGGTTGGTGACAGGGGTCCCTGTGATGGCATCAGACATTGGGCCTTTCTTCCTCCCACCCCCTCTGCCTGGAACACTCACCCTCTTTTACTCCTATAGAACTGTGACTCCTCCTTCAACATCCAGAGGCAACAGCAAGGTGTCTTGTGCTCTGCTCACCCCAGCACATTGTACCCGTTCCTACTGGAGTTCTCTTTCTCTCTTTTTTTTTTTTTTTTTTTTGCAGCTTTTGGCTGGGGCTGGGTTTGAACCTGCCACCTCCAGCATATGGGGTCGGCGCCCTACTCCTTTGAGCCGCAGGCGCCACCCCCCCTACTGGAGTTCTCATCACACACTGCAGTGTGCCTCGGGGCCCAGTTCATTCCAGTGACTGTGAGGTCTTTAGAGGTGCAGACAGACAGACAGACAGACACAGCCTCTGACCTCTTCTATGGAGACAGGTACTGCCATCCCAGACTGATGCCACAGGGAACCAGACTCCTGTGTGGAATCTCAGAGTTAGGTAGTGACAGAGCCAAGGCTATGGCCAGGTATTACCACCCCTGAGGGTATTGTGGTAGGAAGGGGTGGGCTCTTGCCAGCTGTCACCGTCACTGGGGCTTCACCTCCCTAGGCCTCAGTTTCCTCTTCTGTAAAAGGGGGTAACAGTGGTGCCAGGGGCTTCTCATTGATTCCATGAGTTGATGCAGCTCAAGCGCTTAGCCTAATGCTTGGCACTGTGATGTCTCAGCTGTGTGAGGGCCTCCTCCACCTCCTGATACGGTGGCTAGGAGTGGTCAGGCCTCTGACACCTGGGGTGTCTGCAGATGTCCAAGAGTGAGCCCCAGGCAGGGGTGCTACAGGGGCAACGGGAACAGTACCTGAGAGAGGCAGCAAGGGTAGCACTGGGGTGGAGGCAGAAGTTGTTCCGGGGATGGGCTACACAGACCTTCATCAGTTAAGTGCAGGGTGGCAGAACAGGGCCACAGTCACCACATGGAATCAGGTGAATCCAGCCACACTAGGTGAGGGCAGGCTGTGGCAGACTGGTTGGACTCAAGACAAGGACAAAGAAAATAGGTGCACAAATGTGCGAGAGAGATTTCAGGTAGCGACAGTCGTGTGAAGACAAAATAGATGAGAGGCCCAGGTTCAGGCAGCACGCTAGTGCCCGGCCAGAGGGACACCCAGGAGGGGATGTGAGAAGGGGCCTGAAATAGGCTTTGTGGTGAGACTCAGGCGATGTGGGACCTCCCCTGACGCCAACCCCCCGGGCCCCCACTGCCCTGTCACAGTCCTGGGCTGTTGTTTGCTCCTGTTTCTCCAGTTGACTGAGTGATGCATCTTCTCTGGTTTCTCTCTGTCTCTCTAGTTCTTGGCTCAGGGCCAGCACATAGAGGCCCTTCAATGAATGAGTGAATGGGCGAGTGAATGAATGTGCTGTGTCCCTGAGCTCACAGGGGAGGAAGATGGCAGGTGGCAGCTTCCATGGAGCTGTGAGCACTGAGCTCCTTTGCTGCAGGCACAGCTCTGCAGCCCACGTGAGATTCTCTCATGCATGAGGGCATCAGTGTGTGTGTGTATGAGTGTACATGAGTGCATGCGTGTGTGCAGAACTGGTGTGCGGGCCTGTTGGCTCTGGTTCTTGCCTTGCTGTCTCTGTGTGCTTCTAGGTTGCAGGCCTGGGAGGGGAGGGGCCCTCCCTGTGCATGTTGCCATGTACCTGTCCTTCCTTCTGAGAGCAGCCACTGCTCCTCTGGGGATCCCTGGACTCTCAGAAGACAGACGTGCCCAGCTGCCCTGGAGGGGCTTGGAACATCACTGACAAAGTCTTGGCATCTCAGCCTATCCCGTCTCTCTTTCCAGCAACACTATTTTCTCCCAGAAGCCTTGGGACAGTTCACCAGTGTGGCAGCCACTTATTGTCATGCCCCAAACTAGATTAAAGACATTAAAAAAAAAAAAAGAGTGAAAAGAAATCTGCCCTAAAGGTTTGGTGGTTTCAGAATAAAACAGGCACCACCTCCCCTTCCAGAAGACACAGTCTTAAGTTAGGGGAGGGCGGGAAGACAGATGCGTAAACACTGAGCACAGAACAGTGCTGTATACCAAAGGCCAGAGTGCACTGGGAAGTACAATTTTCTTCTGGCTTGTGTAGAAAGGCTTTCGAGAGGTAAAGACTAGGGTGGTGTCTGTGGCTCAGAGGAGTAGGACACCAGCCCCATATGCCAGAGGTGGTGGGTTCAAACCCAGCCCCAGCCAAAAACTGCAAAAAAAAAAAAAAAAGGTAAAGAGTAGTAGGGTTGTAAAGAATGAACAGGAGTTCACAAAAAAGACAAGGTAGAGAAAGGCCTCTTGGGGAATCTCATAGCACTGACCACCGGTGTGATGCTGATTCTGTGTCTGTTTCTTTAGGGTCTGGGAACCCTTGTAGGGGCAGGGACCGAATTTTACCTTGCTTACTTCTAGGACCCCAAGGACCCAGCCTGGGGGCCAGGGCAAGCAGCTCCTCAGTAAATAGCAGCTGCCTCGACTGTTAATTGTGCAGATTGGGCGGAAATCCGCATGGGGCTGGGGGGCTCAGGGAAAATAGAACACAAACGAGGGACAAGCAGGAGGACAGACCAGGGCACCACAGTTCCTCCCCCTGCCTCCTTCAGTGCAGTACACAGCTAAGTGTCTTGGGATCTGTTTGACAGAGAAAAATCCCCAGTGTTGGGAGAGAAATAAACAGGATTCCCATGAGCTGCCGCTTCAAACACTAGGTGTTTGAAGGTGATCAGGAAGTGATCATTACAGCCCTTCTTCCAGCTGAAACCTTCGTGTACTGTCTGGGAGCTGGGCTACCAGTCCTCTCATTACTCAACACGGAAGCTAATTGTCTTCCCCGCTTCCTCAGAATTTATTTGAGCAATTTGCCAGTCATTTAGAGGCCAGCGTGTTTACATATTTATTTCTCCTTCTTGAGAACAGCATTGATTACCGCTTTATATTCCTGACGACGGCTGGGAGCTTAGCAAACTTGTCTGTGGTGTCTCTCTGGGGAAGGGTGCTTGCGGCTGGGCAATGTGAGCCTGCTAAGTTGGTTCAGTGAAACAAGTTATCATCTCCGTTCTACTGGTGAGGAAGCTGAGGCAAGGAGCAGAGAAACGGCCACAGCCACAGACTAGCAGCAAGTGGATTTGCCAGCAGTTTGTGTGCGCCTGGAGAGGAGCTAAGCTACCTGTCCAGTCAGCCTCTACCACTTCTCAATGAGAGCAGTACACTCCTAGTGAAGGCACCAACTGGGAGAGGCAGGAAGCTCACAGGATCTGAGCCTGGCCTTCTCAAATCGGCCCTAGAATATGGGAAGCAGATCACCTCCCGACACTACCATGTTTCCCCGAAAATAAGACACTGTCTTATATTTATTTTTTCTCAAGAAGACACATTAGGGCTTATTTTCACGGGATGTCTTCTTTTTACTAAGTATAATACAACAATCTACATTAAAATACAGTTAAGTCATCTTCTGGAACCTGACAGGGGGAGCCAACCTTGTTGGTGGGGCTGGCGCTAGTGATGTATGAACTCCTTTCCCCTTTCAGCCGTGTCCGCTTGCGAGCAATAGGATGCTTGTGACTGCGGTTACCACATGCGCACCCATGCAAGTGTGAACGGCTCGGAGAAAGGAGCTGTGGCAGATAAAAGGTATTCCAATCTTCCTTACCACTCAGTGCTGAAATGCAGGGCGTGGCTATGCGGATAAGCTGCATAGCCACGCCCATCACTAGGTCTTATTATGGAGTAGGACTTATATTTAACAAATGCATAGGAATCCTGCTAGGGCTTATTTGGGGGGTAGGTCTTATTTTCAGGGAAACATGGTAGCTCCTTCATCAGCACTCTGAGCAGCCCAACCCAGGCGCTCGGGGAACCAAGACTCAGACCATCAGCAGCCACCAGGGTCCCTGTTCACTATGGCCTCTCAGTGCCTAGAGCAAAGTAGGGTACACAGGTGCTCAAGTCAGAATAATTTGGAATTAGCTGGGCACCAGCATCCCCTTCAACAAACATGTACAAAACACATGTTCCAGGCACAGTTATGGAAGCTGGGGATGAACAAGGTGGCTTTGGGTGCCTCCTGTCCTGCTGGAGAAGGAAAGAGCAACATTACAGAGTCCGGGTGGCATGACACCATCCCCCATCCTACGCTCGCCTATGGGGCCTCTTCCCCCTTCATGAGGGGACTGGGATGCCAGCTCTGCAGCCAGGCTCTCCTGGTTTGGGGCTCAGCTATCAGGCTCCTCACCTGAAAATTCAGATGGTAATCCCAGTGCCCACTTCACAGGGTTTGGGAGCATTAAATGAGGCACTAAGGTGAGTGTGCTGGGAAGACACTGCTCCCTCCTCAAGTGTCCATTCTTGATCCAAGTGCCTCGCCCAAAGTCAGGAAGTAGCAGATGTGGGATCTGAATCCGGGTCTCATGACTCCAGAACTCTTTCTTCTCTGTCTCAGTCTCTCTGCTAGGGTGCTTTTGCCTTTTAATTTCATCAGGGACAAGAGTTTGCGCTTTGTAACTTAACCTTCCCAGGTCTTTTATAGCCACTGCGATATTCTGGGCTGGACCCTTGCAAATGCTCTAAGCCTCACAATTTCCAGGCTTCCTCTTGCCCCTCAGGAAAGGGCTCAGGAGTCACAAAACCCTGCTGACTGATTTTCCTTTTGGCTCTGCCCCTCACTTAGCTGAGTGGCTTTACGGGTGAGTTTCTGCCCCTCCATAGGCCTTGGTTTCCCCTTTCATATAATAAAGGATTATCTGACCTGCTCCGCACCTTCAGCTGCAGGAGAAAGCACGTTACAGACACGCACACACCTCATGCTCACAAGATGCCCAGAAGAAACATGATCGCCTCTACTGTGCTGGTGAGGAAACCCAGATGTGGAGCAGGGAGACACTGGTAGACACCCAAGGAGCAAGCAGCCTGGCCAGGGCGTGAACCTGACTCTGGCGCTCAAAGGCCCTTCAAGTCCTAAAATCCTCATTGTTTATTAAAAAAGCATAAGCTTAGGCGGCGCTTGTGGCTCAAGGAGTAGGGCACCGGCTCCATATGCTGTAGGTAGCAAGTTCAAACCTACCCCAGCCAAAAACTGCAAAAAAAAAGCACAAGCTTGCTTCCCACTTGCCAGTCTTCCGAGCTCTGTGTCTCACCTGCAGTGACGTCACTGTGGACAGGTCCTTCAGTTTCCCTTCCTCGTCCTTTAGGTTATATCCCTCGGGCCTCTTATCTCGCTCGGTAATCTTCCATAATTTGATAGTTTTATCTTTAAAAATAGAACAAAGTAAAACAAGACACAAAATTAACCAACAGAACAGAAAACAGAATATCCACTTCAGTCCATTAGATAGTGATGCACCTTCCCCAGGAAATGGGGATTCTACCGACAGGCGGCCTTCGAACTCAAACTGTGACCCCCCCTGGTCGGCACCCTGCAGACTTTGGACTCGCTAAGCCTCCACAGTCACAAGCCCTCTCTCTGGCCCTGTTGGTTTTGCCTAACTGGAGAACCCTTACTACTGCACTAGCCAAAACAAACACCACCACCACCCCCCACGACAATTGATACCAAAGGCTGCCTCTAGGACTCAAAACCAGGGATGGGAAGCTCTGAGGGGAGGGTAGCTTGGAAAGATGATCTTTCCTCCAGAGAGGCAGACATGTCCCTCTTAAATGATTGTTTAAAAGGTGCTTGAGGTTTAGAACTCACCAGAGGATCCCCAGGTATGCTGTCCTCAGGGAGGACACAGTGTCACTGACTCTGCTCCTGCACAAGGGAAGGGTCCCGTGGGCTCCTGGGCTGAGCCTGACCCTGTGCCAGGTACCCCTTAGGTGACACATACACCACCCTTAGGGAACCTGGCACAGGGGGCAAGCCTGGTGCCTGGAGGATGTCATAGCAGGGATACATCGCTTAGCAGAGAGGTCAGAGAAAGTGTGTCCAATCCTAGCCCAGGCTCCTCTGACCCATAAGAAGGAAGGAAGGTGAGCAGAGTGAGGGACTGTGGACAGCCACTGTCCACTGCCCAGGAGCAGGATGACCCCAGGCCTCTGCCTCAGAGCAGATGATGGAAAGCTAGGGATCTGGGGGCACATGTCCCTCCCTGAGGCAGAGTGATCAGGAGGCCATATCACTATATTTGCTGGCCTTGCCCCTTGTCGGAAACCTCAAGATCCCTTCACCCTAAAAGACAGTGTTCCCAAAGATGGATGTGGCAATGCCGTCTACATTGGGAAGAACAACCTGGGTCCAGCCACATGGAGAGGTGAGGAAGTCCTGGCATATTCATTTGATGTGAGATACATGCCATGCAAATATTTTTTAGGCATTCTAAAGACCCAGAAAAATCCTCATGAGATAAATGATGTAAAAAACAAGGATTTGTCTGTAACTCCAGCACTCTGGGAGGCTGAGGTAGGAGGATCACTTGAGGCTAGGAGTTCAGGACAAGCCTGAGCAATGGAGAGCATCTCTAACGGCAAGGGGAGGGAGGGGATGGGAGAGAGGGAAAGGAAGGGGAGGGGAGAGAGGGAAGGGAAGGGGAGGGGAGAGAGGGAAGGGAAGGGGAGGGGAGAGAGGGAAGGGAAGGAGAGGGGAGAGAGGGAAGAGAAGGGAAAGGAAAGCAGAGGGGAGGGGAAGGAAGAGAGGAGGGGAGGAGAGGGGGGAAGGAAGGGGAAAGGGAAAGGAGAAGAAAGGAAAGGAAAGTGAAAGAAAAGAAAATATCCAAACAAGCATCTGCTAACAAGCGGCTACAACCTGTACCCAGCACTGGCAGCCGGCAAGGCCTCACCATTGGTGGACAGGAGCGAGTGGGCGGCGTTCTGCTGCGGGAGCCATTTGATCTTGTTGATTTTCTCCTCTATCTCCAGGC
Organism: Otolemur garnettii; assembly: GCF_000181295.1. Taxonomy (NCBI): domain Eukaryota; kingdom Metazoa; phylum Chordata; class Mammalia; order Primates; family Galagidae; genus Otolemur; species Otolemur garnettii. Next base: position 3,327,760 of record NW_003852566.1, read on the forward strand.
TCTTAAGATAGTCGAACTCTGGCTCGTGGCTCTGGAAAGTGCTGTAGACGTCATACTCGCCCTGGCTGTGAGGTGCATTTTTACTCTGCAAGGAAACCCCGGAGAAGGGGTCTGAGTACCACGACAGATAAGGGCAATGGCCAAAACCTTGGAGGGCCTGACAGCCGTGGGCACCAGGTGCCAGCAGTGCCCAGGGATCCAATTCAAGGGTCAAAGGAAACTAACTCTGCATTTTAAATGGCCCATAACGACAGGCTGTGTGGCTGTGGCCACCCTCTGCCTTGTCATCAGTCCAATAAGCAAGAACACCTGAGCCAGCTCAGACCTACTGAGCTCTGACTATGGTTCTGAGCTGGGTGCTTCCTGTGCCTCAGCTCATTCTGCCCTCAAGGCCTCCTCTGTGGTGGGTCCCATGACTCACCCCATATTACAGATGAGCAAGCAAAGGCTCAGAGAGGATGCGACCTCCAGAAAGGGCATGTGTACAACTTAGGCCTGACTCGGGGGATAAGTGAGCACACTTCCCACCAGAGCACAGCAAGCTGCAATGTGTCGCCAGATCACCTCCCGACTCTCCTCACCGTGCCCAGCTCCTTGTAATAAAGACCCTGGCGTGAAGCACTGGGTCCACTGCAGGCACCAGAGACCATTTTCCTGGGAGACAATTCAAGTTTACACAACATAAAACCACAACCAGGAACCAGTGAAGACTTTCAACCAAGCAGAATTTCTAGTTTTTCTCTTAACTTTCCAAAAGTAGCTATTTTTATATTCCTATCCTTGGCTTGCCTTTGAAAAGCTTTAAAGTTTTTCAATACTTTTGCCTGTGAGTCACGTCATCTAACAGGAGCACTCGCTAAGCCCAAGGTCAGTGGCACCAGAATAAAAAAAAAAAGAGAAAAATTCAAAATCAAGAAACTTACATCTACCAATTTAATTTCTTTCTTCAGTCCGGCAAAAGGAAGGTTTGGTTTTCTACAGCAGGGGTGGGGAACCTGTAGCCTCAAAGCCATGTGTGGCCCCTCAACTGAATCCGAATTTTATAGAACAAATCCTTTTATTATTTATTTATTATCATTATTTTTTGAAACAGAGTCTCACTTTGTTGCCCTTGGTAGAGGGCCATGACATCATAGCTCATAGCAATCTCAAACTCCTGTGCTCAAGTGAGCCTCCTGCCTTAGCCTCTGAGTAGCTAGGATTACAGGTGCCTGCCACGACACCTGGCTACTTTTTCTATTTTTAGTAGAGACCGGCTCTTGCTTTTGCTCAGGCTGGTCTCAAAATCCTGAGCTCAAACAATCTTCCCACCTCAGCCTTCCAGAGTACAAAGACAAAACAAATCCCTTCAATAAAGGGATTTGTTCCGTGAAGCTGGAATTTAGTCAAAAGGCCACATTCGAGGATCCAGAGGGCTACATGTGGACCCAAAGCACAGGTTCCCTACCCCTGTGTGACATCACCTGTGCCCACCACAGCGCGGTGCTGGGTAACTGATTAGCAGCTGTTTGCTAGCAGGTGTCCCTGTAAACTGTGTGGAACCCTCCAGGCTCTGCTCGTCACCTGTAAAATGTGCGAATAATAGCACCTAACTGCACCATAGGCTTGTCGTGAGGGACGGTTGTGAGTGACCAAGGTAAAGTCAGGCTCCAGGACGGTCAGCTGTGGGGCCCCAGCTCAGGAGTGAATGTAGGACGGATGAGACTACGACTGCTCTTCTTCCCACTCCCTGCAGTCACAACCCCTCACCCCCCACCCGGTTCCTAGTTTCAGGGATGTCCCATGACTTGTTTGCTGAGGGCAATGACCCTCTGAGGCAGGTGATGTGTAAGTTACAGACCTTGGTCTTGGAGTCAGGCAGGCCCAGGTTCAATCCTGGTCTGCTGTTGCTAGCTGGGGGCTTATCTGAGTTCCCTCACTCGTAAAATAGGCATGGACCCTTATCCCCCAAGTAAGCAAAGAGGAGTCCATGGAGAATACTTAGCAAGGCGTCTGAATGCAGCAGGTGTTCATCCTGAGGGTCTTTTAGTGGTCCAGAGATGTGCCCCTGGGCAGGCTGTCCCAGGCCACTGCCATCTTGCTCCTTATTCTGTTGGGCAATGAACCCCCCTGGGGGGTGGGGCTGGAGGTGCAGAGTAGGGGCAGGGGCCCAGGGCAAGAGCCAGCTGGACGTAAGTAGATCCCCTCCCCTCCCCACTCTGACCAGGACAATGCCAGGTCACCTAGGCAGAGGAAGGCTTAATTGGAGGCAGAGCCAGGACAGCAGCTGACTCCTCTGAGCTCCACCATAGGGGTCTAGGAGAGAATGAGGTGCAGGGAGCAATCCACAAACATCAAGGCTTTGGGAGCCCATCCAAAGGACTCTCACCTCTGGCCCAGTAGAACCACCCCTACATCCCAGAGCACCCCTTTCCCTCCACCCCTGGGACACTCTGGTAGAGGGAGGGCAGTTTCCTCTAAGCTGTGATCCTGGAATCTGTGGGTTCAGGAGTCCTACAGTCCCACCCCACCCACCTCCTACCACACCCCACCTCCACTTGACTCCTCTTGCCTCTAGACCCCACCCCGTCCTGCCACAACCCCACACCTGACTCTGCCTCCCACTGGCTCTTCCCCAAGACCCTGAACATTACATCACACCTCTGGTTCCCGCTGGAAGATGACAACTCGGCCGCCCTTGTCACCTGTGGCCAGCAGCTCTCCAGTGTGGTTGAACTCAACGGTAGAGATGATGTCAGCTGGGGAGACAGGACATGCAGCTTGTTAGAAGCAGATGCTGTGCCATCAGCAGCTCCATGCCGGCCCCTCCCAAGGCCTGCTGGGCCCTCTAGCCCCTCCTGCCCCCTCCTCGCTATAGAACACCCTCCCCCTCCCCTGTCTTCTACCCTCCGGCCCTTCCTCCAAGAAGCATTCTGGAGGCTTCCTCAGGTGCTGAGCAAGTGACCAAACCTGAGACTCACTAAGCCCTCCCCCTCCCCCCCAGCCCACAGCCCTGTGACAGACAGGTGGTTGTGTTCCAGGCCTGGGGTCCACATGGGGAGCCTGGCATGAGAGACCAGGCAGGGAAGGGCCACCCCCACAGGATGGCAGTAGGTAATGCTTCCAAGGAGGCATGTGGGAAAAAGGGTTGGGGAGGTTGCTTTGGGGGGCAGCCTGGGCACTGGCCAGCAGACTCCACAGTAGCTCCACAGGGACTGAAGGAGGCACCTAAAGCCACCTTGACTTGGCCTCTCCCTCCTGTCTCGAACCTTCAATAGGCTCCTGTATTCCAACAACCTCAGACAGGCCAGCCCTCCCCAGAGTCTGCTGGAGGCTTTCTCAAAGCTTCACACACAGTTTAAGGCTGGGGTGAATTAGCCGCTCCCCTTCGGAGCCCAGCTTGGGCTCCCACCTCCAGACAGGCCTCCGGATCTTGTCCTAGCCTGTGCTCCTAGCAGCTGAGCTCAGCTCTGTAGGTACCTGGCATCTGATCCCTCCCCGATCCCTCATCCCAACCGTGTTTCCTCAAGGTTCTCAGGGACTTTTCCTTCTGGGGTCACCCCAATACCTGGAGTCTTTGGCACCCCAGGCTGGCTCTCCTTCACGGGTAAGTGTTTGGAGAGAAACAACAGCCCCATCTCCAGGCCCCAGGTTTTGCATCTGGAAACAAAGGGAACACCCTTTCCAGCACTGACATTCTTGAGTTCTACAAGGCACAGAGATGACTGACCCATACATTCCAGGGGTCACCCCTAGGAGTAGGGGAGAGCAGAGTCAAGACAGGACTCTGGCCTGGAAGAGGCAAATCTGCCCCTCTGGAGCTGAGCCTGCTCTAGACAGCTCACTAACCCGAGGCTGAGGGCTGTTTCCACAGACAAGCTTCCAGAAATGATCTTTATTTTTAATTTGAATTCATTCTTAATATTTGAAAAGTGAAAGATTCCCTATATCTAAAAAAATTGCAAGTCCAGTATATCTTGAAACACAAAAGGTTCTACACCCTGTCCCCATATGCCCAAGCAGCAGCAGTGGACAGGAGCAGAGCAGGGCCCAGCCCTGTGAACAGAGCGTCTGTCCTTCAAATTCTTGACCTGGACTCATAGCCTCCAAATGCTCTGATTTCAAACAAACCACAGATCTGTCCACTCCCCTTCAGTCCTAGGAAGGATGATTAGGTGACTTCACTTCCTCATATTCTACTTTTTTTTTTTTTTGAGACAGAGTCTCACTTTGTCGCTTTCGGTTGAGTGCCGTGGCATCATAGCTTACAGCAACCTCAAACTCTTGGGCTCAGTGATCCTCTTGCCTCAGCCTCCCGAGTTGCTGGGACTACAGGTGCTCACCACAACGCCTGGCTAATTTTTTATTTTTGGTAGAGACTGGGTCTCGTTCTTACTCAGGCTGGTTCCAAACTCCTGAGCTCAAGCAATCCACCCACCTCAGTCTCCCATACTCTACTCCGACAGTGGTGGTTAAAGTTCTGAGTCCTAGTGTCTCTCTCTGCTCAACAATCCCCAACCCAGCAAGGCTTCACAGCAGGCCTGGAGACCAGCTGCTTCTTCCCTCTCACCTGGAAGATTGCAATAGCTTCCTAAGGGCTTTGGCTTTCTCTCTGGGATAGCTGCAATCGAGCCTCAAGGAGCAGCAGTGGGGAGCTGCTGAAGCCCAGGACTAAGCACTCAGTCCCCTGCTCAAAGCCCTCTGTGGCTCCCCATTTCATACCCATAGTAAAGCAAAGGTCTCAGAGTAGCAGAACAGCGCCTGGAGGCCAACCACGTCCAGAGACAAACCCTCACCCCTCCCGGCACCTACGTCCTTCTCCATGCAGCTTAGCTTGGCAGTGCCTCCCACATGGAGCAGAGTAATCTGCCAACCTTGACTATGGGCTTGTCCCTGTGATGTGGTGTGGCCTACAGGACAGCAATTAGATGAGCTGCAAGCAGAGACTGGAAGGAGCTGATACCCTGGGGTTTACCATCTTGTGCCTCTGCCATTGCCAGGAGGACCTGTCCAGGCTAGTCCATTGGTCCCCAGGGAGGAGAGGAAGTGAGAACAGCAGAGCTGCCCTGGCCAAGTCCAGCCTCCATCAGGGCTCCACAGAGCTGGGCAAGTGCAGCCAAGCCTAGATCACAGAATCTACAGATGCAGGATAAAAGAATGTTTATTGTCAAAGGCATAAGCTCTTGTGTTTCTAACTCAGCAAAAGGAAATTCATACACTCTTGCCTCTCCAGCAGCCTCACCTACTGCCCTCCCCCTTGTGCATCCCCTCTGAACTCTAGGCTCCTTGCTGTCTCAAAAGCCCTGGCTTCTTTCTGTCTTCAATACTTATTCTCTTGGCCTGGAATGATTTTGCCTGGAGAGCAGCACAGCAACTTCCTGTTCTTTCAATTCTGCTCACCTGTTATCTTCTGACCTTGGACCACCTTGTTAAAATTGCTCTCCACACCCCCATGTCCCAATCCAGAACGCCCTGATCTCCCATGAGCCTGCTCTGAAGTTTTCTGTAAGGCTAATATTGCCAGTTGGCTGTCTCCCTTGGCCAGAGTTAGCCCCACAAGGGCAGGAGGCTTGGCCTATGGACTCACAGCTGCACCTTCAAGGCCCAAAGGGTGCTGCACACAGCAGACACACCACAGATGCTTATCCAACAAATGCCTTTTATTTTTTCTCTCTAGGCCAATTGAGGCCACTCCTGAATGCACTGGCCTTCTGAGCCATGGGCAAATGCCAGCTTTGATGGCAAGAGGGAGGAGAGACAGAAAGTGGCTAGGGGCAGGATGATGATGGGCCAGACAAATTCAACCCCTAAGACAGTTGCACACGTCATTAAACTTAAAAGGGCAGGACAAGGAAACATGGGAACATACAAATGTCCATTGGATACAGACTCAGAAATGGGGCCGTGTCTCAGCCATCCCAATGCTGTCTGTTCCCAGGGCAGCCGGTCCTGGCCCAAAGACACACAAATACCTCTGGGCTGAAGCCAGAGCCAGAACCCAGCCAGGCAGGGGCCTCAGATGTGACTCCAGCTCTTGCTATTCCATATTAAAATCTCCAAGGAAGAAAGAACAGGATATAATTGTACCCAAAATGTCTTTGATTATATAGACCAGTGATAATAATCATAAGCAAACAAACTGGGCAGAGGGGAAAAACAGCTGGAAAGAATTCTCCTAAATGTTAATAGACATTGCTTTAGGGTAATTGAAATCATTTTCCTCCTGTTTCTACTTTTCTGTGTTTTCTGAATTTTCTGTAATGAAGGTCTATTATTTTTAATAGCTTTATGGGGGTACAATCTCTATACAAAAAAACCCCTGACATTTAATGTATACAATTTGACGGGTTTGGACATATGCATAATGTATATTACTTTTATGGTGGGAAAATAAGAATGCTATTAAATTAAAATGCCACGTAACTATTGCTATCCAGAGCAATTGTAGTCCACAAATGCCGGGTGGTTACCACAGTAACAGACACTAATGTCTGTGGGAAATTGACAATTTATATGCCATTTTCGTATCCACTGCTTCCTCTGAACCTCACACTAGCCCCTGGGGGAGATATTACTATTATTGACAGCTAAGGAGCTAGAGGCTCTCTCCATAGGAGAGACCTTGGGAGCTCTTTGCAGACCAATCAGAAGTCCTGGTCGGTCTCTTGGCTCAGCGCCTTGGCTGTGTGGCCTTGAGAAAACCATGCAACTTCTCTAGCCTCGATTTTGCCGTCTGTAGGGTGCTCCTGGTGGGGTTTTCCTAGGATTAGAACTTAAGTGAAACAGGGAGGTGAGAGGGCTTGAGAGGAAGGCCAGGAGGACCAGGAATCTGAGGAAGGATGAAACACCCATATTTACTGGACAGAAAGCTAAAGCTCTTTATCATCTTTGCTTCTGCTTTAGCAGAACTGGCAGCAATGAGCTCAGATTATGCAAAATGGATCTGTGGGTGAGGGACAGGGTTAGGGTTACCCAGCCTCACCAGCTACTGCCTGGCCACCGGACCCTCCAGTCCTGATTTGCAAACATTTATAGAAAAATTCTTAAAAATATTTTTAATTGAATTCTTTTTAGAGACAAGGTCTCACCTTGTCACCCAGGCTGAAATGTGGTGGTACGATCATACCTCACTGCAGCCTCGCACTCCTGGCCTCAACCAAATGCTCCAATCTCAGTCTCCAAGTAGCTGGGACTTACAGGCTCAAGCCTTTACAACTGGAGCTAGTAGATGTTTGGGGGGTTTTTTGCAGTTTTTGGCCGGGGCTGGGTTTGAACCTGCCACCTCCGGCATATGGGGCCAGTACCCTACTCCTTTGAGCCACAGGCGCCGCCACAGAGCTAGTAGATATTTAACATCTACTCACTTTTGTAGAGTTTTCAGGGTTTGTCTTAGGAAAACTTGCCTCCCCTCAGAAGCAGAAGTTCCCATTTGTCAAGCCATAAAACCAGGTGTTTTGGCAGTCAACCTCCCTGGATAAAGTCCAGTCCATCAGCAAGCCAGGAAGCCTTTCTGGACTGCCCCTTTCTCCTCACCCCCACTTCAGTGGTCTCTCCTACAACTACAGTCTTAAGGCCATTGTATCCCCTTCACATGGTACTGCGCACTTCTACGTGGCGCTGCCTGTGTCTGTGTGGCCTTGACAGAGAAGCCAGGATGGCAGCGTGGTCAGGCACACTCACCCCCATTTCTGCAGCACTCGCTATCTGCCAGGCACTGCTCTGAATGCTCCTGGTCCTGGCCTAGGAGCTCCCACTGGAACAATTCTCTCACCAATAACCCCGACAGACTGCAATCCCCCGACAACACAGCAACCCAACAACAACAAACAAAACTCTCTGAAGGCACTGAGAGTGAAGAAACACAGGCAGACACCGCAGGGCTTGGCAGCTGGGCCTCCAGGCTGCATGGCTTTTAGCCTGAGGACAAGACCCACCTGTGTCACGTAGCTGCAGACAGACAGCCAGAGTCTCACAGGCTTGATAAATTAGAGAGAATCTGTGTAAATCTCAGCAGCTGGAAAGTGAGAGTAAAAGTCCTGGGAGGAAGAGAGCCAAAGAGAGGGCTGCCCGAATGTGGCACAGAAACCCCAAACCACACAGGCACAGGACGGACCCGGCAGCTGCAGCTGCACTGGGGCTTCTGCTGCTGCTCCTGCTACAGACAGAGTCTACAGGTGATTCAGACAACACAAAACAGAACCAACATGGTTTCTGGAGGAAAGTCTGAAAATCTAGAGTCCCTGTCATGTTACCATTCACAACACTCAGTTTATGATCCAAAATTTATGAAGATGAAGAAATGAGAAAACGCCACAAATATTTAATATAAAAGATAATCAATGAAAACTGACCCTGAAGTGTCCTGGCTACTGGAATTAGCACACAGAGGTTTTTAAAGCAGCTGTTATAACAATGTTAAGAGTGTAAAGACAATCTGCTCATATTAGTGAAAGGGGAACTCAACTGAGAAATAAACTGTCAAAAAAGGAACTAAATGGAAATTCAATAACTGAAAAACAAAATAACTGAAACAGAAAAATCAATGAACTTCTTCATAGAAAGCTTGAGACAACAGAAGAATTAGTGAACTTGAAGATAACTTCAGTAGAAATTATCTGAAGAATGGATGGACTTTTTTGTTTAAACAAAAAGAACAGATTTCAAGGACATGTGGGATAATATAATAATAGGGTCCAACACAGTGGTTCCCAATCTTTTTACCACCAGAGACTGGTTTCATGGAAGACAATTTTTCTACAGACTGGGGTAGGATGGATGGTTTGAGGATGATTCATGCACATTACATCTCAGATCACTGGGCATTAGATTCACATATGGAGTGAATCTAGGCCCTGCGTGCATGAGTTTACAGTAGGGTTCAGCCTCCTGTAAGAATCTATTGCAGCCACTGATCTAACAGGAGGCACACAGAGCTCAGGTGGGGATGTGAGTGATGAGGGAGCAGCTGTAAATACAGATGAAGCATTGCTGGCTCATTCACTTGCCCGCCGCTCACCTCCTGCGGTGCGGCCCAGTTCCTAGCAAGCTGCAGACTGGTACCAGCCTACAGCCCAGGGGTTGGGGACCACAGGTCTAACACACATGCAACTGGAGATGCAGAGAGAGAGGAGAGAGAGAATAGAAAGAAAAACTTGAAGAAATAGTGACTGAAAAATATCCCAATTTGGTAAAAGACATCAATTTACAAACTTAAGCAGCTTAGCTAACTTCAAGAAAAACAGATACAAAGAAAATTACACCGAGGTATATCATGGTCTATCATTGCAGAAAACTGAAATAATGAGAAAATTCTCTAAGCAGCCAGAATAAAACCAACATATTACATTCAGAGACACCATGACTCAACAACGACCGATTTCTCAGCAGAAATAATGGAGTCCAGAAGACTCTTTTAAAGTGTGAAAAGAAAATTGTAAAACCTGCAAACACAGAATTCTAAATTCAGTGGAAATGTTTTTTTAAGAATGAAAGGAAAATAAAGACATTTCAGATAAAGCTCTTTCATGGGCTAGCTCTTTAATCTTGGCACAATGCTTCTGTCTGATTACCACTCTGTTTACAGATGAGGAGACCTGGTCAAGCTTGCCCAAAGTCACAGGCTGTGGCAGAGTCTTTGCAATGAGCTCCTTTGGCATGCATGCCCCTGCACTCATACTGCAGGACCCTGAGCTGCCACTGGCCAAAGCCGTGGGCTCAGGTACCAGTTCATCTACCAGGTCCCATGGGCGACAAGTGAGTCCTTGAGAATCCAGGCTGTCCTTCCCCCAGGGAGCTCCTCCTTCCTTCTTGTGCAGCTCTGAGGCAGTCCCCAAATGGAGGGGCAGCATAAGAAGAGGCACCTTGAAGGCATTCAGGGACCTCCAGACAAAGAGGCATCAGCCACCACCATCAGCCAGGCACAGCACAGACCTAGCAGTGGCCACTCAGAAGAGTGAGAGAGAGGTGGTGTCCAAAGTAACCAACCAAGTGACAGGTCTCTGAATGCCAGAGCCAGAGATGGGCAGTCAAAGATGGTAATGGAGGTTGAGTTGTGTCTCCCAAAAAGATATTTTGAAGTCTAATGCCTGGTAACTATGAATGAACTTATTTGGAAACAAAGTCTTTGCAGATGACCGAGTTAAGATGCAGCCACCCTGGATCAGTGTCCTGAATAGAAGGTCATATGAAGACACAGGGATGGCCAGACACCATGGAGAAGGCCACAGGATGATGAAGGCAGAGGGTGGAGGGATGCATTTGCATACCAAGGAACGCTAAGGACTGATAGCACCTCCAGGAGCCAGGAAGAGGCCTGAAGGAGAGCATGGCCCTACCAGCTCCTTGATTTCAGGTTTCTAGCCTCCAGAACTGTGTAAGAATACCTTTTGGTGTTTTAAGCAACGCAGTTTGTGATACCTTGTCAGAGCTTCCCCCGGAAACTAACACAGAACGGAAATAAGAGGGCTGCAGGGAGCTGCCTGGAGAACTCGGGCTACACCCTGGCCTGTGGGCCTGGAGAACCTGGGCTACACCCTGGCCTGTGGGCCTGGAGAACCCCGGCTGCACCCTGGCCTGTGGGCTCCTGTCAGTTTCCTTCCCCACTCGCCACAAGGGGGAGGCTCTGCCTTTGGGTCTTAAAGATGTCTCCTGTGTCTTTTAAGGTGATGGTATTCCAGTCCCCGCCCTGTTACCAACCAGCTGTGTGATCTGCCCTGGGGAACTGTCATCCCTGCCTGGCCACACTGCCCCTAGGGTGTCTGTGAAATTCAAACGATTCCATGGACCAGAATGTGCCCTGAAAACCTGGGAAAATAGGAGGAAGAATTAAGAAGCTCAACCAGGGACTTCCTACCCAGCTGGCAGGGGGATTTCCCTCCTTGTTCATCTCCATAAGTGCCACTGCCATCACTAATGATCCATCAGATGTCAAACCTCAGGGCGTGGGAGGGTGGGGAGGAGTGCTGTGGACAAGCCCAGCCTGGTCTTCCTGATGAGACTACTGCATCTAATCAGTGTTGTCAGAGGTCTCAGGCTGGTAAGGACGGGGGG
>NW_003852566.1:3338807-3369121 GCF_000181295.1 Otolemur garnettii
CGGCTACCAGCTGCTGAATGGGGATGAGGGAGGGGCTCTATAGGCACCTGTGACTGGAAGCAAAGAAGGGGGTCCAGCCAGCCCCCAGGGATGCTCCAGGACCAGAAGACATATAGTAGTGGTGTCTGCGGTGGCCTGGCAGGGATGGGTGGGACCTGAGAGGGCCTCCCAGAAGCAATATTAGGGTAGAACACGGAGGAACAGGGGCATGTGGAGATTAGGAATCAAGATGCAGAAAGCGAGGGACCTGAGGACCTGTTTCAGGGCCTGGACGCCTCAGACCAGAGCAGGCTGTCACAGTTCACTGTCCTGGGAATTGGGCCCTGTTCTAGCACCTTATACCTGTTCTCTAATCCAACTCCAAGAAATCATTGTACTGTTCCTTCTATCCCCATTGTACAGATGAAGAACTGGAGCACAGAGAGGGTAAGTAACTGACTCAGCCTAGTGAGTGCAGAGTGGAAGTTTAATCCCAGGCTGGCCCATTTCTGTAGCCTCAAACTTGGCCCCCAGGCCTGGTTCTTCTCCAAACATTTAAAGGCATCAGAGAGGGAGAGGGAGGGAGGGCTGGGAGCTGGCGAAGGAGAAGGAGGTGCTGAGCTGAGACTTCCCAGGCACCTCTTTTGAAGAATACCCTCAAGTTAGAAAGAATGCCAAATGGAGACTGGGCACAGTAGCTCATATGCCTATAATCCCAGCACTCTGGGAGACTGAGGTAGGTGAACTGCCTGAGCTCACAGGTTCGAGACAAGCCTGAGCCAGAAAGAGACCTCATCTCTAAAAACAGCCAGGCATTGCGGCAGGCATCTGTAGTCCCAGCTACTTAGGAGGCTGAGGCAAGAGAATCACTTGAGCTCAAGAGTTTGAGGTTGCTATAAACTAAGATGCCACAACACTCTACCAAGGGCAACAAAGTGAAACTCTGTCTCAAAAAAAATAAAAATAAAAAAAGAATTCCAAATTGCTTCCTGAAGATGGGAGAGCTGGGTCTGAGACTCAGAGCAGAGGGTCCCGGGCCTGGGGTCTGATTGTGCTGGGAATGAAGCTTTTCCTTCCCTATACTTCCAGTGGACAGGAGAGAGCTGACACCTAGGGTCATCTCAGGTCTGTGTACTGCCCAGAAGGGTGAGGAAGACACGGCCGAGGAAGGCTGGGTGGGCACTGTGCCTGGGGGACGAGCAAAGCCATAGTGACATCTGGCCACGGGCTATATAGCTGGGCCTCCAAGGTAAGGGCTCTGCCAGAGATGGCTCCGTAGGAACCCCCAGATCACCCTGTGAAGGGCCCAGGACAGTATGGGCAGCTGCATCCACCTACCCAGCCCACCCAGAGCAGACAAATGGCAAGTCTGGTCAGATGCTGATTGTCACTGTGTCACATGTCATTACCTAGCACGTGAAGAGAGGCTGCTGAGCTCTCCAAGCATAATCAGAAAAGTGAAGACCCCACTCAGGGCAGGGAAAGGGGACCTCCCCAGTGAGGGTCTCATGAAAGACAGAGACAAACACAGGCGTGCTGAGGTCACAAGACCCCCACTGGCCCCTGGGAGTACCTGTCTCATTGTGGTTTCTGGCACCATCTGGGAGGGATGATCACATTATTACTGACTCTAACCTTTGCCGCAAGAAATCCCCACATTTCATTAACACTACCCCCCAGGAGGCAGGGAGAAGTTCCCTCCTGCAGCCTGAACTTGGTGATGGGCAGCTCCCAAGCTTGTGGGTCTCAGTTGCTACCTGCCCCACCTTGCAGCATGGAAGACATCACCAGGGCTCTGTGAGAGCAGTCGGGTATGTCCAGACACAGTCTCCCACGGACAGAAGATGCTGCCCTAGTATCAAGCCAGAGCCTGGGTCCCAGCCCACATGTGGGATATGGTCCCTGCTGCACATCTTTGTGGTTGGTGGCCCTGGGCAAGGTACCTCCAGCAAGGGGACCCAAGAACACCTCAAGAAGACCTTCTGTCCTTGCCTGGCCACTGGCCTGGGAGCTGCCCCATCACCAAGTTCAGCTGTAAGAGGGAACTTTCCTCTGGTCCTCGCCCTCCTCACTCTGAAAAAAGGAGGAACACAATCTCACCTCCCCTGCTATTCAGGGGACAAGAGGAGACCGGGGGCCCACGAAAGCCCGAGAGCTGGCAGTGTGGGTGTGCGAGGGACCTGCCCACACTGCCTCCCAGAATCTCTCCACAGCTGGCCATGCAGGCGAGGGCCACACTTTATACCACCTCCCAAGCTAGGTTTATAAAAAGAAAACCAAACCCACACAGGAGAGTTGGCAGGCAAAAGTTATGCAACCATTTAGACTGGGCCTGGTATTGATTCCCTTTAAAGGCCGAGGACAAAGAATTCCGGTACAGAATTATGTTATCCTGGCTTCTGCCCTCGAGCTGCAGGTGAAAGAGACTGCCGACACTCAGAGTGTGGTCCCAACATGCGTAGGCTGGCCAGTGTGGCCAGCCAGAGCTGAGGACACTTGGAACGTGTGGCTGACAGAGTGACCTGCAGGGACGCGGACAGCACAGGATGCCTGAGAGGAGGCTGGAGGCCTGGGGGCTGCCAGAGGTCCTGCCCTCCCCCTGTAGTTACTGCACTGCACTCTCACTGTCTGGAAAGGGGGTGAGACTGCATCTGAGTCCCACTTGTACAGCTGTGTGGCCCTGGACAAAGCACTTTGCCTTCCTGAGTTTGTTTATCCGAGACAGAAATAGCAGCATGCACCTTCCCGGGGCCAGAGGATTTATGGGCACATCACATCACCTAGCACGTAGGAGTCCTGTAAATCCACTTCATCTTCCATTATTTAGTCAAAAGAACATGGCTGAATAGGCAGATCTCGTTTAATGGGTATAGAGTTTATATTTGGGACCATGAGGAAGTTCTTGAAAGGGCTGTTGGTGATGGTGGCACAGCAGTGTGACGGTACTCTTAAAAAAGGGGAGGGGGAAGGAAGGGGGAGGATGGGTGAAGAGAACGATATTGTGGGGATCACGCCTATAATTTATCCTATTTGGGTACAGGTGAATTTGTCTAAAAGTTGAATATAAATGTCTTAACATAACAATTATGAGAAAGACATGATGGCTATGTTAGCCACTTGGATGAGAGTTTTCCAAACTGCATATAGAAGTAACACACTGTATCCTATGAGAGAATTAATGTACACAATTATGATCTAATAAAAAACAAATTCAAAAAAATGGTTCAGATACTAAGAATACGGGGAGGAGAGAGGGAGGAGGGGGGAGGGGAGGGAGAGGGGAGGGAAGAATGGGTGGAGGGAGGGGGATTGGAGGGATCACTTCTGAGGTTTATCTTACAAGCGTACAAGTGAATCTAAGAGTAGAATGTGAACGTTTTAAAACAATAACTAAGAAAAAGACATGAAGGCTATGTTAACCAGTTTGATGGAAGTGTTTCGGATTGTGTGTGAAAACCCCACACTGTACCCCAGAAGTGCATTAATGTACATAGTTACCATTCAATTAAAACAATTCCTTAAAAAAATGGTTCAGATAGTAAATTTTATATTCTACCACAATAAAAAAATTAATTAAGACGGAACATTGAGTGCCTACTGCATCCTGAGCACTGTTGTATACACTGGAAATTTACCAGGAGGCTCACTCTCTAATGGAACAGAAAGATAAGTGGATTTTCATTGAAATATTTTTTGAGGGGGGCTTAGGGATAAGATGGAAAATGTAGTATAAAAATGCAGATGGGAGGGAGGGAGAGGCTGCTCTAGTGAGGAAGTCAGGAAACTCCTGGAGGAGGCATATTTGAGCAGCCCGAGGGATGTTTGAGAGGAAGCCATGCAGATAGCCCGGAGAACAGCCTACAAACCCCGGGGTGGGGTGAGCATAATCTGTTGGAGGCTGGCAAGGAGGCCAGTGTGTGCATGACCGGGATGGGGCAGGACATGAGCCCAGAGAGGCAGGCAGGGCCACTTCCCTGTGTCTGTCTGGCTTTGATTCTGAGTGAGCTGACTGCTCCTACCCTGCGTGTCTTTCTCGCACAGACGAGCTGTCTCAGGGGTTGGCACACAGAGACCTCTGGGTCCAGCCCAGGGCCTCGCCCATGAGTGGCTCTCAGGAAAGATTTGTTAAGTAAACGCTGGAGGAAGCAGATGCTGGCTGGGTAGGCAGTGGGTGGTGCAGGCACCTGTCTCCTCCCCGCCACTCACTTGCTTTGCACAGTTTAACTCTCTGGGCTTTACTCTGGCTCCTTCTCTATTATAAGTGTCGGCAACGTGATGATATTGTTGTTTCTATTTTAGCATTTTTTAAGTTGAAGTATAACACACTTATAAGATTCACCACTTCAAAGTGTACACTTTGGTGCTTTTAGTATTCACTACATTGTAAAACCATCACTTCTATTTAATCCAGAACATTCCCATCACCCCCAAAGAAATTCCGTACGATTAGTAGCCACCCCCCATTCCCTCCTCTGTCCTGCCCTTGGAAACCACTCTTTTACTTTCTGTCTCTAAGGACGTGGCCTGCTCTGGACATTTCATATAAATAGACTCACACGGTACATGGCCTTCTGAGTCTGGCTTCTTTCCTTAGCATAGTATTTCAAGGTTCATTTCACCCATATTGGAGTATCAGTACTTCCTCCTTTTAATGGCTGAAATAATATCCCATGGTAATCACCATGTTTTTTAAGAGGGGTCCCATTCTCATCAAGCAGAAACCCAGCCCCCAGAAGAGAGCTAGAGGGAGGTGTGAGCCTGTGAGCGGCCCCTGGCCCTCTGAGCTCTGCTGCTGGGAACAGCAGCCCTGTCCACCGCACTCCACAAGGACAGGGTATGGCGGCCAGAGACCAGGACTGCCAGCTCCTCCCTACCCAGGCAGACAAGGCCTTCCTGGCAGAGTGTCTGTCAACCTGGCCAGCACAGAGGCAGATGGGCTTGGGGGAGGGTGGATCAGGCAGCTGTGGACCTGCCTGCGGTCAACAGAATCCAGTCAAGCTGTGGGTTTGATTCTATGCCAGGCTGGATTGTGCTCAGACCAGGATGATACCCAGATCTAGCTTTGGCTCAGCCCTCAGGATGCAAATCCTAAACTGGACCCCAGGGGGCCTTCAAAGGCGGCCAGGAGGCCGAGGCCAGCAGCTGCCCTCAGAGCAGGGTCAAGGTGAAGATGACAGAGGGAAGACTGCCTGCTCCCTGCCTGCTTTCTTGCAGCACAGACTTTGTAAAGCGCCCCACCCCCACCCCGCAACAATCACCTGGGATCCTCTCCCAGAAATGAAATTTCCAGGGCCCTGCCCTGACTGACTGGACCAGAATCTCAAGGGCCTGGAACCTGCATTTTAGCAGGTTCTCCCTTGGCGTGCTAAGGTTTGAGAACCACTAGCAAAGCACTGACAGGTTTGGGAGTGAGGGAGTCACGCCTTGGTGGGGCCTCCTGATTCTCAGTCAGTACAAACAGTCTCGGCACCCCAGTTTCCCTGTCTCTCTGACGGGTTGGTGGTGAGGGTTTAAGGAGGCAACAAAGATATAAGTGTCTGGAACCAAAAAAACTGCTAAAAATTGTTGGCTGCACATCGTTAATGTGTACACATATACAACCAAATCACAAAACCATCTGAATACTGACAGGCAGATTGATAAAGGAGAGAAAGAGTAAGAGAGAAAGGGTTTGAGATATGGTGAATTTGCTGCTAGAGGGACCAGGCTTCAAATGTCACCTATCCTGGCAAGTCGTTTTATCCCTGAGTCTCAGTTTTCCCATTTGCAAAAAATGGTAACAGAGCTGCCTGTGGAGGGCTCTGCAAACTGCGACTTACGGCTCCCACGCCAGGAGAGGAGCACGCCCGCCTGACGCTGATGCAGACATATCTCTTGTTTTGGCTGGGCCAGCTGGCCTGACTGACTTCCGTCCTCCCGGACCCTGGGGTCCCAGAGGCCTGGTCCCACCTGCTCAGGCTACAGCCAATTTTCTAGACTCCAGCTGGCAGGCGGGCAAGTGGGGGCCAAACTGGCCTAGAGACAAGAAGACCTCTCAGGTCCCATCACATCAGCATGTCCATCAGACCCTCCCCAGGCCTGCTGCTCCAGGCGGGGGTCAGGCTCACAGCTTCCTGGTCGCTGGCCTTATTTCTCTCTGCTGGGGTGCTGAGGTCACAGTTGGCAGAGGAAGCACAGGCCTTCTACCCCCTTTCCTGCCTTGGCCCTCCTCTGGGAATGGCAAAGACTGTGGCTGCCTCCTCTCTGGATAGGCCCTGCTCACCTGGCAGTCAAAGGGACTTTTCTGAAAGTAAAACCTCATCACACAGCCACCCCCTAAAGTCCTCTGTGGCTCCCCACTGCCCTTCAAATAAAGACATCGCCAGCCTGGCTCACCCTCGGGCTCACCATCCCTGACGCTCCCTTTCCCGTAGTCAGACTGGACATGTTTCATTTCCCAAAGGAGGGCATTTACTTATTCAAGAAGTATTTACTGTCTCCTGCTGAGTGCGGGGGCCAGGTACTTATGCTAGGCAACTGGAATTCAGAAAAAGCCCAGACTGGTCTGACCAGAGAGGAGTGTGTCCTCAAATAAACAAAGCAAGACTTGCACGGTGTGCAGGATAAAGCCAGTTTCAGTTCCTTTCTCCTCTTTCCTTGTTGACAGGCCCTCACGTCTCAGCCTCTGGGTGACAGGCTGGTGGAACACAACAGTCCATTTGTGGGAAGGAGTGTGGGGGCAGGTGCCGAGGCCTGAGAGTGGGCTGGACACTCAGACAGTGGGGGCAACTCTAGCTCTGCGCTGACTCTGCAGCCTTTGGTAGCTCAGCCTCCTTCCAGATACTCAGTTTCCTCATCTGCAAAATGGGCAGGCCTTTCTGATTTTGATGCTGGTGTTCTCTAGAGGACCCTCTTTCCTGGGCCCTCTATCTTTGTGACCACTGGGCTCCCTGCCTTGCTCCCAGGCCAGAATGAGTCCCAGCCTCCTCTGAGGCTCCCTTTCCTGGCCTCAAGGCTGACTCAGCCCCCCCGAAGGCACAGACATCCTGCTTGGGCCACCAGCCAGTAAACAAGGAGGTGGCTTTGGAGATGTCCCCATCCTGTTACCCACCCACCACCCTGGTGGCCACCAGACAGCTGCACACACGGGAGCCTCACAAACCACAAGTGTATTAACCTCGCTGCAGCCCTGGGCAGCGTGTGGTATTCTGCCATTTTCCACGTGCAGAATCCACAGCTTCTGGGGGTTGAACTCATACAACCCAGGGGTGGATAGCTTCTCCACACCTAGTGGACTCCAAGGCCTATGCTCTCAATTCTGTGAAGTGTGGGTCAGGACATCCCCAGTCCCTTTACCTCAGGACAGCTTTGCACCCGAGCCATGGAGCCTGGCGGTGCTATAGTCCCCTCAGGCCACATCTTGTACCTTGTGGCTGGCACCTCTGACCACATCATACCCCCTTCCTACCTGGGGACCACTGCACCCAGGATTAAGATGAGCAGACTGAGGCACGCTCAGCTACGGCCAGTACGGGGCCCTCCCTGCCCCAACTGCAGCCTGCAGATTCTCAGGCTCCCCAGCTTTTCCTGGAGACGCAACTGTGCAACCCCAGTGGGTTATCCAGGCCCCTTGATGGGGATGACCAGAGTGCTGGGCGGTGTGGCGAGCACCCTCATACCTGGTGGTGTGCTCCAGCCACTTACAAGCATTTCACACCTATGACCTCATTAAGGGTAGTGACAGAGGGCAGAGCAGCCTTTGGGCTGATGAGCAGGTGCTGAAGCCAGACCTGCCTTGTGGACACTCACTTCCTCCTCTTAGTCACCTAGGGAAGTTATTTATCCCCCCTGAACCTCGGTTTCCTTATGTAGAATGGGCTGAATACCCACATTTGCCTCCAAGCATTATAAGGATTAAGTGAGTGAATATCTATTCCTGCTAGAACAGGACCTAGAATAGCTAAATCAGCTTTACCAGAAAAACAAAGAAAAAAACAAGAACACAGTGGAAAATGTTACCCCACTTGATTTTAAAACTTACTATACAGGTACAATAATGAAGACTGCCTGGTGTTTCTCAGAAGACAGACAAAGGAATCAACACAACAGAACAGAGAATCCAGAACTAGACCCCAAATCTATAATGTCTAAGATAATCTTCTCAATAATTGAATATCCATAAGGGAAAAAATGAGTATCAATTCTTACCTTATACTATATGTCAAATTATGTCAAAATGAGCCATCTACCTAAACATAAAAGCTAAAATTCTAAAGCTTCCAAAGAAAATGTAGGAGAGAATCTTTACAACTTTGACTTCTTAGATAAGACACCAAAAGCATAAATGACAAAAGAAAAAAAATGGACAAACTGGGCTTTATAAAAATTTAAAATCTTTTGTCTTTGAATCAAACTGTTATGAAAATAAAAAGGCAAGGAATGGCATGAGAGAAAATATTCCCAACACGTGTACCTAACCAACCAAAATGTATTCCAAAATGTATAAAGACCTCTTATAGCTCAAAAATAAGAACACAAACAACCTGATTAGTAATGGGCAAAAGATGTAGACACCTCCCAAACCAAAATATAGGAATGGTGAATAAACACCTGAAAGATGCCCAAGATCAGGAAAATGCAAATTACAACCACAATGAGACACCAGGGTGCACCCATCAGAAGGGCTAAAATAATGATGGCACCAATAAGCAAACAGAGCTTTCACTGCCCATGGGAATGCTCAACACACAAGGACCTTTGGGAAACAGCCTGGTAGTTTCTTAAAGAGCTAAAGTAAGCACACGCCTACCCAGACCCAATCATTCCTCTTCACCAAGAGTAATGAATGCTCCTGAACACACAAAGACTAGAACATACATGTTCATGGCAGCTCTGCCCACAATAGCTCAGAATTGGACCCCTCAACAAGTGAAGGCGAATTGTGACGTATCCATGCAACGGATACTACTCAGCAGTGCAAAGGAACAACCACAGATACACAGACAGGGATGAAGCTCCAAATAATTATGCTGAGTGGAGGAAGCCAGACCAAAAACATACGCACTGCTTGACTCCATTTGTAAGAAATCCTAGAAAGTACCAACTACTATGTGGTGTCAGAAGGCAAATCAGTGGTTGCTAGGACGCAGGGTAGAGACAGCAACGGACCACACAAGGAACAAGGAAACTCTTGGGGGGACTGACAATGCCCTGATAATGGTGGTGATCTCATAAAGGCACGCGGCTGTCAAGACTGTGGAACTCTATGCTTGAAGTGGATGCAGTTTATTGTACCTAATAAAGTTTTTAAAAAGTCTTTGTTTGCAGTAAAGGGAGAAAAAAGAAGTGGTGGCAGTAGCCACCTGCCTCATTTGAAAGCTCCAGCAAACTGCTGATTTGATCTTCTAAATGTAATCGAGTCAACCACCCAAGCAATCACATTAAGGGAAAAAATTATTTGGTGCATTTTTCATCAACTAAGATCATTTATCAAGATGCAAATTCATCCAGATTTGTCCAAGGCAGCCTGATCAACCCCAGCCTTGTCAGAAATGCATATACCAGGCTGGTGGCAGATGTCATTAACTGCAGGTTGAACAAATTAACAGTCACCTTGTTCTCCCAGGTACACACAGCTTCCAGGGGCTGACAGGCAGCTAGAAGGCAGCCTGGGCAGCCCAAGTTGAGCCTGGGAGAGGCCAAGGCTGCCCCCCTCCACAGACAAAGCCCTGCACAGGGCATTTTTGGAAGCTGAGGAAAGTCAGAGTGAAGACTGTTAGATGCGGCATTAGAGATCAAGGTGGGCAGAGTAGAGGATGATTCAGCAGTGAAGCTTGAAAATGAAATGCAGCCTTCTGCAGAATGTCCAGGCCAGCAGACCCTTGATAGGAGCCTGCAGTCAAGCCTGCCATGGGTGGTGATTCTGTCTCCATGCTGGACACGGCTGGCTGGGGTTCCGAAGGCCCTGAGTTTCCCTGTCACTGCACGAAGTCGTTGAGGATTGACGTGACTTCTCTTTTGTCTTCATCTTGAGTTTCATAAATCACCTAAATCAGATCTCAGGCTGTGGGGTCCCTGAGATAGTTCTAGGAGTTTGGGGGCTCTCCCTTTTCCAACTACATATCTACGTGAGGCTGGATGTTCCATAATACTTCAACCAAATGACGTATCACAGGTTACTGGACGCAGAAGCTGACATGGGGATCCGGCTGTCTGCTATTAAGCCAGACATTAAAGAGATTTACGATAATGCCACTCTTCTCACTAATTTGTTTTTAGGAAACCATAGTTATTTTTCAGAAAACAACATTTTTATGTTAAGATGTAATGGGCTTATTTTTATTTAAAATGAATTCATACATAAATCTCTTTAACTGGCTCAGTTTTAATTTCTAACATGGAAAATACCAAAAGATACAGCCCATATACACAAAGCTCTTTGGGAGTCACAATAATTTCTATTTTGTTTATTTATTTTTTTGAGACAGAGTCTCAGTCTGTCACCCTGGGTAGAGTGTCATGGCGTCATCATAGCTCACAGCAACCTCAAACTCTTGAGTTCAACGATTGTCTTGCCTCAGCCTCCCGAATAGCTACAGCTGCCCACCACAATGCACAGCTCGTTTTTCTGTTTTTAGTAGAGATGGGGTCTCACTCTTGCTCAAGCTGGTCTGGAACTCCTAAGCTAAAGGGATCCTCCCGCCTCAGCCTGCTGGAGTGCTAGAATTACGGGCATGAGCCACCGCACCCAGCCTAAAAATTATTTTTGTTAAGTATAAAAAGAGGCTCTGAGACCAAGAAGTTCAGCAACTACTTCCCTAAATGCATGGTGGGCGATTTGGGCACTTCACTGATGTAGCAGAGCACGTGCTGGTCCTTAGTGATTTGGGCACTTCACTGATGTAGCAGAGCACGTGCTGGTCCTTAGTGATTTGGGCACTTCACTGATGTAGCAGAGCATGTGCTGGTCCTTAGTGGTCTAGAGCTCACCCATCAAGGATGCACCTGTGCTCTGAGGCTGGTGCCGTTTGTTACGACATGACAGAGCTCAAAGGAGGAGTTAAGGTTGGCCAAGGGGGTCCCTGAGTGCACACGTCTCAGAACCGGACTGAAGTCACGCTGTGTGGCCTGCCCCTCCTGCCTCTTGCCTCTGCTCAGGGAGTATACGAACAAGGGGGTACGGGAGGGAGACTGAGCTCGGAGTCAGGCTCAGCCCACACAGGTGCCCCAAGAGTAGAAGTGTGTCCAGTGCACACTGTGGCCAAATGGCATATGGCAGGATGCTGAAATTGATATTTAGCCAAAGGCCAAATAAAACGTCTAGGAGAACTCTTGGACTAAGAAAAATGAACATGAAAACAAGTTTGAAATTTTATCCAACATTTTAGTCATTAGTCTTATTAAAAATTTCAGTACTTAGGCAGTGCCTGTGGCTCAAAGGAGTAAGGCCCCGGCCCCATATGCCAAAGGTGGCAGGTTCAAACCCAGCCCCAGCCAAAAACTGCAAAAAAAAAAAAAAAATTCAGTACTCAAAGTATACAGCTCACTTGCTCTTCTAAGAAAAAATGTGTCAAGGTGAAGATTTTTCTGCTCATCTCCTGGACACAGTTATTAATAAAGATAAGAATGCAATTTCACCAAAGAAACTTCATAAATGGAAGCTCTGGCCAAGACTTAATGAAGGGGTTCTGAGTGTTTTCAGGAGCAACCTTCAGATGGCCGTCCTCGTTTATACATGTTTTCAGTATGATTGCACACACTTGCCCAGGAAGCTGTTCTGCACATTGGCTATGACGGCAACATCTGTGGCTCCAGAGTCACTGATCCAGACAGTTCACAGATGAAGAAGATGCAGATATTCAGACTTCCAGAGAAGGCAAAGCCAGGCCTGAAACAGCAGCTGGGGGGGTGAACATAATGCCAAGCCCCACCAGGGGTGCTCAGCCTTTTTTTCTTTCTTGCCACACAATGGAAGAAGGGGAGTATTCTCGGCCATAAATACACAAACACTAACAACAGCTGATGAGCAAAGAAAAGGTCCAGTGAGAGGTGAGAGCAGTGAGGACCCCTA
Organism: Otolemur garnettii; assembly: GCF_000181295.1. NCBI lineage: Eukaryota > Metazoa > Chordata > Mammalia > Primates > Galagidae > Otolemur > Otolemur garnettii. Next base: position 3,350,836 of record NW_003852566.1, read on the forward strand.
TCCGCATTGTGATATCTGACACCACAGATAAGCAAAACAGTCCTCAACCAATCTGCATGTGGCCCTCTGGCTGCAGGATGGACACCCCTGTGTGTGCATCAGGTCTGAGACACTTCATTCTCTGTGTGATCCTGTGAGCCTGGTAGCAGTTCTGTCATTGTGACTTTATTCAAGTGATTCCAGGGGCCACAGCCAGTGAGTGGTGACTACAGATCAGCTCTGAAGCACCCTGGTGGTGAAGTTACAGAGGAAAGTCACAGATGAAATGGGAGAACCACAGAATCCATGGTGGCACCTGCTGCCTAGACTGACTCAGTGGGGGATTCGGTGCCATGAAGGGTCCTGGGGATGATGGTGACAGGGGCTTGCACTGAAGCCCCACATGCCAGACACTGTAGTGGATGATCTCACTCCTCGGGCAGCAGAAAACAACACTGACAGCAGAGCCGAGGACACAGGTTCAATCTTGGCTCTGCCACTCACCAGCTGTGTGACTCTGGGCCAGTTATTGAACTTCTCTGTATGTCAGCATCCTCATTTGAAACCAGAGTTGATGACAGGCTGAGCATCAGTCAGGTCCCAGGAGCTGCTATACTTGCTATTGCAAGGTTCAAAGGCTGAGGTGTCCTGCCCAAGCGCGTAGAACAGGTAAGCAGTACCCCAGGTAAGCAGATAAGCTTTGCACCCACACCTGTCTGACTTCCAGCCCTCTGAACTTTCCGCTTTGCCTGCAGCCCTTATAAGGTGCCCCATCTCACTGAATTGAATAGATGCTCCTCTTGGCTGTTTTGGAGGGAATGTCTGATGAGCCAGCAGGGGCGTGCCTGGCTCTGCCACATCCAGGTTATGTGTCCTCACTGCTCTCACTGCAAAGCGGGCATAGTGCTACCTCCCCTCTTTTCTTTTCTCTTGTCCTTTCCCCTTTTCCTTCCTCTTTCCTTCGGGCCTTCCTCCCTCAGTTCCAACCTTGCTCCTTCCACTTCAGTAGCCCTGACCACTAGGGACCCCCAGTTTCATGGGGAGTCAGTGATGTAAACAAGCACCGTGTGGTCCGTGCTGTGAGTGAGAAGACACAGGGACTCTGCAGGTGCTGGCTGTCAATCAGGGATGGCTTCCTGGAGGAGGCAGTGCTGCACCTTGAAAGGTCAGCAGTAGATACTGCTAGTTGGAGGCACTCAGGTGGGAAGGGGTAAACCTGTGACAGCCAGAGCACCCCTTCCCATGGAGGGCGGTACCAGAGCAGAGGGAGGCAGGACCTTGAAGGCAGACAGGGGCCTAGAAGGCCACCCTGTGGCAAGGTCTGGAAGATCCACCCAGATAGACCAACTCAGCCTAGGGAAGGCTGGGTTGTCTCACTTGTCTCCAGACTCATTCACACCTTCAAGGACCAGCTGGCAAGACCAGGAGGCAGTGGGGGCTGGAAATTTTGCCCAGGCCAGAAGGAGCCACTCTGGGCTAATGAGAACCACCAAGCTGTTTGAGGCCTTCAATTACACACGCAGCAGGACGGCACCTCCCACGTTGGTCGGATGATTAGATTACAGCCTCTGAGATGTGGCTCCTGAGCAAAATATTAAGAAAAGGTGGGACCCAAAGCAATTCTCATCTGGGTGAGATGGACAGGTTGCTCATCAACTGGAAGGAGCCTCAGAGCCCACTCCAGGACTGGTTTAGCAACAAGAATAAACAATAAGAATTTCTCCCCCACTCTTTCCTGGCTCCTCCCTCAACCACTTCCTAAGTGTTTCATTTGATTAGAAAAAAAGAAAAAAAAATGAGATCGCATTTAAATCCCAGCTGTGTTTCTAAGTGTGTGAAGTTGATGAGAAATGGCACAGGCGGCGAGGCTGTGCTGGGAGAGATCCCCACCAGGCCTCGCCAGGCAGCTTGTCGTGCTCTCCTGCACTGACAGGAGTGTTTAGTCGGGGAGGGATACCCTCTGCCATCCCCCCACTGTCTTGGGGGAAGGAGCATTGCGTGGGAGTCTGGTTGCTCCTAGCTGTGCCATCTTGGCTCTGGTACATGACCTCTCAGGCCCAGTGTGATCATCTGCCAAGTGGGTGGTGGTGGCTGGATCCAGAAAGCAGAAATTCTGCAACTCCATAATTTCCCAATTCACCCAGGACTAAGGCCCCCAGATGAAAGACACAGCACAGGGTAAAATTTGAATTTCACATAAACAACCAATAATTTATTAGTATAAGCAGATCTCAAATACTGCAGGATGTATTTACACTTAAACAATTTTGTTTTTTGAAATCTAATTTAAATAGGCATCCTGTATTTTTATTTTCTAAATCTGGCAGCCCTACTGGAGACAAAACCTGCTGTGAACAGACTGGGCAGTGGTTCTGACAAGAGTGGGAGGAGAGAGGGCCGAAGAGGTGAGGAAGGTGGACTGCGGATGGAACCCAGCACAGCCTCTCCAGATCAGGCCCCTCCACCCGGGAATCACTAAGCAGGCAGAAGCAAATGCCATGATTACCAAGCAGTGACTGCTGCCCTTGGAGGTGCAGTGTTACTCCCGACAGCCCAGTATGTCCCACCAAGTGCTCTTCACAATGGCCCAGGAGGCCAGCATTGTGCTCCCAGTGTAGAGATGATGAAAATAAAACCCAGATATGTTGGAGGACCTGCCTGGGCTCACACAGCTGGTCCAAGGCCAGAGCCCCCTGTGCCCAACAGCTGGGCCCCACACTGACCCTAAGGACTCCCAGATGCAAACGTCCCACCTAGCCCACCAGTCTGAGTTCCAGCCCCTGCAGCTACCCACATCCTCTGTCCTCAAGGGCCCCTCCTCATTTCGTCTCAACTTGATGCTGGTCAGCTGACAGCTACTGACTGCCTGCTGTATGCCAGGGACAAGGACAGGCCCGCCACTGCCTTCCCTGCAGTTAGTCTTACCCAACCCCAGAATGTTTGTTCTCTCTGGTTAACCCAGTTATTAAGGTTTATTTGGCGCTTACCAGTTGCCAGACATTGTGTTAGAATCTTCCTATAAAGTAAGTGTATTATTATACCAGTTTTTCAGACAGAGAAGCTCACTCTCCAAGGGTTAAGTAACTCCACCAAGTAGGCAGAGCTGGAACTGGAACTTGCTGTTGGGGGGAGGGGTGTCCCAGGTCCCTGACTGTACCCATCAACCTCCTGGGGTTCTCAGCATTTGTGTCCACCAGGGGAACAATGTCCCCAGAAAAAGACTTGTGGTGACTCCCTACCCTTAACCATGAGGCTGAGGTGTTGGTGAGAGAGTGCCGGGTGCTGCAACAGGCTTCTAGGGGAGCTCTTTGGGAAAGGGAAGGTCCTTGGGCACCCCATCCACAAGTTCCCCAAGGCCTGGCTGAAGGTGCCTTGATCTCCCTACAGTGTTAGCTCCTTGAGAGCAGCAAGGGGTAGGCACACAGGAGCCACCCTGCCACTGCATGCTGAACTTGGCCTTTCTTCCATGGCCAGAACAGCAGCTGTGTGTAGACACTTTTTCTTACCAGAGGCCACCAGACTCCACCCATCCACACAGAACTTCACAGGAGCAAGGTGCGCCTACTTCGTGCACTTGGCTAAAAGTTCATGACATCAACTGTGAAGCACCCAAGTAGCACATTCGTCACCCTAGAGACTTAGAGAGACAACCTTAAGCTACCTACTGAGAAAGCAATTGCCTAAGGCGGTGGTTCTCAACCTTCCTAACACCAATATATTTTCACTGTTACAAAGGGGTCTCAACCCACAGGTTTAAGAACCGCTGGCCTAAGGGCTTGATAGGAAAAGATGGGCCCTGGAAATTCTGAGTTGGGGACCTGGGGTGGCACCCAGTATTTAATAGGTGCCAAGAGGGGGTTCTAAGGAGGTAGGTGCTTGTGCAGGAGTCTCCAGCAGGCACAGAGGTGGGAGGCACAGCAAAGCTGGGTAGATTCAGGGCACCAGCCAGCTGCCACAGGGGTCCCATGCACACTGAGAAGCAGGAGGAGAAGAGCCAGCTCTGGGGTCATATCTGCCCAGGATGAGCGCCTTCCTGCCTGTGCTATCTGGAGCAAGTCACTGCACATCAACTACCTCACTGACAAAATGAGAACCCTGAACATGAAATCCTGCACAGAGCTATTGGGAGAATTCAGTGCATTAACAGAAAGAGTGTCTGGCACAAGATAACTGTGACAGAAGAGTTAGGGCTCTATTACTGCTATCACTGCCCTGGCCAGGCAGTGAGTGGGAGCTGACCCAGACGCAGAGCTGGCTAACAGCCCTTCTCTGCTCTTCTGGCTGCAGCCACTACCTCCAGCCTCTGCCAGCCAGGGACAGAAGCCACTCTGAACTGGCGCTCAGCAGGTGGTCAACTGTGGTTTGATAAGCAACTGGGTGAATAAGTGAGTGAACAAATGAATGGGGAGGATAAAGCTCTTCCAGCTCAAAGGCAGGAGGAAGATTCTCAATTTATTTTTATATATTTATTTATTTATTTATTTGAGACAGAGTCTCAAGCTGTTGCCCTGGGTAGAGTGTCATGGCATCATAGCTCACAGCAACCTCCAACTTGGGCTCAAGTGATCCTCTTGCCTCGATTTTTCTACTTTTAGTAGAGACAGGGTCTCACTTTTGCTCAGGCTGGTCTTGAACCAGTGAGCTCAAGCAATCCACTTGCCTCGGCCTCCCAGACTTGCTAGGATTACAGGCATGAGCTACTGCGGCTTGGCCAGGATTCCCAATTTAATTATGAGGAAGGGAGCCCAAGGGCAACCCCCTGCCAAGCAGTAACATAGCACTTTCATTACTGTTTATGGCTTCCCAGGCCCATTAGCACATCCCCGGGTTGTGGGGGGGGGGGGAGAGATTAGATCAGGGGAGGAGCTGGGCCTGCTCCTGGCCACAAGGGAGGGTCAGGTCTGGGAAGCAGCCCCTCTTGAATCCAGGCGCTGACTTGACAACATCATGAAAGCCTAATTTGCATCCCAAATTAGTGCCATCCTGATGATCATATAAAAGAAGGATGGGCATATAAAGAGGGCCATGAACAGGCATGATCTCCGTAACGACATCACAGAGGAGCGGAGAGCACAGAAAGACACGGTCTTGTCACCAAAACCTATGTGATGACTCGTGGATTCGGCTCAGTTCTTTGTTTTATATCCTGGCAGGGGTCTCTTTTCCGCTTAATTTAACTAGCATTGTCCTCATTAATAATATAGAGCTATATGCTGTGGCTATACATATACAAAAATGATAATCACAATTATCATGATGAAATTTAGCGTTTATGACATGTGCTGAGCCTGGTGTTTTCTAAGCATGTTACAAACATTATCATATTTACTTTTGAACAACTTAAGACATTCTTGCTTTTCTGCTGTCTTTAAGCTTGCCTTCCTGAATGCACCTGATGAGCTCATTGGTCAAATGAACTTCCATCCAGTGCTGGTCAAACTTTCCCCTGGGAACTTGGCCTTTCATAATCCACTATCATTTTATGCATTTCATAGCTAGAAATAGAACATTGTGAATCATCCTCTTTGCCTCTCCTGTTAAAATACTAATAACTCACTGTAATGAGCTGAATGGTGCCCTCCAAAAGATGTGTCCACATTCTAATTACTGGAACTTGTAGATTTGACCTTATTTGGAAAAAGATTTTTGAAGATGTAATTAAGATAAGAATCTTGAGATGAGATCAGCCTGGATTATCGAGTAGGCCCTCAATGTGACAAGTAACCTTGAAAGAGACCCACAAAGAAGACACGAAGGAGTCAGAGGTGATGTGAAAACCAAGACAAAAATTAAAGTAATGTGGCCGCAAAGCCACGGGATGCTGGCAGCCTCTAGACAAGGAAAGATTCTTCCCGCTGGCTATAGAAGGAACACTGCCCTACCAACACCGTGATTGTGGACTTCTAACTGCACAACTGTTAGAGGCCTGGAGACAGGGACAACTCTGGCAGGATCCAGTCCCCTTTCTGCTCCCGAGGGTCATTAATCAGACATGAATGCTGGTGGTGTGCTACCTGGCCCTAAAAGTGTGTATGTGGGGGGAGTAGGAGATTCAACAATGACCCAGCAAAAACAGGACACAGTGAATCAGGAGGAATGGACTTAATCCTCCAAAACTCCTGCACCACTTCACGAGCATTAGAAGTCAAAGACCCTTAGGCTAATGGACTGAAAAGCTTTTAAACTATTTAAAAGTGGATAAAATATATTAAAAAATATTTCCCCAAGGATATATACAAAGTCATCATTTAGAACTGCCCAGTTCAGTATGGTGGCCACAAGCCATGGGTGGCCCCTGAGCCCTTTGAGTATGCTTAGTCTGAACTGAGATGTACTGTAAGCATAAAAACACACCAGATCTCAAAGATTTAATATGAAAAACAGAATATAAATATATCTCAGTAAATTTTACATTGACTATCTGTTGATAGTATTTTGGAGTTACACGTATAAATTATTACAATTCATTTTCACCTATTTCTTTTTACTTGTGTATGCTACTAGAGGCTCCTAGAGGATTTAAAATAACCACTGTGGCTCCCATTACATTTCCATTGCCCATCACTGATTTACAGGATGCTGAAATGTGGTAATTATTGGGAATTTAAAAACCAAGGTCTATGTGCCTTTTGGTTAGTTAATAAGAAATTAAAATGCCAAAAAAAACGACAGAAGAGCTCAGGACCCCTAAAAGACACAGAAACACCTAGAAGGGGCCCCACGTTAGATTAACTGATGCTAGCAGCAGCAGAGACTTCACACTGCCCTGTCCCACACCAGCAACTCCTTAGACACCTCCTGACCACACCCCTACTCTGCACTCTGCTGACTGGATCAAGTGGTAGCCACCCCCTTCTGGAGGCAGCCAATCACCAGGCCACCCAGAGAGGTGAGTCAATCTCATTTCTCTCCCAGAAACCTGTGAGGTGGGACTGTGGGTAGCCCAGCACAGTAAAGATTTGTAGGATGGAGTGAACTGTCCGGGCCCCCCAAGGTCAGAGGATACAGAGGCCAGCTGGTAGAGAACTTGGACCCTCGGAAGCAGAAAAGGGGCTGGATCCTGCCAGGGGTGGGCAGCGGAGCACAGTAAAGATTTGTAGGATGGGGTGAACTGTCTTTCTGGCCCCTGAGAAACCCCAAGGCCAGAGAAGTAGAAGCCAGCTGGTAGAGAACTTGGACCCTCGGGAGCAGAAAGGGGACTGGATCCTGCCAGAGTTGTCCCTGTCTCCAGGCCTCTAAAGGAGCCTGAGGCTTGCTTTCTCCCTCCCTCCCTTCCTTCCTTCCTTCTTTCCTTCCTTCTTTCCCTCCCTCCCTCCCTTTCCCTCCCTCCCCTCCCTTCCCTTCCCTTCACACACTCCCTCTCTCTCTCCTTCCTTCCCTCTCTCTCCCCCTCTCCCTCCCTCTCCCTCTCTCTCCTCTTTTCTTTCTTTTCTTTCTTTTTTTTGGATTACAAATATTCATATTATGAATAAAATATTTGTTGGGTTTTTTAACATAAAAGATGCCAGCAATTGCATTTTACTCACCACCTTGGAGAGTAAGACTGTAGAGTTTCAGGCAAACAGCTAGAGAGCACATAGAGACGGCCACAGTTGAGATTAAAAGGAAAACATGCCACAGAAGGTGCCAGTCTACCTTCCCTACGGCACCCAGCATTCTGTAGCAGCCATCAGTCCATTTTATTACATAAAACACAGATAACTGGAACTCTACAATAAAATAATGCCTATAATGCAGAAGTGTAATCAAGGCATCATTTTATAAAGAACTTTTATTTTTTAGAAATAAAATTCTGCTTAAAAATATACCACATGGAGGAGGAAAATCAAACCAAAAAATCTCACCTTGGCCTATGACTTGCTGGAGTGCAGCTGACTCAGGCTCGATGGAAAAAGGCCGGTCCAGTGTGGTATCTGAGCTTCCTGGAAGACTGGCCAGTGGTGCCAGGCACCAGGACCCCCAGCTTGCAGCAGAGAGACTGAGAGCCCCATCCTCCTGGTAACTGCTTAGCCCACCTCCCTGGACTACCCTGAGATGTGCCAGGAACAGCCAGCCCATGAGGAGGGGCATGAGATGCAAAGTGACATTGTCACTGACAGTGTAGCAAGAAGAAGGCACAGGGGCACTAGAGCCAAGACTGTGGCCACAAAGCAAAGGCTGCACCCTACATCCTAGCCATGGGGAGACTGAGGTAGGGTTAAGGACCAGGACTCATCCAAGTCATGGGTGAAGCTAGGGTTAGAGCCAGGAGGAGAACCAGGTCTCTGGCCTCAGTAAACATGCCTGTTCCCCAAATGTGCCATGCCCCTTTACCCTCCAAACCTTCACCTGTACTGTTCCCCTGCCTGGAATGCCCTTCTTGTCTTTTATCTGGCATCTGTTTGATGAAAGTTCCATTTTCACCTCCACTTGAGACTTTCTTTACTTCCAGGGATTAGGGAAATCTCTTAAGAAGCAGAGTTTAAAGCAAAGAGCCAGTCTGCTGTCACCAGCTACATGATGTGTTTCCTCGGTGGGCTTTACCTAAACAGAGGACTCCAGCCCCACACCACCAGCAAGCTGGCAGGGGGTGAAGGCACCTGCTCAGTAGCAGGCTTGGGCACCTGAGGCCCACTCAGGAGCTCAGAGGCAGAGCCCTCCTGGCAGCCTCACTGAGCTAATGAAGCCAAGTGTGAGCTGTAATTACACCAGCGTGCAAGCCTGCTCAGGGTATTGGGACCAGGCTGGGTGTGCTCATTCATGCAGGGCCTAATGAAGCATCCCGTGTTCTACAAACCTCACCATGTGCGTTAATTAACCCTCCACAGTGGATATGCCCTAGTAACCCATCACTGATGGAGGCGATGCCCAAACTCTTGATGGGGGAGCAACAGCCGTGGGGGAATAGCTGGCAGAATGCACAAGAAAAGGGTCTGGGATGGGCATAGCCCTCACGTTCCCCCCAGCTAGTGTGGTCTGGGATGTGAGTTTGGTTCTAGATGGAAGGTACAATGTCAGAAAGAGAGTGGGGTGGGCAACAGAGAGGCATGGTGGATGGCAGGTACTGTGGACAAGTTTAGTGGCAGGAACAGGCTGGGTGCCAGTGAGGAGCTGTTCTGGCTGGCTCGCAGGTATGTGAGGGGCGCAACTGGACATAAGGCAGCATGGCGTAGTAGAGGGAGTCACACAGGCACGGAGAACACCCACTCTGCCAGTTCACTCTGCTCACATGAGTCTGGACAAATTGACCTTTGCTACATTTTTACAGCAAGTCCTTCACATACATGGATCTCATTTGATCCTGACAGCAGCTCTACAGGGTGAGGCTATTATGGCCCCAATTTTAATGATGGGGAAATTGAGGGCCAGAGAGGGTAAGATGCCCACAGTCACATAGCCAGAAGGTGGTGGGCCACATTCCAGCCCTGACATCTTGGTCCCCACCACTGCACACCCTGCCTCCCCAGGACAGCTGTGCTGCCCGTCTTGCAGTATTGCAGTGAACACTGGAGCTGGCAGCAGGGTGCACCCACCAGGCCCTGCCTGCAGCAAGGAGCAGCATGAAGGAGCTGCCTTCTCCTGGCCCTCTCAGCCTTCCTCCCGTCGTTCCTCCTCAAGAACCCCTGCCCCACACAAATCCTGCTTCCCCCTAAACCACCCACACTCTTGTTTCTGCCTCTGTTTAAGTTTTAAAATTTGTGTCTCTAGCCCACCCAGGCTTCTCCAACAGCCCACTATCCCAGTGCTACTGCCACCTGTCTTGGCTACTTAATAACCCTGGTGTCAGTTTCCTTATCTGGAAAATGGGGACAATAATACCCCAAGAGATTGTTTGAGAGTTACATGTTTGCTGATAAATCATCTTAACTTCCTTAGTGGGGATGGGTGTTCCAGGCTCTTTCCACATAGGAATGGTGCCATCAGACTTGGGGCTGGGCCTTTGGTACGGCTCACATATGCCAGCCCGGCTCAGTTAAGGGGTGCAAGCCAGTAATAAATAATTATCATGGCAGCCACCCCTGACCACTGAGTTATATAGGCCACCACCTGGCGGCATTACTTACTATACCTCCTCTAATCCCCACAGTGACTCTATAAAGTGTTAAATGCACTCTCATTTTACAGATGAGGAAACTGAGGCATAGGGGGCTGACATGACTTGCCCAATGCCACACATTTGTACCTCAGCAGGAAGTATGCTTAGAAAGACAAGGTCTGATGTGCTTCATGCAGGGGAGGTGGGTTTAATCACAGCCATTTCAGGTGGAAGAAAGATGAGACCAAGTGTGTAATAAGCAGAGGACTCAGGGACAGGAGGGACCCCCAACTCGATTCAAAAGTGCCCTTGAAGAAATACAGGATGTTTAATCAGGAGAAGACAAGACTCTGTCCTCATGTCTCTGGTAGAGAGGGAACCAACGGGGTCTGTGGACCAGCCAGTGAGTGGAAACTCAGGCTGATAAACTCAGCTCAGTTTATGGACAAACCTAATGGTCAAAGGAAAAGGTAGAAAGGTAAGGAGGTGGTGTGCTCCCTGTCACGTCAGGCGTGCAAACAGAAGGGGGGGGTTCCCTCAGAGGAGATGCCGTAGAGGGAGACCCAAGCACCAGTGAAGACTTTGTCTCTTGTGGCCGAGATTCTAGACGCCGGTGTCCCACCTGTACACACGCTCCTCAGAGCAGGCTCCCTGACTGCCCAGCTCTGGCTCTCCTGAGCCGTGGCCCCAAAAAGGACCAACCACACAGAAGCCTAGCAAATTCTCACCGAGTGATAAGTATAGTAAAAAGATACCTTTGATAAAAGCTCAGTTTCGATGCTGTCATAAAATAAAAGATGTTCTCCTGATGACTTTAGAAGGTGATGACTTTGCCAGTCAAAACCAGGGAGGAAGAAGGTGAAGGGTTGGAACATTTACTGATAAATGGTGCTCAGGAACTGTGCAGAAAGCTGTTCGCTTTACTGGCCCCTCAAAAGAATCAAAAGGGTGGGGTGTGTATACTCACCCGCATTTACAAGAGGGGAATATGGAGCCCCCAAAGGGGAAGTTGCCTGCTGATGATCAGTGACCCACACAAAAGATGCTCCTTCTATGCCCTCAGTACACAGTAGGTGCTTCTTACAGATACCCCCCAGCACAGAGTAGGTACTCCCTAGATGTCAGCTGTGTGACTGAGCAAAAAGTGAAGGAATGCCCAAGTTACACAGCACCCGAAGGGCAGAGTTAAGGGTTGATCTGAGAGCTGCATGAGGCTCCCAACCCAGTGGTTATGTGCCCTGGAACTTACAATTAGTCTTCTCTCAGGAACCCAGCAGCAACCTCATGTAGAGCCCAGCACTGGGAGAGCTGGTTAAACATGGTTACAGGCTAAATAGCTGTGTTCTTCCAAAATCCATGTTGAAACTCTAACCCCCAAGGTGATGGTCTTAGGAGGTGGGGCCTCTGGGAAGTGACTAGTTTGTGAGGGAGGAGCCCTCATTAAAGGGATTAGCGCCCTTATAAAATGTGAGGACACACTGAGGAGACAGCTGTCTATAAAACTGGAAGTGGGCCCTCACCAGACACAGAATCTGCTGACACCTTGATCTTGGACTTCCCAGCCTCCAGAAATCAATGTTTGTTGTTCATGAACCACCCAGTCTATGGTGTTTTTGTTATGAGAGCACCAATGGACTAAGACAAGTACGAAAGACGGTTCTAATAGTACCATAGCCCCCCCCCCCACCCGCACCCCCCTTCAGACTTCTAACAGTCATTTTCTAAGAGAATTCCTGCTATTTCGCTGAGGATAAACAAGGTGACTACACACAGTCACACATGCACACATGCAGCAATGTAATCAGACACCCTTGTAGACACATGTGCACAGACACAGACACATAGGGACTCATGAACACATGTGATACACACATACACACTGACACACACACATACACCTATGTGCACCACACACTCACACATCCCACAAGCTGAAGCTGAACTGCCTGTCCCTTCAGCTGCTTCAGGTCAAAGCCAGAGCCTCCATGGGAGAGGACCTGGCCAAACTCAGCACCCAGGGAACACAACTGGTGACCCTGACACAACCTATCTCAGCTGGTAATTAACTTCACCAGGCAAATGCTGGTGAGTGTTCTCACAGGCTGGGGACGTTTGTCTTTGTGCAGTCATCAGAGCAAGATCTGACCCTGCTAGGAGAGAAGACTCCGACTGCCTCTTGGTCTCAAGGGTGTACACCATGTTCCATTAATGATGACAGCAAAAGCTCACATCTCCCCTGTGGGCCGGGGTGACCTGTGTTTTCGTATTTGGACAGCCCAGCAGTCCTCTTGTTGGCAGGTGCAGACATTGAGGCTAAAGAAGCACAGCAAGCAAGGGGCAGACTCAGGGTCCCCGCTCAGGCTGGCCAGCTCCAAGATGGTGACCCCACCCAACCCAACAGGGTTCTCTAGAATCCGCCAGCCTTCTACAAGCGTCTTGGTTACACTCAATCAGGATGAGACTGCTCCCTGGTGGCTCTGCAGTTAGCCAATACCATGTTGCTAATCAACGGATCAATGGCCAAACGCAGACTAATGTGGCCCAAATATATAGAATTATGCACTGGATGGTAATATCAAGTGTGTATGTGTGTGTGTGTGCTCTCACACGCACACCTACATGCACACCTGCTCAGAAACAAAATACTACCTAGTATGTCTTTCTCCTCCCCTTCTTCCTCCTGGCTGAAGCTAGAACTGGTTTGAGCTGGTCAGCGGGGGCCAGGCCGGCTTGATTCACCAGCACTCTGCAATTATCTCCTACGTGTGTGAAAAGAACTAGTTGCACAGACCTGAGCTAAACATTTGGACGCTCTGCTGATGTGCACAGTGGGCGTTCCAAACTAACAGAGGAGCTTTAAGCGTGCAGGCAGCTCTAGGGTTCATGGCTGGGGTAAGGCCAGCCAGGCAGAAAGCAGGAGCTGGCAGGGGAGTGAGCAACAGGAAAGAGCAGCAGTTGTCCCTGTTACCCTCACTTAGAACGGCACTTTACAGTCCACTAACGTGGACCCCTCACTTAGAACGGCACTTTACAGTTTACACAGAGAGCCAAATCCAGATCTCATTTCACCATTTCAAAGAACCCTATAAGGTGGGTAAGCCATGCTTCTGTCATACGGATGGAGAAACTGAGGCTCGGAGGAGCAAGGTAGAAGGAAAGGAAATTCCACTGAGCTCCTATAGCAGTCACCAGGCCCTGGATGGGGGAGAAACAGGGTACGGGAGACCCCAGTGGAACTGCTGACCCATGACTCCTTCCTGGCTGTGCAACCTCAGGCCATTGCCTAACTTCTCTGAGCCATGTGGGCTCAAACACCCAAATGAAAAGCCTTCCTTCCCTGGGCTGCTTGCAGGTTCTTGGCACACTCTCACTCTCCCTAGAGGGCCTGCTCCCTTCCTCTGAGCTCAGAGTCACCCTCCCAGTGGCCATGGGAACCAACAGGAAGGCACTCATGCTCACAGCAGGAAGAGATGATGTCGGGATGGACGCAAGGGCATCTGGGGGAGACAAAACCACAGAATGCCAGGACAATGGACAAAGTGAGGCCCGTCCCGTCACAGAGTTGTTGAATCCTGGCTACACTCCCTTCCTCTGCATGTTGGAGGGCCTGCTGTGCCCCCTGCTTGGACATCCAGGGGACTTTCCAATAGGATCAAACAGGCCACTTGCAGCACATCCACTATTACAGCCAACCTGGGGGCTCAAAGCCCCTCTGAGACTACCAAGGGCACATCCAAGGTCAGCCCACCAACTGTTCAAATCTATTTGCAGTTGGCAGACTCTCAGCATCTTATTTTAAAGGCAAATTTATACTTGTTTTACTGCCGCTGCTTTTCAAGGCAAAAAGCGTTTGCCCAGCATGAGGCTGCAGCATGTCTGGATCACAGTGGCAGGTACACTGGGAGACCTGTGCAGGGCGGGGCAGCAGCGAGGGGCTTGAAGAGCTGTGGTCACTCAGGAGGGACTTGAAGGTTGCCCACTTCAAACTGCTCTGTGCTTGAATCCTACTACAGCTTCCCAAGTCGTCCTCCAGCCAAGTCTCACATCCCTGATGGGGTTTCACTCCTACATGACACAGCTCAGCCAAACTCAGACAGCACTGATGGTGAAAATGCTTTCTTCCTCCAAATCTTCCTTCTACTAGTTTCTCCTAGTGGACCCAGTTCTGCCAGTCAGGCCCAAACTGCCCCAATTTCTTTATCCACATGATGGAGACCCTAGGACCAATTTTTTGTTCCAAGTTCCTAACAATCCCTGCTTGTCCCACTGAGTTTTGCTATTTGGATTTCTCATTAGCACTTTAAACACAACAATTGCCCACATTTTCCAAAACCAACCCAGTCCTTCCACACCTCTGCCCATCAACCCAGGCGGGAAGCTGGAGTTGGGTCAACAGCCCCTACCTGCATGAACAACAGAGATACCAGCAGCATCAGGCTGCCCACGTGCCTGTCCCTGCAGACGGCAACCCCACAATGGACCGTTTTCCCACTTTTACAGATGAGGAAACTGAGCTTCAGAGAGGTCATATAACTTAACAAAGTCATACAGTTTCTACCAAGAATGGGAGGTAAAATTAGAACTCAGGTCTGATTCCAAAGCCTCTTCCCACAACCCACAGCCAATCCATCAGCATGCTTGTCTCGACAGATACCCTCTTGGACTCCTACCTCTACCCCAGTGGTATGGCCACTAGGCTCCCATGTGGCCATACCACTCCCTCCAGCCAGAACTTTCCAAGCAGAAACCAACTGTCATCACCAGGGTGACATGGGAACCCTAGATTCACCCCGTACCCCCTCACTTGCCATCCCCACTTCCCTTCCTCTCCTCTGTTCCTGCCAGCCTGACCTGCTAGCCAGACCTGGGCTGCCAACACACCCTGCAGCCCGGGACAACGCAGACACCAAGCAGCAGAGCTGGGCTCTGAGTCCAGATCCTTCTGCTTTAGAAGCCTTTGGCTCCTACCACTGGGCCTCACTATCACCACCCAGCAGGACAGCGAGGACCAACTAGCAGGGAAACACCATTCCTAGTGAGTGAAGGAGGGAGACACAATTCCTAGACACCTGCTCTGGTGACTTCCCTCCAGGAGTACCTGAAAGGCTGAGCTGGGCAAGAGCCCACCTGCCTCCTCCTGCTCCAGGGGAGAAGTGCCCATGGGGAGCCACTCTGCCCTTCCCCCACTGCCAGAGTCCAAAGTTGAGGCTCGGTATTAGGAAGCCCAATTGGCCACCACACTAAGCCAGGTCCTGCAGTATCAGTGGCATGAATGACAGAAGAGGTGCTCAGTGTCCCCACCTGCTGCCTCCCTTGGCTTATTCTCCCTAGGCCCTGTGCAGGGAGACGGTGCCATGTGCCAGACCCTCTTGCAGGTCCTATGGGTTGGGGGTGGGGGGATGAGAGAAGAGCAGGTGAGCCTAGGAGGGAGACAGGTGTGATGCTGCTGCTGCCAAGAGAATACGCATGGGGTCCCATCAGCTGGATTTTCTTTCTTTTTTTTTTTTTGAGACGGAGCCTCAAGCTATTCCCCTGGGTAGAGTGCCATGGCATCACAGCTCATAGCAACCTTCAACTCCTGGGCTCAAGCGAGTCTCCCACCTCAACCTCCCAAGTAGCTGGGACCACAGGCACCCGCCACAACGCCCAGCCAGTTTTTTTTGGTTGCAGCCATCATTGTTGTTTGGCAGGCCGGGCTGGGGATTCGAACCCGCCACCTCAGGTGTATGTGGCTGGCACCTTAGCTGCTTGAGCCACAGGCGCCGAGCCCATCAGCTGGATTTTCACAGGATCCCCTCTGGGTCATCCCATCCCTTGGGCCTTGGGAACCTCCCAGTGAGAAGAACCCCTGTCCTGGGGTTCTGCTGTCCCTCCCTCTCCATGACCTCACTTTGGCCCTCCAGGGTGGTATCACCCAGCCTCGCCCCCCCCCCCCCCGTCTTAGGCTCCAGGGTCTTAAGTCTCAGCTTCCCAGCACTCTTGGGTACAGCTCCATTCCTGGGTAAACACATCCTCCTGCCAAGGCTCCCATTCAAGCCTGGCATCAGTAACTCAAAGATGCCTCCTAGCCCCAAGCACTCACA
The DNA here is from genome assembly GCF_000181295.1 of Otolemur garnettii. Lineage (NCBI taxonomy): Eukaryota > Metazoa > Chordata > Mammalia > Primates > Galagidae > Otolemur > Otolemur garnettii. Next base: position 3,366,913 of record NW_003852566.1, read on the forward strand.
CAGGCCTCTCAGAGCTAAAGCCAATTAATATCGAGGGATGAGGGATGAGATTGGCCACATCTGCAGGCACGGGGAGGGCAGTGGGTGCACATGGCAGGGCCCTCACCCACAGTCCATTCCAGGCTCCCGGAGCAACTGCCAGAAAAGGCTCAGTGCAGTCACTGCAACCCAAATAGAAGTGTTCCCAGCAGATTTCTGACATTTGATCCAGTGATTTGAGATGATGGAGGGTGCCCTTGCCCCTGGCCCATGTGGCCTGACGATCTGCAGCTGGAACAATGCCTCCAACAGGCAGTGACTGGGAGGGAGAGGAGAGGCAGGAGGATGAGACTGGGGTCCCTGTTCTACCACCTGCCTTGCATTGTAGCCCTGGAAATGACCTGTATCTGTGGGCTTCTGTTTCCTCATCTGTAAAATAGAGTGATCACAGCAACCCACACTGGGATGTGCTGAGATGGGAAGGATCCCAGGGGCAGGAGACATGAGCTGCTCTGGAAGGGGAGTGAGCTCCATAAAAATAAGCTCCTAGTAACATGGTGGTTACCAGGGGTGGCTCCGATCTGGGCCAGCTTGCTTTATGCTCTGTTTATCCCATTCTCAGGACGGACCCACCATGTTTGTTTGCTATGCCCTCCTGGACAAGACGCTGAAGCCCAGCAAGGTTAAGGCACTCACCCAAGGTCACACAGCTGCCAAGCAGCACAGCCAGAATTCAAATCTGGATCTAACGCCAAACTCCATGCTCCTGTCGCCAGCTCAAGCTATTTCAAAGATCCCTCCCCTCTTCATTAAACTGCCACATCTCAGATGAGTCATGGGGCCGGCATTATGACTGTGCTAGTGTTGGGTGTGGGTCAGATTACACATGGGCCTGGACATCCTCAGACACTCTGCCTGTGCTTGGTTGGGCTCTTCTTCCCTCTGTCACCAACCCTGTGCTGGGCTCACATCACTCAGAGATGACTCAGCCAGAATCCTGTTCTTCCAAAGGGACAATGGCATATGGACATCACTGCTAAAACAGAGGCACAGGGACGCTAGGTTCTCAGAAAACCTGTCCTAGACTGGCCAGTAGTCAGAGAGGTTCTAGAAAGGCTCCTCATTCTTTGAGCACATTTGTGCTAAATGCTCTGCCTGACTTGGGGAGGAAAGTGTGGACCAAAGAGAGGTCTGTGTGTGGACATGGAAAGGCAGACAGCCAGGAAAACCATCATTATTCCCACTGACAGAAGAGAAACCCTGCTCATTGGGCCTGATGGTAGGCTGTGCAAATGGTCAGAGCGTCTAAAGCCAAAATCAGTAACTTCAGTCCAGGGTGGCAAACTGTGGCCCTTTGGCCAGATCCAGCCCAAAAGTTAAAGAATGTTTTCTGCATTTTGAGAGGGTTATAAAAGAAACAACAAGCAAATGACAACAAAACAATGAATAAAAACCACAGAGACTTTATGCAGCTTGCGAAACCTAAAATATGTACTGTCTGGCCCTTTACAGAAAACGTTTGCCAAGTCTGCTTTGGTCCAACACCTCGTTTTGCAGATGAGAAAATTAGGGTCAGAAAGTTAGGGACTGGGTTGAGACTGGGTACTCTGTCCTGAGGCTGCTGTGACAAATTACTAAGCACAGAGTGGCTCAAAACATCAGAAATTCTGTCACAGTTCTGGAGGCAGGAAGTCCGAAATCAAGGTGTCAGCAGGCTTAGTTCCCTCTAGAAGAGCGGTTCTCAACCTGTGGTCCGTGACCCACAGGAACTGTATTAAAGGGTTACGGCATTAGGAAGGTTGAGACCACTGCTCTAGAAGCTCCGAGGGAGGATCTGTTCCACACTGTCACTTCTTGATCTGTAGGCACATCACTCCAATCCCTGCCTCTGTTGTCACGAGGCCACCTTGTGTGTGTGTCTGTGTCCTCTCCTGTGAGGACACCAGTCATTGAAATAAGAGCCTCCTCTAATCCAGTGTGACCTCACCTTAACTGGTTATATACACAAGAACACTACTCCACAATATGCTCACATGTCAAGCTTCTGGGTGGACACAAATTTGGAGGGGACACTATTCAACCCATAAGTATAGTCTGGAACCCCTGATTTTCTGCCTCCTTTGGGGAATTGTATTATCAGAGGTGCATATACTTCAGTCTCTCTCTCTCACACACACACACACACACGTTTTCTCTCTCTCTCTCACACACACACACGTTCTCTCTCTCA
>NW_003852566.1:3372789-3383822 GCF_000181295.1 Otolemur garnettii
CTCTCTCACACACACACGTTCTCTCTCTCCCTCTCTTTCTCTCTACTCAACATGGCAGGTGGGCAAGACTTCCCAAGGACAGACTGTGCAATGACATGCAGGCTGGCATACTGCCATGATAACTGACTTGTTTCTTGCCAAGTTCCACTGCCAATGTCTCCTTCCACGAGAATGTGCCACCAGAAAAAAGGTGAGAATAAGATCATTCACTGTACGTGAATTATAACCATCCCCTGCCTCCCCACCAACACTAAGCACAAGGATCTCACAGGCCCAGCCTTAGATTTGGAGCTGCATATGCTTTCTCTGCAGTGTCCGTCATACTCCTGTTTTGGAGCCCAGGGACAGGCCCCTCTTGGTTTTCCTATGCCCCCTCTGGCTCCTGCCTGCTGAGATCTGGAAAGGGGACCATGCCAGTGGATCTTCTGCTATCTCCAGGGGACGCTGCCATCCAGGAGTTCATTCAACATGCTCATTAGCCTATTTCAGGGTACACTGATGGGAATGATGGAGTCAGAGTCCTTTAAATGGTATTACCAGAATAAAAATGGGGCACCTGATGCAAGCAGGAGAGGACAGGTGAAACACAAGCTGGCACAGCCACACAGGGAAAATCAGAGCTTAACAACGATGGCACAGTTGAGTATATAGCCTGGAATGATGGTCATGACCCATCTGGGCGCGCGACTGTGCTGAGCACACAGCAGGTGCTCACTACCTACCTGCTCGACATGTTACGGAGGGAATGAACATGGCAGGTGGGCAAGACCCTCACCTGTTAGCTGAGCAGAACCTCACCTGTTTAGCAAGCTCGCTCTACCCAGCCCACCCACCCACTGCACTCGGAAGACAGGCTATGGCTGCTCTTGCCAACAGGGTGGGCAACTGGTTCTCCTTGGCAGGCTTGAGGAGGGCTTCAGGGAGAAGAGGTTGTTCTGCATGCTCCCTCCTTCCTATTTCAGGTAAACCCCCACTGGGAGTGCTCAGCAGTGGGGGGATGTCCTTCTCTCTGCTCCCCCTGGGACTTAGGCTCAGCCAATCATATGCCACTTCCTGGTCAACACATGACCTGGACAGAACCAATCATTTGTTTCCACTGGACTCCTGAACCAATGCCGCCAAAGAAAAGGCTGTGAGTTCAGTCATGGCAGCTGTGGTGGGTCCTGGAGGCATGGAATCAGGCAGCTGGTCTGTCTCACTGAAAGACAATCGCATGCTGCCTGCTTCTTGGTTTCTCAGGCTGCCATTTAAACATATGGTTCTTCTGCTCTTGTGAGCCTGCCCCAGATGGAGCTGGGGTTTGTTCCTATTTGGGGCCAATTAGAGCACCCCCATTAATACCTGTGTTTTTGTAAGTGTGGATGACCTTGATGAACAGCCCCAGGTATCCTTATGGGAGAGCTCACAGGCAGATGGGCCATAGGTGATTCCAGAACGTGAGAGAACTAAGAGTGTAAAGGAGACGGTGCATGGCAGAAGACTGCCAAGGGGGAACCACCTGCTCTGGGTGCTGTGGCTGGGAGGACTGACACCTGCTGAGACCTAGAGGATGGGTAGTTACTGCTACACCTGTCACAGACATAGTCATGGTGAGCACTGGATGAAATACTAATGTAAAAGGGTTCTGTGAACAAGCTCAGCCCACATACATTCAATGGATGGATCACTGTTGTACTTTACTAGAGTCTTGAGTAGTAGGCCCTCTGTTTCTCACAAGTATTCCACAACCCTAAGGAGCCACACACCAGAAGGACCCTGAGACCCAGAACTGGGGGGCTGGTGAGGCTCCATAAACCCTCATGTCATCGGGGCTGTCTGCCCAGCCAACAAGACACTGAGACTTAACAGCCACCTCTGAGCCTACCAGCCACCCCTGTGAATTCAAATCAGCAAGCCCTGTGACCCTGGGTAACTGAGCTCCCCTCTGTAGGGCTCAGCAAATTCAATTTTTAAATGGGGAAAATACTTCCCTGATAGTGCTTGGAGAATTAAATTAGGTAGTTGTCTTAGTTTGCTAGGGTTGTCATACGAAGTCCCACCAACTAGGTGTTTTCTCACAGTCCTGGAGGCTGTAAATCTGAAATCGAGGAGTCGGCAGGGCTGGCTCCTCTGAAGGCCTCTCTCCTTGCCTTGTAGACACTCATCTCCTCATGTCCTCACACAGCCGTTCCTCTGTGGGTGTCTGTGTCCTAATCTGCTCTTCTTATTAGGACATCAGTCATGTTAGATTAGCGTCCACCCTAATGACCTCATTTTACCATAATTACCACTTTAAAGGCTCCACCTCCAAAGACAGTGACATACTGAGATTTGGGGTATTAGGACTTCAACATAAGAATTTTGGGGGGTGAACAGCCCATAACAGTAGCATGTGTAAAGGCTCTAGCACACAGTAGGACCTCAATAAATGTTATGCTCATTTTAGTTTTTAAAATAATAACAACTAGCACTGACTGAGCACCTGCAATATGCCGGCAACACGCCATGCATTTTACAAGCCTCAGTAGAGTATAACCCAGTGAGATGGACTCATCTCATCATCCCATCCCAAGGCCACAAGACACTTCTGCCAGGCTGGCTCCCATTCGGCTGTGCCTTCCATGGGGATGGGGGGCTGTGGTGATTCACCCCAGCACTGGCCCATTCCTTCACAAGTATTCAAGTGTTCATGAGCGCTGCCAGGAGTATTTTGGTAAGCAGGATACACACACTCCTGCTCTTAAAAATCTTATATTCTGGGAGGGAGGGAGAAGCCCAAATAGGTAAACAGACCAATAATTATTAACTATAATACAGTATTTTCAAAGTAAATAAGAGGCTGAAACAGGGAAAATCTTGGGCAGCGCCTGTGGCTCAAAGGGGTAGGGCACTGGCCCCATATACCAGAGCTGGTGGGTTCAAACCCAGCCCTGGCCAAAAAATGCAAAAAAAAAAAAAAAAGTAGGGAAAATCTTTTCTGAATCGGGGGGAAGAGGTCAGGTTGATGGACTGAGAGGGCAGAAATGAGCCTGGGGGGCGGGGAGGAATGAAGAGTCAAGGAAGGACTGAGATGGGCAGAGGTCAGTGACGCAGGCGGGGCCAGACCTCACAGGGTCATGGGACAGAGTTCCCTGATGTGTTTTATGTTTATTTCAAATACTGTGAAGGTGCATTTTGATTTAGATGTTTCCCTGCTACACAGACTGACTGTCCATTCACTGAACACTCTGTGGGGCAGAGGACTTTCCTCCTGCCCATTCCTTTTGCAAGGCTCCGACAGGCAGAATTTGCCAAGGACATGACTTCAGCTAGGACTTCAGCTCTTCCTCATGGGGACACTGTCTTAGGAGGAAAGGGCTGCCCATCCTGCTTGGAGAGGGTGTCAGAGCAGCAGGCTGCCAAGCTCCCTGAGCAGGCTAGAGGATGTACGATGAATGTATGATATCCCTGTCTCATTGTCCTCATGCAAGGATGCAACAGAGGCCTCACAGGAAACCCCTACAAAAGCATTCGCCATCCTGAGTTGATGATCCCTTCATCCTGAAGCAGAGTGGTAGTGGATTCTTACAGGCAGCAGAAATTCAGCAGATACAGGCCCGGGACATCAGAAGAGGGGCCACCCTTTGTGGTCCTCATTCAAACCATCAGATACTGCTGAGCCATGTCTGGGTACTAATGGGTGACCACAGGATGACTGACCTGACCCTGTCCTGCAGTGGCCTGCACAGCTGGGGAGCCCCACGAGCACTCAGAGCCAGGCAGAGCAGTGCGGGTGCCATTCACTCAAGTGAAGCCAGGGAGGTGGCCAGGAGAGGCCTCCTCCTGTGGGTCCTGAACAGCTGATGGGGTTTGACAACGTGAGGGGAAGCCGTGTTGGGCAGAAGAACTGTATGTGCAAAGGTTTAGGGCTAGGGCCTGGTGCAGTGGCTCACACCTGTAATCCTAACACTTTGGGGGTCAAGGTGGGAGGATCACTGAAGAACAAGAGTTCAAGACCAGCCTGAGCAATATAGCAAGGCCTTGTCTCTACAAAAATAACAAAAATTATCCAGGTATGGTACCTGTAGTCCCAGCTACTCAGGAGGCTGAGATGGGAGGATCGTTTGAGACCAGGACTTGGAGGGTGCAGTGAGCTGTGATGATGCCACTATACTCCAGCCTGGATGACAAAGCCAGACCGAAAGCTCCCGGATGGATGGTATCAACATGTCCTCTGCATGGGGGTGTGGGGGAAGGTCACCTGTTCTGGCTCCTGCACCTTCCACAAGACCTGGGACCAACCCCCTGCAACCCTGAGAGTCTATTTCTCAGAGGTAAGAAATGGCCAGTGCTGATACCACAGAGCCAGACTTCCTGGGTTCAAAGCCTGACCCCAGCACCGCCAAGCTGTCAAGGAGGGTCAAGTGGCCTCTCTGAGCCACCTGTAAAGTGTAGATACAAAGTCTCTGCCTACAGAATCGTCACAGGAAATACCAGAGGTAACACAGGCAAAGGACTTGGCAGGTGCCTGGTCCCCAGAAGGTCTAGTTTTCGTGTTCTCATCCAAGGCGGGGTTGCTGTGAAGATGAGAGGAAGTGGTGATGCTGTGTGCCCTGTGGCAGGGGAGCATGAGGGCTGGGCCTTCTCTGTGGGATGTCTACAGCAGCCTGCACAGCCCCTGGGTCCCTACCCCGATGATTCTCTGTTCACTTCCCCGCAATGAGGCTGTGTCCCCCTGAGGCAGGTGCCAGGCCACTTCCATGTCAGCATCATTATAGCAGGTTCAGAGTCTGAGCAAGACAATCCTAGCCTTGTGCCCTACCCACCACATGTCACCTGCACAGCCAATCTCATCTGAACAGCCTCACCATGCAGTCATCATCTGGAACACACTAGTCCCACCTCCTACATCATACAGGATCCCAGGACAGCTGGATGTGAAGTTCAGGGGGATCCCGCCACCTCTCCACCAAGCAGCTGCCTCCTCAGTGCTCAGAATCAGACTGAGCACAAAGCTCAGAGGGAAGTGGGCCATTTCACAGACAGGCCTGCTTGCCTTGTGGCTCCCATTTCCTCATCTGATCCAAGGAGCCAGTCAGCTGCCCAGAACTGCCATGGCACCTGCAGGACAGCAGCCACTCGCCTCCTTTCTGGGCTGGCTCTGTCCTGCGGACCTAACTTGTTGTCTCTCCCCAGACTTGGAGAGTCAGGAAGTGGCTACCTGGAAGAGATGGCAGCCCTCAAAGCACATGCTGGGCGGAGGAGAGGAGGGGCCTCACAATCCAGCTCCTTCCATGATCTGCTGCAGGAAATCTCAAGGATGGGAATTCTTCTAATCCCACCTGCTTTCATTCCACAAGCACTTCCTGTGCCTAGCTCCAGGGAGGACTAGGGCCGGAAGAAACAAGCTGGACCCTGCTCTGGAGGTCTCGCAGCCTCAGGCTGAACAGACTGACTTAAGGAACGGTGGCTTCAGATGAAGGAGACTGGCTGCTCAGGGACTGTATATTTGTTGGAGCCATTTATAGCTGTGTGACAAGTGCGGTCCTTGTATTTCCAGACATAAGGGCAAACATCATAAGCTGCATCTCATCATCTGGGAAGCAACAATCCACCTACTGATCCCTCACCCCCTGAAGCATTTGGACACTGTCAAGGGCAGGACCAGGAAACAGCAGTCTGGGAAGCACTGGCTAGACAGGCCCTGCGGAAAACAAGTTCAGCTCCTTATTTACATAAACAGAGAACAAGGGCCAAGTGGTGGCTCATTTGCCCAAGGTCATCCAACAGTCACAGGGTACTCTTCCCACCGCCACTGTAGGCCACTTGCCCTTCTCTTGGGCCCAGGACCCTGCTCTTTGAGAATGAGACCCACAAAGCTGGGTTCAGCCCACTTCAGACACAAGCTCTGGACCACAGGGGTGGGGTGGGGCCTTGGCCAGGCCCAATAGTCAAGCAAGTCCTGGCCCACTTTCTGCACTCGGGATTCCAGGAGGCTGGCTGTCCTACCAGGGGTCCTGAGCTCTGACATGGGAAGGAGCAAGTTCCAAGGTTAACAGGACCAGGATGAAGCTGCAACCAGCCACACACTGCAGAGGGTACATCTGAGGGGAGTGCTGGTGAACCCCAAGAGGAGAAAATCTGACCTGGAAATACCATCAGCCAGGGTGTGCCAAAGGAGGCTGCACACCCAGTGCCTAGAATGGTGTCTTGCACACAGTGAGCACTCAACAATGTTTGTTGTGTGAATAATAGAACTGAGCTGGAGAAGGAAGAACAGTTTGATATCCAGCACCTTAATGCTTGAACAAAGCCCTGGGAAATCCTGGCTCGACATTTCCTGACAACCACTTCCTTGGTCCTGCCATTTGCAGCCAGGCTGGGGGCTCCCATGCAGGAGGATTCCCACATCAGGGCATTCCTGGGCAGCTGCACCTGCCCACATCCCCACATCCCAGTCTCATCTCCCACTCCATACCTTCAACTCCAGCCAGGCCAAGATTTGCACAGGGTCCCTGCCATGCCACTGGGCTTCACACAGGCAGCCCCTTCCAGGAAGGCCTCACCTACCTGGCCCTCCTCTCACCTGCTTCAGTGGCTTCCTCCTTTATGAACCCTTTCCAGACTCTCAGTGACAAGAGACTCCATCTTGGCCACACTCACCTGTAAGCCAGCACTCACCAGCACACTGGGTAACAAGCATATTTGCAGTTTCCTGCTAGACACTGAACCCCTGAAGAGTGACCTTGGCTTTAGAAAATTTTTAACTATAAGTGACAGACCTCCCAATCAAAGCAGCTGAAACCAGAGGAGCATTCTCTCACACACACAAGGTCTAGAGCAGCAGTTCTCAACCCGTGGGTCACAACCCACAGGAACTGTATTAAAGGGTTGCAGCATTAGGAAGGTTGAGAACCAAAACCTACAGGGGCACTGAGCACAGTCAGGACTTGGGGACCCCTCTCTCAGATCACTTATGACCTCAGCTGATCCCCTAACAGTCCTAGGAAGTAGGCACTGTTCTTCCTGTTTTGCAACAAGGAAATGAGCTGGAGAGCTGCCAGCTGAGAGCCCAGATTTGGAAGAACAGCACTGTCCCAGCATCTGTCTCTCCTGGGCCACCCAGCTCTGCAGAAGGGATGCCCCTGAGAGACACTGTCGTGCTGTCCTCTTTACATGCCTGCTACTAGTTCATTCTATCTCTTTGGACAGTTTTAAGGGCAAGGCTGTTTGTTGGTATCCCAAAAGAAGGCTGGGAGGGTTTCAGGAGTAAACTCATGGCCTCCATTTGCCTCTAGGTTCCCATCAATGTGGCTGTGTTTGGCTCCTCTAGCCACTGCTTGGGTGGGCAGGCTAGCCAGGACAGGACAGGCCTGAAGTTTCTAACCTCCAGCCAAGTTTATGGAAGCTGATTTCAAGTGACTGTGCCCTAGTCCACCAGCCCTTGGGTCTGGGTGATATAGCACAGTCCAGGACCTGTTTGGTTCATTTCAGAGAGATGGGAGACAGAGAAGGGACCAATGTCACAGAGCTATCTGTAACTGTACCATCAAGGGCTGGGGACTCCTCTATTTTTCAGATTCAGAAATTGCATCTTGTCAGAGAAGCAGAAGTTTAACAGGCCTGGAGGGCTAAACTCATCTGGACCAAACTCTGAAGACACGGATGAATAAGCCAGACAATTTATTTATGCTACAAATACTGACAACACAGTGCTGGGCACCTAACCAGGTGCTGAGACCCTTATTAAGTGTCTTGGCCTAGAATAACACCCCTGCAGAATAGGCAGTCTTTGGCCCCATTTTATAGATATGGAAACAAAGCCCTTAGAGGAAGATGAGGCTTGAGGTCATAGCCAGGAACTGGGAGAGCTGGGATTTGAACTCACTTTCTCAATTCTGCTACTGTAGAGCAAGAGCAGCCACAGACAATATCCAAATGAATGGGCATGACTGTGTTCCAATAAAACATTATTTACAAAAACAGGCTGTGGGCAGATTTTGCCCATCACAGGGCAGAAGCAGCTTTAATTTCTGACTGTGATGTTGCCTTTTAATAACTTAACCCCCACACTTTTGCTTTCACTTCTAGGCTTATTTTTCACATTCCCGTAAATAAATATATGGTTCAAATCAGATAATCAGTATCAAGTAAAGTAAAATAAAGGTTGGCATTGTCCATTCAGAACTACCCCGAGAGGCAGTGACAGGCAGCATGAGACGCCCAGTGCTCAAATAAACAGATTCTACCATACTTCTCTGTCGTGTTCCTCATTTTCTATAAGAAGAAAGTGCTGACAGGGATGAAAAGCCAAATTTACAACCTGTTTCATACTGTTCAACCGGTTCCTGGAAGCTTCAGTGCATGCTAACACTGCAATCATCAATTCTTGGTCCAAAGGAGACAGACTAGTGCCCAGATCCATCCAAGAAGACAGGGTCTCAGAGAGCAGGCCAGCTCCTGTGGGGCAGGGTGTGGAATTAGGCCCAGCTGCACCCCCCAGCAGCAGACTGGGCCCAACTATTGGGAGCCAGCTTGCTCCTACTGGACACTGAGGCCCAGAGAAGCCCAATACCTTGCCCAAGGTCACACAGAAGTCTGATCCACTCCAGTCTCACAATTTTAGGATGCTACCCAGAGCCCAAATAGTCATATCCCACTGTGCCTGGCCCATGATCAAACTTGGGGGTGTGAATTCTCATTTTAACAGTGGCCACACAGATCTACTTCCTTCTCCTTGAAAATGAGCAGCCTTTTCCCAGTACTGAGATCAATGCACACAGCTATGGTACTCATGTCTGCCACCTGCACATCTCACCCGACCCCCCAAAGCCCTGGGCATGAACACTGGGATTTTCCAGAAGGAAGCTGCGGCCCAGAGAAGTGAAGCAAGTTGCCTGAAGCACAGAGCCTGCTCCAGACAACTGGCTCCAAATTCTGTATTCTCTGTTTCATTTTACTGCCTGTGTCAGTGAGATGTCCAAGGGGAACCAAGGGTCCAGGATGAGAGGTGACTTCCCTGTGTGATCCCCCCACCCCACCCCAGAGTGCTAAGGAGAACTGCTTCGCAGAGTCTCAGTGTGAAGAAAGACCCAGAGCCAAAGCTTCTGAATGGTCCACTGAGTCTCAGAGGAGAGTGAATGGCTACCCAAGATGGGGCTGGGCCATAGTGACAGGTGATCAGTTCATCAAGAGGTAGTATGTTGGTAAAGTAATTTAGAAGAATCAGGACAATTTTGAAATCTATTCACTCATTCTTCCAACAAATAACAATGGTGGAAATACCTAATCCTGTATGTTTTAGCATAAAAATCAGAAGAGGAGGATGTTTCTCAAACGACCCGACTCCAGTGTCTAGAATTTCTAAGGATATTCTGGATGACAGGAGGGGCTCTGTTTGCAAGCCCAAGGATCAGTATAAGCTAGTGAAGTGGAAGAGAGGCCTGAGGAGGGAAAGTTTGAAAAGCTGTGAATATTTTCCTGCAGCTAGAGGGAGGGAGGAAGGCTCTGAATTGTAGCACCTGCCAATTTCCTACGCTGGCCAATTTCAAATTACCAACAAGATGTCCACCAGCTCACAAAACTAACAACTAAGCAGTTGACCTCATGAGCAAGTATGAGCTAGCTCCAGGATGCTACTGGATGAGCCTTACCTCCCAGGAGAGTCAGAGGCAGGGCCTCAGGCATCAAGGGCCCTCCTGAGATGGGAGAACTCAGGCTGACACCACGACCCCTGTGACTCTGGAGAGCCCAGAGGTTAAGCCACCTTATGATTAAGCCACCTTACCACGTTGTAATCCCCAGCGCAGTCTGCGTCCCTGAGGGGCTGCATTGGAAGCCTGTGGAGGAGACACTGCTTTGTGTGGTGCCTCTTCCCTCGGTTCTTGAGCTCCTCCTGCCTCACCAGAACTCTTCCAGCCGCCCTGGGTATGTGTCCTTAATAACCCCACTGTGGTCCAGTCCTCACCTCAGCACCTGCTTGCTGCAGGAGAGTCTGATGGGCTCAGAGAGCCTGGTCCCCAAGATCTCAAAGCCACCCCGATATACTTCCCAGTTGTGTGACTTTGGGGGCAGAGATTGGGCCAGGGACTTTCTGGCTGCTCTGATGGAACACTACAGCCTCAGTGGCTTATAAACAATAGACATTTATTTCCCATTATTCTGGAGGCTGGAATTCCAAGATCAAGGCAAGGCAGACCTGTTGATGTCATGTCCATAGATGACATCTCGCTGTGACCTCATGGGGCCGGAGGAGAGGGGGCTCTCTGGGTTCTCTGTTATAAGGACACAAATCCCATCCATGAGAATCCTCCCCGCCATGGGACCAACCTATTAATACATCACTTTGGGGGTTAAGGTGCAACATCAGACCACAGCAGCCAGCTTTGGTGACCACCTGTCCAGCCACCTGTCCCTCTCCATCTGGTTGCTCTGTCATCACCCAGTAAATGGCTCTAGCTTCCTCCCTGGTCCCTGTCCCCACCATTCTGGTCCCCTCTGGGCCATGCTTACCAGCTACTGAGTGATCTTTCCCAGGACAAGTCAGATGAGGTCCCAGCCACTTTCCACGGCTCACAGTGGACTGAAGGCTACTCAACTAACTCGGCAGACATCACTGAGGCACCCACAGTCCTCAGCAGGGAGTCCGAGGACTGCTGACTTCAACCCCGCAGTCTCACTTCCCTGTCTCCCCTTTTCTGCAGTGCTACCAGGGTCCTGAAATTGCCTGGACACACACTGGGTCTCAAATCATTACCCAAAACCTGGGGCTGGGTCCAGTATTTTGGGGCAGGGGACTTTTACACCATAGGACAGTAATATAGGGTACAGACCACACAGCACACCTATCACCCCAGTAGGTTCTGGGGGAAAGTGCAAAACACGAAGTTCACACTATGGTGATAAATAAAGAAATTTATTGGCTCGGTGTCTGTAGCTCAACCGGCTAAGGCGCCAGCCACGTACACCTAAGGTGGTGGGTTCGAATCCAGCCCGGACCCGCCAAACAACAATGACGGCTGCAACCAAAAAATAGCCGGGCGTTGTGGCAGGCGCCTGTGGTCCCAGCTACTTGG
>NW_003852566.1:3384448-3421615 GCF_000181295.1 Otolemur garnettii
AATAAAGGCAAAGAAAACAACCCTTGAGGCTCTGTCTCAAAAAAAAAAAAAAAAAAAAAAAAAAGACCAATAGCAAGAGGCAATAATGCCTGGAGGTTCAGAGAAGCCCATGAAAGACTTGCAACCAATTTCAGACAGAATAATTATACTGCTGCAGACCTTTGGTCTCCATCTCTCTCACCTCTGCTCCTTTATGGCAGCGACCCGCCTCAAACTCTCTTCAGAAGTGCTCTAAACTTTCTCTTGTTCTTCCTAAATAAAATCTCTGTTACCCTGAAACATGTGTAGGTTACTTTGCTCTCTATCCACACCGCCTGTGCCACTCCAGTTTTATTTTCCATTTCCATTCATTTTGCTATCACTTACTGCGGTGAGTAATTAAACCTGGTCAACTGGGCTCAGGGAACTGGGACAACTGACCCCCAACAGTTTTCTACTTGAAATACCTAGATGGGGAATTTGAGGGGCTGTAGGCCTTGAGCAGTGTTAACAGTTCCAGATACTTGGCAAATGACATTGCAAATGGTTTGTTCTTCTGTCCACTTCCAGCGACAGTATCTATGAGCCTCCATTTCCCCAGCCCCACCCTACACTTGGCATCATGAGACATCAAGGGTTTTGCACAGCTGAGGGGTGTGACTGCTGCCATCAAGGTGTCCCATTCTTGAAGACACGTAAGGATCCCCTCCCTGGGCCACTTCCCCGATGCCCCAGGTTGAGTTGGCAGCCCCTCTTGAGCCCCTCCCTGTATCCTTACTGCCTGGCCATGGCTGTTCTGTTGGCAGGACTGCTGCTTCCCCCAACAGGCCAAGAGGTATAGGGGCTTTGTGTCTACACCCTGGATTCAACTATACACATGGTAATTACAACAGCTAATTTGACTATACTTATTTTGTGCCAAGTTCTGTCCTCACCATTTGAGTTGAATTACCTCAGTTAATCCCCAGCAATTCATGAGGCAGGTGCTATTGTTACATCCGTTCATACCTCTTAGACTCACAAGGGTGAAGTAACTAGCCCAAGGTCACACAGCTCACAGGCAGCCCAGCCAGGATATGGACTCATACAGCTGACTCCAGAGCTCATGGTCATAACTTCTCTAAGTCATGCTAAACAAAGGGCTGAGCAAAAGGCAAAAAGATAACAGTAATTGCATGTGAAAACCCCACACTGTACCCCAGAAGTGCATTAATGTACATAGTTACCATTCAATAAAAAAAAAAAGCTAACAGTAAAAATAAGCTTCCCTTAGCCCTTTCCTGCATCGTCCCCACTCTCCTGTCTATTGGAAGACACTGTGAATGGTTTCAAGTGCATCATCCTAGCACAAGTATCCTCCCCACAAGCAACATAAGCTATCAAATCATAAAAATGGTGTCGCAGATCACCCATTATTGTGCACCTTGCTCATTTCACCTACAGAATCTCAGACGTCATTCTAGATCAGTGTGCACTGAACTGGCACATTCTTTTCATCACTATCCACTATCATATTCTAGGTAATTTACTTAAACCATCTCCCGCTGATGACCATTATGGAGTTTCCTAGTCTTTTACATTACCAATAATGGTATCATGAATTTCTTGCACAAATATCATTTCTCACTCGTGTGAGTATTTCTATCACACAATGATTAGAAGTGAAGTCCATAGTCAAGAGTTCCTGTTTCCCCTCCATCTGCATCGTCATGGTAATGTTATCAGATATTTTTGGTCCTTGTCTATATGACAGATGAAAATGGTATCTCATTTCAACTTGCAATTTTCTCATTATAAGTGAGCTTGAGTATCTTTTCATGTAGTTAAAAGACACCTGTATTTTCTTTTATGCAAACTGTCTTCCCATGTCCTTTATTTTCCTATTGAATTGGAGGAGGAGCGTTCTTAATGTATAAGGAAATTAGTCCTTTGTCTGTTATGTCTTTGTGTTGACTTCACTATACTGATATTTTCTCAATTAACTCACTGTATTCCCTTTTGATCTATAAATTGAAAACTTATTTTTAGAAAGTTCTTTAATTGTATCTTGGAACTGTTTTATTTAATTATTTCCATTTCTCATCCATTGAGGCAATAATTGTGTATGTTGGATTCCATTGCCTGTCCCCTGTATCACCTTCTTTTCTGATCTTTTTATCTCTTTATATTAATCTGTTTTGCTTTTCCAAATCTCATCTTCCATATGTCTTACTTTGTTTTCTATTTTCCCTGTTGTAATAATCCCATTGCAAACTTCACTTTTTAGATTTTTTTTTTTAACCCACCTATTTTTCAGAGCTCGGCCATATCAGGTTTTATCCCCTGCTATTATGTTACCACATCTCCTGAGTTCTTGTACCTCAACTTTATATTCTTGTTTTATAAATTTGATTGTCTCAAGCATTTTTCCCTAATTCAAGACATTACATACAGTTGATATTTTCATCTGCTTTAGGGCATATTTTTTTCTTATGCATATTTGTCATCTGTTACTTTCTCCATTTTTGGAGTATCTTGCTATAAGAATTTGTGCTGGTCCTTAGTGATTATTAGTCCTCTTTGAATGTGGTGAGTTCTTTCTGAACCATCTATTTATATAAGATTTATGTGCAAGAGAGCCCAAAAGAGTGACACAGTTCTTATAACACAGGCTTCTGAGAGAGGACTGGTTCTTCTGACCTTTACTTCTTTCTTAGCCAAAAATGAGATGCCACAGGTCTACATCTAACACAACCGCTTTCTCCTTCTTGCCTCACTTATAGACTGTTTTCTGAAAATGTGGCTTGTCCATGTGAGACCTTGTTCATCCCAGACTTCCCTGCTTTTACTTGGTGCAAAACTAGATTCAAGAAGGCTCCCACACCAGCTGGTATGGTCTGAATGTGTGTCCCCCACCCCAAAATTTTCATATATTGAAATCCTAGTCCCCAATATGATGGCATTAGGAGGTAAGGCCTTGGGGAGGTGATTATGTCACAGGAGTGCAGCCCTCAGGAATGGGGTTAGTGCCCTTAATACAAGGGACCCCCTCAAGACTTCTTTAGCTCCTTCTGCCATGTGAGAACGGAGAAAGAAAGTAGACGTATGAACTAGAAAGCATGTCTTCACCAGACACTAAACCCGACAGCACTTTAATCACAGACTTCCCAGCCTCCAGGACTGTGAGAAACAAAAGCTTATAAGCTGCCTGGGCTATAGTATTCTGTTATAGCAACCTGATCAAACCAAGACATCAGCAATGCCCTTGTTCCTGCTGCTCCATGCAAAGGACCCTAGGTCCTGCTTTCTGAACGGACCACACTGGGTGTAGAGGACTCTCTGCAGCCCTGGGCATTGTCTTTCCCTTTGGACACTTCCTGCACCCACTCTGGCGTTTACTTCCTCACAGATGAAGTTTCAAATGCTATGGTTTCATCAAAGATGGCACCTGCCTATCCATTTGTTCTATTCGTTGTTTCAGGATAATTTCTAAAAGGAAAAAAGAGAAATATTGTCTTAACTCTTATTACTAGAATTCTAAGCCAGGCTTTGAACTCCAGTCATTCTGGCTCCAAATTCAGAATGTTTCCTGCTGTTCCACATGACTCACTGATGTAGACCAGGTGTCAAGCAAACTTTTTCCAAAGAGGGCCAGAGAGTAAACATTTAAGGATTTTCAAGCCAGGCAGTCTCTGTCACACTACTTAGTCCTGCTATTGTAGTGTGAAAGCAGTATAGACAAGGCCTAAACAAATAGGAGTGGCTGCATCTTCCATTTAAACTTTATTTGCAAAAATAAGAGGTAAGAGGTGGTCTAAACTTGGCTCATGGGCCATAGGTTCCAACCCCTAAAATTTGTCTTTGGCTGACTTAGCCCATGGATGTGCTTTGGCCCAAATGATGTCTAAACATCTCCAGGTAAGCATTCAATATTGCAAGATTTAATACACAAACCTGAATGTCTTATTTCTTTTCAGATGTTTAAATGCCAACCAATCCAGAATCCCACAAGGCTACACTCACTAGCACAGTGAAGTCCCCATCTCTCCCTGATGCCTGGCTGGAATGTCACTTTGCCACTCTCAGCATCACACTGCAACATGTCTTGCTTATACATTTTGTACTGTGCTCACTGACATGATCTGCCGGGTTTCTTGGGGCATCCAAGTTTAAAAAGTCCCCAAAGCCAAGGAGAAGCATTTTCTCTATTTCCTCTAAAAAGCTTTCTTGAACATGGCTATCAAGAAATACAACTGCAATTGCTCAGAAGGAACCGTACCTCTGATCTCAGCCATCCCTCATCCTGCTGGCAAGGCAGGGTCTGAGACCTAAAGCCTTAGAAGTACTTTTGCAGCCATCCAATTCAATCCCTTCATTTTAAAGATGAGGAAACCAGCAGCAGAGAGGAGGAGCAGTTGGACCAGTCAGAGGAAGTTAGGGACAGAGCTCTTGTCAAATGTAACCCAGTGCAAGACTGTGTCATTTCTAAATCATCTGGGGCTCCCTTCTTCAAACTTAAGCTCAATCTAGGTAAAGAGTCGTGTCTCCTGCCTTCTGTTTTCTATGTTGACTATAGTGTTCTTTTAAAGACATAAATACGTCAAGGACCTTAGTGCACAAGGAGAGGTAGAGCTGGCCAATGGTATGCATTTATTTTCTCTCAACTTCCTACAGAAATGACAGGTATCATTCCCACCATGATGACACCACACCTCCACTGTCTGCCCTTTGACACTCACTCAACCCCCAATCCCTGTGTATGGATATAGGCCTTTGTTTTTTGTTTTGTTTTTTTTTTAGATGGAGCCTCAAGCTATCCCCCTGGGTAGAGTGCCATGGCATCACAGCTCACAGCAACCTCCAACTCCTGGGCTCAAGCGAGTCTCCTGCCTCAGCTTCCCAAGTAGCTGGGACTACAGGCGCCCGCCACAACGCCCAGCCATTTTTTGGTTGCAGCCATCATTGTTGTTTGGCGGGCCCGGGCTGGGGATTCGAACCCACCACCTTAGGTGTATGTGGCTGGCACCTTAGCTGCTTGAGCCACAGGCGCCAAGCCAGGGCCTTTGTTTTTATGTCAGGGAACTGACATATGGTGAGGGAACTGGTGTCTCACCATAATAGGACTAGAAGCCCTTGGAAGGGAGAGGGTGGAAATACATTAGCTCATTTTTCTTCTTCCACTTTTCTGGACCAATCCCAAGCCAGTGCTACCGCTGGCTCAGCTGCAGCTTTACCAGGTTTTCTGGAGGGCAAAGAAGAACGGATTTCATGGGCCTTTGCCAGAGTTCTCATAAAACCCTCTCCTTCCTGTCCTTTTTCATACCAAGCAACTGGAATAATAGTCCTGAGTCACTGTGCTCCTACAGCAGTATCTGGCCTGCATTTAATGACACTGCTCGCTATTGTAAATCACTGCTTCTGCAAAGCAAAGTGGGTCACATGCAATTGTAAATAGGAGAATGATGTCAGGATAACGTGAAAGCTGGCTGGTTCAAACACAGTTCTCCTCAGTGTGTTAATGGGAGAAACTAAACACAAAATACACTAATAGCTAAACACAGAAAGCTGCAAGGGAATATGGCCCCGGGGACAGGCCCGTTCCCCTCGCCCCTTCCTCTCGGCTTAGTTGGAAGGGTTCAGTGGGAGGTCCTCCCTCTGCACTTGAGTCCTGTCTCAGCCACAGTTCAGTTCTCTTCTATCAAGTGGCCTTCACCTTTTCTTTTAAGATGCCATGAAGGCTACGTTAATCAGTTTGATGAAAATATTTCAAATTGTATATAAAACTAGCACACTGTACCCCATGACTGCATTAATTTACACAACTATGATTTAATTAAAAAAAAAAAGATAAGGTTGTGTAATCCCCAGAGTATTTATCAGGAATTTAACATTTTTTAAAGAGATGGTGCCAAACTGTTCTAAGACTATTGCTATTTTTGTTAGTGTCTAATGACGCACTGACCAGGTCTCCAGGGGTCTGTCCCCACTACATTTGGTCCATCAGCCCTGATGTCATTAGTGTGGGATTTTTTTCAAACTAAGGGGTTTCTCAGGAATCCTTTTATCTCATTGTAGCAGAAACACCTGAACTTATCTTTAGTTACCTCTATTTTTGGCCTGCTTTAGTGGTTTTCCATTTATAGCAGAGGGCCAGTTTTTAAAGAAAACTCATGGTAAATAATACAGGAATGGTGTGCAGGTGGCCCTGACTGGCAAGACTTTAGGAGGCAGAAACCTGAGGCACTGTGGGCACAGGGCAGAAGACAGAACATGATCAGACAATCAAAGGACACGCCGCACACAGGGCAGGTCCACTTGGACAAAGGACGTGTCTTACTGAATCTCTGAACAGTGCCAGGGATGTGGAAAGGACCCAGTAAATGCTAATTGTTACTGTTATCACCACACCTATTTCCAGAAAAGTCAAAAATGAAATAAATATTCTGTCTCTCCTCTAGAAACAGGTAGGAGAGACACATAAGCACAACACAAGCAGTTCAAATACATTCGCTTTCCATTAACCCTGCGCAAGTGTCGGTTTGCCAGTATCAGCAAAAATGACTAATTATTCTAGTCTGAAGCCTAAAATGATAAAGAATCAGATTTATTATAAATGCAAGGCTGTGCACTCTTGTAGAAATGACACATCCTGCCCCTTGTGTCACGCACTGATTCATGGCACTACATTCATACAGGGACGTGTTCCCAGTCTCGAATGCTCCAAATGAAAAGGAACATTAGAAATCTAACTTTAGCTTGGTTCCAAATAGCTCATTTCCATCCCAGAAGAGGCAGAGTTGAAAAAGGCCTTTCCCCTCATTTTCTTCTAAATTAGGGAGACGTGATCTGGGCTGATGGACAGCTCTGGTAACAACTTCCCGCAGCCAGGCCCTGAGGCCACACCCCACCACCACCTGTCTCCTAGAAGGTCTACAAATGTCCCCTGCCCTCCAGCTTCCAGACCCTCTCATCTTATCCACTCCCCCACAATGTCCAGAGAGAGCTTCCTAAGGTAAAGATCTGATCACATCAGACTATGACTTAAAAACCTCTGCTGGACGCTGCACTTTCAGGGCCAAGTCCAAGTGCCCGGGCAGGACTCCAGAACTTCCAGGCACTTGGACTTGGAGTCCAACCGAATCCATACTACCAGCCCCATCTCAGCAAGCTCAAGCTTACAGCACCTCTTGCTGGCCAGTTCTCCTGTGCATACTGCCTCCTCTTCATCCCACTTTGCCACATGGAAAACTTGCTAATCTCTAAGACCAGCTCAAGCTGCAGCTCCCTGGAAAGCTCCCCGTACACATCTACCATTCCGTGTCCCTCACTACTACACAGAAGTCATGGTCCCTGTAGCCAACTCTTTTTCAAAAGGGATCAAAATGACAGACTGTCCCTCTACATGAGGACCTACAACCATGGGACCTAGCACAGGGCCATGAAATAATTAGAGAGCAATACACGCTGGCTGGGTGGACAGATGGATAGGTGAACACATGTTCCATGAATTTGTTTTCTGGGAACTACTCAGAAAAAGGTATTTATTTCTAGATCTTCTTCCTGAACAATCAGTGCTATGACCTGGCAAAGGTGAGCAGGAATTCTAATCCCATGAAAGGACTCAGCAATGCCCTAAGGGAGGCCCAATCCCTCCTCGGGCACAGTAGCATGAACTTGAGGTTTCATCTGTGGGGAAACAGGTGGATAGTGTATGCCTAGTTCTTCAAACCCACCAGACTGGGCCCTGGGTCCATTACATGAGAGACACAAGGTAATGAACCCCTAGTGGCCTCTGGCGCTGTCCACGGTGCTGACTTTCAGACTTGGGCTTAGCCTGTGGCCTCTGCTTCCCTCCCCATCTGGCATACCTCAAAGCTGCCCGCTGTCCTCCACAGCCACCGCCTGGATCTGTGTCTCACAGTATGTCCCCTACAGCCTCGGCATCCTTGCTGCCCTCAGTTAGAGTGGGTTCTCCAGAAGCAGACCCTGAGCCAGGATTTGTGTGGAAGTGTTAGGAAGTATGGTCAGGAAACCCAGGAAGAGTGTGGGCCAGGATGGGAAGGAGGCCGAGTAGGCTGTGATACCAAGAAAAGTCCCAAGAAGGGTGACTTGAGCTCAAGCCCATGGAGAGCTCTGAGGACAATAGGGGTCACACCTCAGAGCACCCCAGTCAGAGGGAGGAGCTGGGTGATTTATGCCACCACTTCTGTCAGCTTTGGGTGAGGGTTGTCCTGAAAAAGGACAAGGTTTCCAGGAACTGCCGGGTCTCTGGGTGCACATGCTAATGGGAGTCCATGACCTGAAGACAACTGCCCACAGGGAGCCAAGTGCAGGGTCCAGAAGAGAAAACACCTCAGGGTCCTTGTGCGTGAAAACAGTAAAGGTCCGAAGGGGCACAAGCAGAGTCCTGACAATGTTGGCTGCACCCCCTACCTCCAATTTTCTACCCCTTAAGCCTCCCTCCACCATGACACCACAGGGACCCTTCTAAACCACCCTGCTCTCTCCCCCATGGTCACAGCCTTCCTGGCCCCTCTAGCTGCAGGGAAGAGCCAAGCTCCTCAGCTCACCCCTCAAACCTCCATGACCTGCAGCTGCTGACCCTCAGCCCGCACCGTGTTACCACCATCCCTACCTTCCCAAACCCTGTGGTCCCCACACACGTGCTTTTTCTCCACCCTGCCTTTGTTCAGGCTGCACCCTCTTCCTGGAGAGCCTTTCCTGTGCCTGCCCACCCAGCGGGTAGTTCCGGCAGCACCTTCTGCTCTGCATCTGTGCACATCGCAGGTCCCCACCTTCACCCATGCCAAAGCCCAGGCCTCGGCTCCTCTCTACACTGTCCCAGTGAGGAGCAAAGGGACCTCAGAGGTGAACTTGATAAGAAATAAAGAGAGAGGATGGGGCCTGCCCACACCCAGGGGGAATGATGGCCTGCCCACACCCACGGGAGATGATGGTCCCTGGTCCAGACAGCAGGTCTGCGTCTCTGCACCTTCATCTGTAATGGGGGTTCTAGGCCCCTCTTAGCACTGCTGCCAGAACCAAATGTCTGCAGCATGGCAGCTCGGGGCCCCTGGCAGCCCCCTTCCTTCTCCACCCTACTCCCCTCTGCACATCCCACCGGGCATGGTGGGAGCCACCTGACTACCTGGGCCAGACCCAGGACACAGCTGAGTTGGTGCCAAACACTGCCCAGGGGTGGGAGAAGGCAGTGGCCAAGACAACCATCTCACTGTCAGACTCACCCTGCTCCTTGAGCTGCTGGGCTCCGGCTGTCACATGCTGACATGATTTGGAAACTGCCTGCAGCTGGGGTGGACCCGAGGTGAGGACTGAGTGGCCTGAGCTCCAAGAAGGCCACCAGTCTGTGTCTAATGTGCCATTTTCACACTGGTTTCCAACCCTGGCCGCTGCTCCCACCATCTGTGCCCTCAGCAGCAGGCCTGGCCCACCTCAGCCATGGGCTTCAGATGATCCTCCCACTTGGAGAGGGACACCGGCTCCTGCCCACTCTCAGCAGGAAGGCAGGCGAGTGGGCAGAGGCCCAGGCTCAGGACCAACCTGCGGGGACACATGGAACCCACGCAGGGGAGAGAAACTGCCCTTGGACACCTGCTCAGCCCCTGGGGCCTCTAACCCGTAGCCACAGTGGCCTACTGACCACTCAGTTCCATTTGCTTCGGCAGTTTCAGGCCCCATCACGTGCCACCAACACCATGTGACAATGATGATAATGTTCACAGCAATCACCGGTGCCGAGATAAACTGAGTACTCTCCACGTACCAGGTGCTCACTGAGTGTTTTATAGGAATCAACGAACGTTTCAGCTCCCAGCAACCTACGGTATGAGGTTCAGTTTTACCCCATATCTATCTATCTGTCTATCGATCTTCATTTTTACAGATGAAGAAACTGATGGTCAGAGAGGTTAAGCAACTCACCCGAGGCCACACAACTAGCACAAGGAGGAGGCGGCTTGAGTGCTTTTGTTCTGACTCCAGAGTTTAAGCTCACACCACTGTCCAGGCAAAGAGCAGCTGCCAGCTACAAGGAAACCTGGTGCCCTGTGTAATGAATTCTGGATCTCAAGAGTTGCCCAAGGGAGGCCCCAGGGACCTCAGAGGTGAGGAGACCAAGGTTCAGAGAGCTCGCTTGACTTACCTAGCCAGCCTCCACAACCCTGTCCTCAGTCACTAGATTTTCTTGCCTCCTCACTCCATGACCACCATCTACCTCTGATTTTCATACACTGTGGGAAACCCTATTTTCCACCCCAGGCATCCTGGAGAACAGAGCCCTACAATTGCCCCCATTTTTCAGACTCCCACAGGAAAGGAGGCTCCTCCTCTCAGTGCCACTCTTGTGAGGACCACACTAGCCTCCCCGGCAGCTGCCTGGCAGAACTCATTCCACACGTGCTTGGGCCCTACCAACCTTAATAGGATTACTGTCATCTCTGAAAACTGAATTTGGGTCCTCCATCTTCCACCAATTTTAATAGAAAGGTTAGTACCATATGATACAAACAGGGCACTCGCCAGGCCCAACTCTCCACTGTCCAGACTGTTGGGCAAAACCCAGAGGGTGCAGAGGGCCCTCGGGGCCATGGCACCAGGCTCCAGAGCCAGCTCACTCCTGCGTGAGTCACCCTCCATTCATGATTTCCCGGGAACAGCTTTCAGTGCAAACTCAGCTGCTGCAAAGAACACAAGCCTGGGAGCTAGGAAGCCCTGGGTTCAAACCCCACCTCTGCTGCCTCCCAGCTGTGTGACCTTCACCATTGACTCAGCCACTCTGGGCCTCATGTTCCTGGTCTGTAAAACGCGGATGACAACGCCTAGCTGGTAGGGCTGTAATGAGGCTCTGGAAGAGGCTGGGTGCTCAGCAAATGTATTCCCTCCCAGGCCCACCCCCAGGAGTCCTTCAGACCATCTGGTCTGAGGGCTGCTAACAGATGGCTCCCAGTGCATCTTATCTGGCTGTCTCGGCCCACACAGCCTTGCAGGCGGAGTGATAGGCAAGTGCTGGGCTGGTCCAACATGGCAGGAGCACAGTGACCCACCCCTGGGCCTTTATTTAGCCTGCCTGAAGCCTTCTGTCTATAAGAGAATATGGTAAAACAGCTGATTTGGAAAGAGTGGACAGATAAGGACTGACGGTAGAGACGCCTACCGTGTGCCTATCACAGGCTAGAGGCAGTGCCCCCATGAGTAGAAATCAGACTGACAAACAGAACAAGCAGGCCTCGAGACCTGTCCAGAGTGTCTGGACCACACAGGTAGCCCTAGGGGAGACAGAGGGAGGGAGGGAGGACTAGCACTGTGACAGCTACTGCCACATCCATTTTCTTATTCAGTCTTCCAGATAACACCAAAGCCTAATTGTGACTCCTCCCATTTTACAGACAGGAAGACCAAAGCTTAGAGCAGTCACATAAGGTGTCCCAGGTTCCCTGAATATGAAGGAGGGAAGCCAGGAGTACTCGCCAGAAATCCCCAATCCACTCTGCACTCTCAGGGGTCCTCACGCAGCCCAGTCCTGAATCTCCTCAAGGTTTGTCACAATTATCAGACCACAGCTCAGTGCCCATAACTCAGTGGTTAGTGTGCCAGCCACATGCACCAGGGCTGGTGGGTTAGAACTTAGCCAGGGCCTGCTAAACAAACAACAACAACAAAAAATAGCCAGGCGTTATGGCGGGCACCTATAGTCCCAGCTACTAGGGAGGCTGAGGCAAGAGAATTGCTTGAGCCCAAGAGTTGGAGGTTGCTGGGAGTTGTGATGTCACAGAACTCTACCAAGGGCAACATAGTAAGACTTTGTCTCAAAAAAAAAAAAAAATATATATATATATATATATATTTAAGACCCCATCTTTTTTCCTTTTCCACACTCCACTGCTTTAAAGACAGCAATTCTGCCCTTCGGAGGCTACACAGGGTGGGGGGTGGGGACCTAATTTCTGAATTTCTTTTAAATCAAGGAAGCCGCACATGGAGACAGAATCACAGTGCAAAAAGCCAAATATGTCCAGGTGATGACTAGCCAGGCAGATGGTCCTGCACTCAGCAAGTTTTACTTTGACATAGTATAACAGTAACAATCCTGGATAGATCAGAGCCCTGTCCACTGCACACATCAGCAGATGGCATAGACCATTTCTGGGCCCTCACCATCACATCCGCTGCCTGGGGCACCAAAACCCCCTCCTCAAACCTTTTCAGAGTGATTTGTAGTGATCTCTCTGTAACAGCTAAGAATAGTTGTATCAGCAACCATGTATTTAATTAATATAACCAGAACCAATTTAAAGGAATTTAACTGAGTTTGCAAAAGGACTCACTGTCAAGGTTGTTTCAGGCTGTTTATCTGTTAATCAAATACTCAGAGAGCAGGTGACAGTGATGGCTTTCCTCTCACACAAAGGCACCACTTCACAAACCTATGATGAGGTCGCCAAGTGAAAGTTTTTCAAAAAGGGAGCTTTAAACATAGAACTCTCACTATTCCACATGACTCAAGAGGTGCTTTCTAAGCACAGAGGCCTCACTTTCCCCGAACAAGCTCACTGTAGCAGGATGTTCCGAGCAGGTGGGGGGCCTCTCTGCCCCCAGTACCTGTGTCCCAGCACCTGACGCAGGTGGACCCCTGCCGAGTGCCCATGTGCCTCCCAGCTCAAGCAACTGCCCTGGAGTCTCTCTGAGGATCCTGAGAACCTGAGTTTCTCGGGGCTCACAAGGGTGTGCTCTGCAAATTACCTAACCTCTCTGTGTCTCAGTTTCCTCATCTGTAAAAACCCAGTAACAATGGTGCCTATCATAGGGTCATGTTCAAGATTAAAGTGCTGAGAACAGTGCCTGACCCACAGGAACTGCCTAGAAATATCAGTTCTGACCCAGAAAAACTAGAACTCAGAGGTATCCCTGTGGCATCTTCAAAACCTCACCATCCCCCAAAAGCACTGTGTTTCCCTCACCTCCCAGCCCCCACCCACGGGCTCCAAGCACACCCTAACTTGGGGGAGCACCAGGTGTTACTTGTCCAACCTCAGCCCATCAAGACTCATTCTCCCTGTGCGGTTCTAAGCTCACCTCTGCTGCCAGGCCAGACTGCCAAGCCATGGGTCAGGGGCTGGGGGCTGGCAGAAACTGCCCAGATCCCTGCAAAGAACACTGGAGTTGGAGCCAGACCCGGGCTTGAACGGGCTCTGCCTCTTTCCAGGCATGGACAAACATCATGTCGTCCCTCAGCCTCAGTTTCCTCATCTGTACAGTGGAGATTAACATCAGTCCCCTCAAGGGCCCAGCAAAAGGATCCAATAAAACCTCCCTCGGGGAGCCCAGCACACACTGAGCATACCAGGCACTGCTCTGTCAGGCCGGCTGGCTCCCGCCATCCTGAAGGCAGGCACGTTGCCAGGTCTCTGCAGTCCTGCCTTGTCTCCCTGTCTCTGACAGCGTGTCCCTCAGCCCTTGCCTCAGTGGCCACAGACACACCCATGAGTCCGTGCAGCACTCCCTGCCTGCGCCCCTACCCTCATTCCTAGTCAGACCTGCACCAGCCCGGCAGGGCAGGAATCACTATTCCCATTACCTAGATGAGAAACGTGAGGCCCAGAGCACTCTTTCATTAAGCAAAGGTTCTACTTGTAAAAAAACAAAATTTACTGGATAAAGGAGTGAGGGGATGAACGAGAGTGTTGAAACAGCAAGTTGGACATGTTCAAGCCACGGCTGGGGAAAAGGTCTCGGCAGAGAAATAATGGCTCAAAGCATCGAGTTCTCACCAGAATTTGAAAAAATGCAGCTGGTGAATGCCCAAGACCTTCTGGAGAAAAGAGACCCTGGCCTGGGGGATCCTGGACAGCTGGCCTGGATCCCACACCAAGGAGCCCTGGGGACTCAAGCTGAGCAGTGGAGTGGGGGCATGGGTGGGCGGTGACTTCCAGACTCTGAGGCCCCCTGTGGTGCAGAAAAGGTCCCTGGCACCTCTCCATCAGGACATGCTGCCCCCTCGGCCAATTCCCATCACACAAGTGCTAAGAGGAACCTCCCACTCTCTGGTTTCCATGGGAATCCCCTTGAAATAACCCCATTGCAGGCTGTTGTTCTTCCCTGCGGAGGAAGAGCTGGAAGAAGAGCTGGATAAATGTGAGGGAGGCAGGCTCACTGGCGCCCAGGATGCCACAGAAACTTGGAGATGTCGAGGCCCAAGGCCCAGTCTCAGGTCCCCCAACACCGCTCACACACACAGCAGAGACAAGACCTCCACCGTCCTCCTGTCTGCTTTAGGAGGTCCAGTGAGACCACCTCCTTGGCAATTTAATGACAAGAAGGAAACCGGAAATCACATTTGTGACCACACCTATCTGTCTCCTTCAAGAAGGCTCCAAGCTTTGCAGGGACACAGCTCCGGATCAGATCTGGGGTCTACCTCACAGGAATAGCATGACCTGGACAAGCCTTGGAGGCTCCCCATTTTCTCGTGTCCTTTGGCTACAGGCCAAATAACACAGAAGGGCCTGCCATGTCCCTGTAGCACACTGGTTCTCAACCTTCCTAATACCACAACCCATGGTTGAGAACCGCTGCTAGCAGGTCCCTACAGCCCCCCAATCTGTGGCTCCATCACTATAGCAGGAATCGGTATTCCTTTGCCTAATCACCTTAAACATTATGGAAAAGTTCCCAGTTTACTTAAGTATCCATGCTGCAAAATTTTTCTGAGTTCCTCTTTGGAATGAGCAGGAGGAGGGGAGGTTCCTGGTCACACCCATGTGAGAACCTAACCACCACCTGGGAGATGTGGAGAGTCCCCATGCACAAATGAGGAGACCACAGGTCAGATAGGTTTCCAAAGGCTTCTGGGGTGGTGGGAAGGAGAATGACCACGACAGCAAACATCTACTGGGCACATCGTCTATGGCGGACATGATCAAAGCCCTTCCTACCCACTTCCTTGTGTCGCTCACGACTGCCCCAGGGTCTGATAACTGTCATTATTCTTACTTCACTGCTGGGAGCACGGAGGCAATGAGGGGTCACAGAGGGGCTGGCAGGTCCGGGATCCAGGCCCAGGCCTCCTGACATCTACCAGAGGTCCACTTGACAGGCTGCCCTGGCACCTGCCTGCCCTTGCCGGGGCTGGCCCCACCCACTGAGCTTCATTTTTGGCACTCCCAGAGTGCTCAGGCCCAGTTCCCAAGTGGACCCTTAAGGTCAGGCCCCCAAGCCACAGCTCCATGTCATAGGCATGAGGGAGACCAGGTCACTGGCATCTGGATCACCCTCCTGGCCCTCCAGCCCCAGAACCCACTCCTGTCTCCTGCTGCCACCACCTAAAGTCACAAGCCAATGGCCACCACCCAAAAGGCAGTCGTGCAAAGAGGAAGGCCCTTCCCTGAGGTCCTGGTGAATTCTGGAGGAGCAGGGCCACAGGTGGCAGGGGCCAATGGCACTCCACCCAGAGCCCTTTATTGGACCTTGGGAACCAGCCAACCTTGGTGCCCTGGAGCATTCTTTGGGACCCTGGCCAGGTTCAGATAAGCCTTCTGTCCTCTCTGAACCCCCACTTTCTCAGACACATCTGTGGGACCCCCAAATCACTGGCTCTATCCCCAACAATGGAAATCCCCGATTCCTCAAATGCACCTGAAGACAGCAACTATGTCAAACCTTACTCAGGGACTTCATGCCTGGTGGCACTGATGGGCTTCTAGAACATTCCAAGAGGGAAAGCTCTGTAAAGCATAGAAGCACAAAGCCCTGCCTGGGCACGGCACATCCAACCACAGCAAGCACGAGCAGAACACATGCACCGTGACTCTCCAGCACCCACCAATGGGAGGCTAACGCAGGGAGACAAGCCTGGGCGTCAGCTGGCAGCATCATGAGAAACAGGGGCACCCACACTGGACGCATCTAACATCTACCCATAGGTGACCAGCTGCACCAGCTGTGTCCCTCCCTGCAGCTGTGCCCATTCAGAAAGAACTGTTCTTTTACATTATGACTCTGCCATGCACTAAGTAGTTTTTACCATATGAATACATGGCTTTAATTTTAAATAATAAAATAAATTCATTTCCAATAAATAGTACTTGAGTGGAATGAAAATTAAGAGCTGCACTGATGAGAGACCTCAGAGCCCACAGCTCAGCCCATCCAACCAGCCTCTACGTAGAGGGTCCTTCGTGATGTCTGAATAGTCTCGTCCCCACATCCCCACACAGCAAAGGGCATTGCACAAAGCAGGCCTGAGAGCAATACACTCAGTGGGGAGAGAAATCTAAGTCCCCCAGTGCCAGGTCACTAGGCAGCATGTGGGCCGCTACCTGCTACCTCTGTCCCCTGTCCTAGCAGTTTGGGAAAATGGGCTACATTCCCCAAAGGCATCTGCTCTAGGTGGCCAAATCTTTTTTTCTTCTTTTGCCAAAGGCAAATGCAAATGGGATATGGTCTCCAGAGAAACATCCAGTCCTGGATGGGGGAGTGGGGCTCCCAGGGAAGCCGCAAAATGCCAGGACCATGAGGACTACAGAGAACGACCCCAGTGGGCTGGCACAGGCGGCTGCACCACCTCCCCTCCAAATTTCCCTGAAGGCGCCTGAGTCCCACTTCTCCAGGATTCCCTCCTGGTCTTCTCTCACTGAGCTGCCTGTCCTAGATAGCTCTGGGAGCTGGAGTCCCAGCAGCAAAATTAGCTCTGGGAGAGACTGGCTGTGGCAGAAATAGCATTTGCTTTGGAGTCAGACAAAGCTAGGGTCAAAGCCCAAATGAGCCAGCCCTGCTGGCTGTGCAAGCCTGGGCAAGCAGCCTGACCTCTCTGATCTTCCATTTTCTCATCTGTGGGGTGGGGTGGGGGAACCAGCACTGCAGACAGCTGTGGAGATAGGGACTGTAGTGCATCTACCCAGCAGCCAGCATCTCTTCCACATCCCTGCCAGCCCTCGACACTCCCATTTTTAACCTGGACAGAGAGTCTCTCATTCTATTGAGCAAATAGTTACCCAGTTCTTCATCTGGGTCAGAGAAAAATCAAGCAGCAGTCTAGCCTCACTCTCAAAGCTCACCAAGCACTGGAAGGAAGGCACAGATGACAGCACAGTGGGTCAGCTCAGGGGATTCCGGCCCTTGGGGGGCTCAGCCATAATGTATCCAGGAAATAGGGAGGGAAAATGATGGAGGAGGGGCCAAGGAACACCAGGAAATATGGAAAGGTCTGGAAGACAAGGGTGGATCTGGTGTCTGCAGGCCTGGGTTTGAATCCTGGCCCAATCAATTCCAAAATGTGACCCCCTATCTCAATTTCCTCCTTTGCCACTAGGAGATAACAATTCCACACCTGGTGAAGAGGGGGAAGAGTCTCAAAACCAGCAAAGAAAGACACTTCAGCTGGGCCAGCCGCCCATGTCCACAACCATGCCCATCTCCGGGCTCATCCCCGCATTGTTTGGTGGCTCCATCCTGTCCTCCACCAGGGAGATGTGACCCTGAAGCCTGGTACTCACTCAGGGCCCCGTCTTCCCCATTCTCCCTTGTATCCCCAGTAGCAGGGGTCCTCAAACTTTATAAACAGGGGGCCAGTTCACTGTCCTTCAGACCATTGGACGGCTGGACTGCAGGCCCCAGGACGAGTCAGCTGCTAAGCAGGACAGGCAGCGGTGAAAAAACACCTGGCAGGCCAGATAAATGTCCTTGGCAGGCCGCATGTGGCCCGCGGGCCGTAGTTTGATGATGCCTGCCCAATAGCAATCCCAGCCCTAAACCTTTCAGGCCCTCATGAATCTGTGCGGAAAGGATCATTTCCTTCAGGAAGCCCTCCCTGACTGCACCACCCAGGCTGGTCAGATGTCCCCTCTAGGAAGCTAGCCGTGGGCTACTCCCCCACTGTCCCAGCACTGACCAGTTGTCCATCTGGTCTGCTGTAGGGACTCCTCAGGACACAGCCCCACTCCTGGCAAAGCGTCTGACACAGCCTGTGCTCGACAGACTGCGGCTGCCCCAAAGGACCAACACACAGCTCCTGCCAACATCGTGGCCCCTTCCCCTTCTGCCCTGCCCGGTTTCTTGCCACAGTCAACTCTGTGGCTCTCTCCTGAATACTCTGTGATCCCCTGATTCCGCCTTCTTCTTGTGACAAACTCCATCACACGCACACTGCAGTGCTTGTGCTTTCTCCTGCACTTCTTGCATTTTCTGTGTTTCCTACCTTGGTGAGCAGTGGGGTGTGGGCAAGGAGGTGGAAGCCCAGAAGCCGGGGCTGGGGGGCCTGCTTCGCCGGCTTCCCCTTGAGCAGCCCTAGAGAAGGGCCCTGGGGTTGTAAATCCAAGCTAGCCTGTTTTATGGAGAAGGTGCTGCACTGCTGATAGGTTTTTATAGCTGCCCGTTTACAAAGGCAAAGCATAATTAACTCTCAGCCACCCCAGATTTGGGGGTGGCTGGGGAAGGAGGAGGACAAAGGGACCACCCGCCTTAGGCTCCATCCTTTGTGCTCTCTGAGTATAGTAAAACCTCTCATCTTCTACCTTCCCCCTCCAAGCCTCGGTCCGCTGAGAGACTTGCTTAGGTTGTGAGGGGCCCAATGAAAATGATACCCCTGTTACTTACTATTCAAGTTTGAACCCTGGAGGGGGAAAGGAGAGAGTCAGATGCACAGTCAGGAGGATGGGGGGTTCAGTGGAACCCTTGGTCCTGACACAGCTACTGAGGGCAGGGTGCAGGCACACTCACCAACTACTAGCCCAAGGATGACTTCGTGCCCCCCGTCCCCACTCCAGCCCCTCACCCCTGCCACCTGTCCATTGTGTTCACAACTTCTCCCAGACCCACAAATCAGAGCTCCCCTCCTCTGTCCCTGGAGCAGCCTGTGCAAATGTGGGGCGTGTCAGAAGGAAACGGCTGGGGGGTACACAGGAGGTGCCAGGTGCTTTCTGGTGTCAAGTACTGCTGCAAGCACTGCTACCTCTTGCTGGCCTAGGGGCCACTGGTCCCCACAGAGTGACCGTGCAGATCCCCACTCACTTCTAGAGTGTGCAAACACTGGAGTCCAACTCTCAGGGCACAGCTGGGTTTTCCTCCCCTCCCAGCCCCCAAGGCCACCCCATCTCACCCGCATCCCATCTACATCCTTCTGGATTGGTCTTCATGGGATCCCACCTAGGACCTGGGTGCCGCCTGTTGGGCAGATGCCATTTCTTCCAGAGAACTCAGTGGTGTTTGTGGCCCTCATGACAGAGTTCTCATTTCATAAAAGAGGAAACTAAGGCCCCGTGAGGCCTGCACCATGTAACCCTTAGTAGTGTGATACCACTACAGCAACCCCACTCCCAGGTTTTCAGGCACTGGCCTGATTTATCACAAGTCACCCCACCGTCCCCTGTCTATGTAGCCAGAAAGACACCCCAGGTGGAGTTATAAGAACACGGTCATCTGCCAGGAAGGTGCCACCAACGAGGCATGTCTAGGGCTCACAGGGTTACCAGCAAGGGCACCCAGCTTTACCCTAAACCCAGAAGCGAAACAGACTGAGTCGTTGGCAGAAGTCCATATGCTGGACAGGGCTAGCTCTGTCCCACAGGGATTCCCGGCCAAGTGCTCTCCTGGACATACACCCACCACTCTGGCCCCCTCAGGCAGTGCAGGTCCCTCCTCAGGACACCAGGGGCACTGCAAGAGATAAGCGGGCTGAGCTGGGGGTGCTCAGCCATCCTGTAGGCTTGCCCCTGATCCACCAGCTGGATGGGTGCCCCTGCCCAGGCTCCAGCTCCTCACAGCTGCCCTGCAGAACACCCCCTGGTTGGGTAAAGGGTGAGGCTAGGATAGGGCAGTTCAGAGCCTATGTAGCCAGAAAGACACCCCAGGTGTCAGCCCACCAATGATGAAAAGCTCAGATGGATGTGTGTGTCTCCCTCCACTCAAGGAACACTGCTCAGCACAAAGATGACCATGACCCAGGCCCTCTTACCTCTGCCTGCCCTTGAAGAGACCCCTAGAGGATATCCTTGTCTCAGATTTAGAGCCAGAGATATGGATCTGCAGGAGGGGCTGTGGCTGGTCACTTGCACACTAGCAATGATGCAGAGGAAGGCCTCCCAGGCAGCTGAGGCCCTCTTTACCCTGCACCCTCCATTCTGCAGATACGAAAGCTGCAGGGAGGAGATGTGAGGGACAGTCCCCAAAAAGGAAGGAGTGGTGTCAGAGGTCACAGCCCCAGCCCACCCCAGTAGTACCCACCCAGCTGGAGGGAAGCCTAAGACAGATGCACCTCAGAGGCAATGCCTGGAAATTGCCACCCTGCCCAGGACAGGCACATGGTGAGCACACACTAAATGGGAGGGCAGCTTCCTTCCTGTCCATCAGAGGCATACAAAGAACGGTCTCCACTCCCCGGTAGGGGGGACACAGTATGCGCTGTCTCTGGGTTCTGACCACCAAGGCTGTAATCATTGCCAATAAAACTGCTTCTGCAAGGCTGAACAAATAGGATGATCAGAGAGGTCGGCGTGCCCTTCTCAGAGTCACCGAATTAGCCAAGCAGAAAAGCCAGCCCAGCTCACCTGTTTCCCTTCTGTAGTCTCTCTGCTGCAGTGGCCTGGCAAGCACAGCTCCACCCAGGGCCACATTACCTGATATGGTGCCTCCAAACCCACCTGCAGAGGGTGACGGTCAGAGGGGTGACCACAGGCTGCAGCCCATCCTGATCCCACCTGGGGCCACACAGGGCGCAAGTCTGCCCCCTAAAGAAAGTGTCATTCACTTTCTTTTTCCTGTGTTTAAATGAGCAAACATATGAGATGGTTTTACTATTTCTGAACCGGGGTATGGTATGGACAGAGAGCCATGCTTCCTCTGACTATCCAGGATAGTAAGAGCCTGGCTCAGGAAAGGCCAGCTGCTCCAAGGTCAGGCAGAGCCCAGTGTGGGTCCTGGCTCTGCCCAGGCCATCTGCAGCAGACTGTACTTTCCAGGGAGGGCCCTGGACCATCTCCTATCCCATCTGATCTCCTTCAATGTGACCTGCCCCTTCCTATGTCCAAAAGTCGAGTCTAATTCCCCTTCAATCTAGGCCAACCTGTGACTCACTTGAACTAAGTGATGGAGACACAATTGACACTGTGTGACATCTGAGGAAGTCAGGAAAGGTCAAGCAGCTTCTCCCTGATCCTCTTGGGACATTTGATCTGGGAAAGCCAAAGGCCTCCAGAGTCCAACTGCCCTGAGACTACCACGCTAGAGAGGGGTCCTGCCCTGTAGGAAACGTGAATGAGACAGTCTCCACTCCTCTAAACCCAGCCCTGCCCAAATTCCTGACCCACAGAATCCAGGAGACAGGAAAGAATGATTGTCATTTACACCACCAAGATTTAGAGTTGTTCATTATGTAGTAATAGTAATTCCAACACTCACATGACCTATGCCACAGGACCCAACCTCTCTGAGGCTCCATGTCCTGATGTGCGAATGAGGGACCACCTCCCAGAGCAGGATAAAGTCCTCATGAGATCCCAAACATGTCATTACACATAGCAGGTAAGAAACAGCAGCTTCCCTCATCATCATCGCTGTCATTTCACCACGAAGACACAATAGTTACACCTGCAGAGATGGGAGGTTCACAGCATGATTCCTGCCTGGTGCAGCCAAAGCCCCATCACCCATCAGACACCCTTCAGGAGGCAATGGCTACAGCAGGACCCATGTGATATAGATCCTCTTTTTAAAGCAAGAGAGACAGAGAGACCAATGGGTTCACTGTAGTTCATAGATGACCCAGGCGCTGCACTGTTCAGGTGGACTTGCTCTTAAAATTCACCCAAAAACTTGTTGGTAAAATTGTTTAGTTTAGTATACAATATCATATTCAAATCTTTATTCAACCTCTTAAAAATATTCCCACCCTTACCCCCAAAATTGCATTCCTAGATAGTCTGACCCCAGAATAATCTGAAATACAGGTCAAGATGCTCATCAGAGATATTCATCCCATCTTAATCAGGAACACTGAAAGCCAGGACAGTCAGAGTCCATCAGTGGGGGAGAAGGTCGGTGCTGCCTGTGCCTCTCAGCCTTCTGGCCACTCTCTTGTGGTCCTGCATTTACCAAAGATCATGAGAGGAGACCCAGCCTTCCTCCAGCACACCACGTGGCTCCAAATCTGCCCCAACACTCTCTCTACCCTACAACCTCCATCTCTACTTCTGGGCATCTCCCTGGGGGCTTTCTCATTTCTTCTAGCACTGCCTATATTCCCTATTTTATCCCCCACTCTCCCCTCCAAACTCCTGGAGACCTCTGGGCACATGCAGCTCTCTCTTCCTCTCCTGCCTGGAAAGACCACCTTGCCGGCCAGGATCTGCAAGACCCACCAGTTCAACGCAACCCTGAACACACCGTGCTGCTTCTTACATCCACGCTTCACCTATAATTTCTCTCCTGTCTGTAATGTTCCCTCTCCTACTCTCTACCACTGTGGACCACCCACTGCCCCTCTGCTTCAGCCTCTGCCTCCCTGGTCACCTGCTCCCAGGCTGGCAGGGCCCACTGCATCCCTGCCCCTCACACTGGCTGATAGGGCTTATAACCATCTGTCATGTCTCTTTGGTTCCAGAAATTCTTGGGAGGGAGGCTATACCCTATTCCTCCTTCCTAAATCCCACTACCCAACCCACATACCTACCATAGACAATCAACACTAATAGGATGAACGAATCCGCACACAGTCACTGATTGAGTAATTCTATTTCATGCTGGAATATCATGCAACCAATAGAAACTGTTTTATTCAGAGTGCGTGATAATATGGGACAATGTTTTCAGTGTATTTAATATTTTAAGACATGAAATGATTTACATGACAATTTACAGTGGGCAAGTTTAAAAGAAGAAAATATAACAAAACGTGAACAATGTTTCTGGAGTACAAGCAGTCCCCAGGTATGAACAAGATAGGTTCTGTAGGTTTGTTCTTCAGTTGAATTTACATGTTGGAATAGATACATTTACCTATTACCTGCAATAGTCTCCATTCGTAAGTGTAACCTGTACGTCAGTCAGATGTCTGTAACTTGGGGACTTATTGTAATAGCCTCCATTCATAAGTTCAAGTTATACATAAGACAGACATTTGTAACTTGGGGACTGCCTATAGTGAAATCAAAGATGATATTTCTCCCCTCTTTACTGTACTTTCTGCATTTTCTAACATCTCTGTAATGAGATAAAATAGAGAAATAACATTCAAATCTTCTTGCAAGGAGCACCTTAACATACCCATGACTTAGCTCCCAGAGGCCAAAACACAGGACGTTTTATGATGATGGATTGTATTTTCACAGCTTCTGTAAAGAGCTTTACCTCTCCTTGGGGCTATAAAATATTCAGGGCTATTTTTAGCACCTTATACATTGAAAGCTGGTGTAGGAACCATTATCATTCAGCTCCTGACTCCTTAAGCCAGTTCATTCCATGATGGCTTGTTCCCAAAGCAGCTCGAGGTCTGCTGTGGGACATGGTAGAGGGGGAGTGCTGAGCTGGCCTCACAGCAAGCCACGGGCTGCCCAGCCATTTCCATGAAGAACCTAAGTTAATACTCTTGAGCTGCCACCTTCAATAAGGAGGACATTGACCGCAACCCCAGCCCAGGTTTAAAACATCGCTGTGGCCTCACCATGAGGATGGTCACGCAGTGTCCACACTGCCCATTTGGAATGAGTACAGGCAGGTCTTGCTTTGCACAGCCATGTGGAACCATAAAAATGACCAAGCAGGCAAAACCCGTTTAAAACCATCTTTAGGATCAACGAGGAAATTACAATTGTAATTTCAAGACATTGAAAACTATAGGGAAATTTAAAAATAGTAAAATGAGTATTTATTTAATACACCATACTTTAAAACATTAGAAACACTGAGAATTCAAGTGTTTTATTTCTTCATAAAAGACCTGGCAAGAGTAGTTTGAACATTGCCATCTTCTGCTCACCATATACCTTACGATAGTGAAAAAGCATCTTTTGTAAGCTTTGTAGAATTACCTTTCTGAGTTTAGATCAGCTTCCAAGACTTTATATCCTTTGTGCGCTCACACTGTGAAATAGCTTCAAGAGTTCCTTTAATATGGAATGTTTTCTCAGTGTCATCTCTGGGACCTCCATCCTCTGGGGCACAGCTCCTTTCCTGTCTATAAGTTCACCTTCCTTCTGCTCCTCCGGCTGCAGGTGACTGTAGCAGGGTAAAAAGGAGGCAACTCAACTCCATTTTTTTGCTGCCCAGGGGTGAACTAACAGATGCGCCTAACCAATTAGCAGTGGCTTTCAGAAGGTCCCAGATGCTGAGTTGAGTGCAGTTGAGGTAGACATGACCAAGTAGACATGGTGTCTGTTGACATGGTGGGACATGGCCTGATTCCAGTCCTGCCCTATGAGCTGAGCCCAGTCACCTCTTATTGCTGGGCCTGGCACCCTATGTCTATCAGTTAGGGTTCTTCAGTAATAAGCAACAGAAATTGACCCAGGTTAATATAAACAAAGACAGAGATTACTGGAAGGCTCTAGAGAACCCCCAATATCAAGGAGGGTCACAACACCTGGTGGAGTGGCCTGAGAATCAGCAGGAGCCCAGCAAGGCTGGGAATTGAATTTTGGGAACCCATAACTATTCTGTTTATCTACTGCTATGTAAAGCATAGCATCTCAAAACTCAATGGCTTCAAACAGAAATCATTTGTTTTGCTCATGAATCTGCAATTTCTGTAGGTCTCGGTGGGGATGGCTCATCTCTCTGGAGGCTCAACCTTTCAATGGCTCGCTCACCTGCTGGCAAGGTGGTGCTGTGTGTCAGGCAGGAAGCTTGGCTGGGGCCTTTGGTTTCTCTCTACATGTGCCTCTTCACAAACTGCTTGGCCTTCCTCACAACATGTTGGCTGGCTTCCAAGTATCCCAAGAAAAACAAGGCAGACGTGCATGGCCTGTTTTGGCCCACCCTCCAAAGTTACAGAGTGTCAACCCCCCACCCCATGTTCTATTGGTTCTTCTCACGATGGTGGATCGGGAGATCCATGTTCAGCAGACCAGGAGGGCAAAACCTGACCTCTAACCACACAAAATGAGCACTACCAGGAGTAAACAACAAACCAAGCAAAGGGCAGTATTTGCAATAGAAGTAGCAATAATGGCAGAAATATAGGCAAAGAATGTGCAGGAGAAACTCACAACTGAATAAATACGATGGCCAATAAATATAAGAAAGGAAGCTCAAGCTCACTGAAAATTACTTCCAAAAGACTCAATATTTTTTTGCCATGCTATTGGCAAATATCAGATACACTGAATCCAGTCGATGCTAGCAATGTTCAAAGAGGAAAGAAAGCTTTTGACAGTGCCAAGTTTGGTCACCAGGAAAAGTTGGCATTAGATAGATGAAAATGCTCTGGAAGGAACAAGCCTTGGAAACCACAATTCCACTGCCCTGGGAAATAGCCAAATACACACGCAAAGAAGTGTAAAGATGTCCTTTCACAACATTGTTCAAGATGCTGAACAGATGGAAATTTCCTTGATACCCTCCAACATAGAACCACCTAAAATACACATAAGGAGCACGTGAAGGATATTACCAGCTACTAGAGGCTGAATTGCCTCCGCCCAAAACTCATTTGCTGAAGTTGTAACCTCCAGAACAGGCGTCCTCAAACTACAGCCCGCGGGCCACATGCAGCCTGCCTAGGACATTTATCCAGCCTGTAGGGTGTTTTTGCCACTGCTTCCTGTCCTGCTTAGCAGCTGACTCATCCCGGGGCCCGCAGCCCGGCCCTCCAGCAGTCTGAGGTACAGTGAACTGGCCCCCTGTTTAAAAAGTTTGAGGACTCCTGCTCCAGAACCTTGAAACTCAAGTGTATTTGGAGACAGGGCCTTTAAAGAGGCAATTAAGATATAAAATGCAGTCACATGCTCCAGCTCTAACCCAGTACACCTGGTGTCCTCATCAGGACAGACCCCCACAGCAAAGACTGCATGAAGACACAGGAGAAGGCGGCTGTCTGCAAGCTGGACAGAGGCCTCAGAGAAAACCAGCCCTGCCAACATCCAGAGTGGCCAGGTGGCCACCAGTCGGCCACCTTATCCAGGTGGCCTCTAGCACTGTGAGGTAAGAAGTTTCTGTGGTTCAAGCCCCTCGTCCATGGACCGCGGAGGCTGGAAGACTGACCCAAGCAAGCTCTGTATTTTCTACCTAGGGAGCTGTCCACATATACCGTTAAGGGAAAGTTAACAAGATGACAAAATAGAGTAAGTACACAGTACAGTTTTTCCGTGGATGAAAAATTGCTTAGGAATACGTACATATCTGGACAGAACGTATGCACAAAGAAAGAAAAATACAGCAAAATATTTTCAATGGTAGGGTTTTTCTTTTTCTCCTTTTCTCCTATATTTTCTAAACGTTTTGCAATGAATGCATTTTTTTTGTAGTGAGACAATAAGCTAATAGAAATCAAAATACTTTCAAACAAGGAGGGTGAAATCCCCATTCCTACATAGTTCTTCTGTCAATGGGATAGAATCCAAACTCCTTGTCTCAGCATTCAAAGCCCTTCACAAATCGTCCTACCTCCCTACTTCCCCCCTGCCTTCTGCTCTGGCCCTGTTCCTGCCCCATACACATCCTCTAAGCCTCTCTGGCCCTACAGAGGGTGTCCCTCTATCGAGATCACCCTCATCCCTACAGAGGATGTCCTCTACCAAGATCAGCCTTTACTCCTGCTCAGGCCAGCGCCCAGAATGCCTTTCCTACCTGGCCTTCCCAGGTATGCCCTCTTAGGCTTTAGGACACAGCTCAGACATCACTTCTCCCAGGAAGGCATCTCACAGCACCAAGATCCAGGCTATCTCTTCCATGCTGTAGCTGTCCAGCTGCTTAGCCAGGGGCTGTGTCCCGATCCCCTTGCATCTGGGTGGGGGGTGGGCATAAGACCAGCTCTAGCCAATGGAACACAAGGGGAGTGGCATATGTCACTCCTGTACCTATGTGTTCGAAAAGGGGAATGTGCCTTCCCACACCTTCCTTATCAAAGAGAGCGTGGGGAAGGGTGAGGAAGCAAGCAGATGAGAAGGGCATGGATCCCTGCGGAACAGACTGACGACCACCTGGGAGCATCCACAATGAACTGTTACAGGATAATATCTATGGTATTAAATCACTGGAATTTGGAGGGTTCTTTGTAACTTGTATTAATTAGACCAGCAGGGGCGTCCAACATTTTTTCTTTTCTGCCACACATTGTCTTGGGCCACACATTGAATACACACACACTAACGACAGTTGATGAGCGAAAGAAAAGGTCTGTGCACACTTTTCGTGATATCTGACACCAAAGATAAGCAAAACAGTCCTCAAATAATCTCCATGTAGCTGGTGAGCTACACCGATGAGAATGTGGCCAGCAGCTGTAAAAACTTTCCTCAGCATCCAAATCACCACCCAAGAGAACATCCTCCTCCCTCAGAAAGCACTCACCTACTGTGTGCAATGGCCAGTCTAGGGGTGTCTCTCCAACAGAACACGGACACTGTGTAGGCAGGCAGAGGCTCTCACTCGACTGCCACACCCTCTTCATGGAAGCGAAACAAGGACTTGAGCTCTGCACCAGGCCCACAGAGCACGTGACACTCACTGCAGCCCTGAGAAGATGGCACTGCCATGCTCACCCCCATCTCAGACAGAGTCACCTGGGTGTGGCCTGGTTGGAAAACCTGTCTGAGATCACTCAGCTGGGAAGAGGTGAAGCTGGCATGTGGAAGGGTCCTGGAAGGACAAGAGGGCAGCCCAGGACTGAGTCCCAGGACCGAGGGACCCACCTGTCAGCCTTCCAAATCCATCAAGGGAGTGGGTTCCAGGCATGGGTTAGGATGACCCTGTAATCCTTATAAAATGATAATAAATGTCTTCGGCAAGTCAGTAGTCTGAAAATGGGATGGAGGACAGGTCTAGATCAGAAAAGACTTAAGAGACACAAGAGCCAAACACAGGACTCCAAATCCTGGGCCAAACCAACCTCTATGGTTATAAGACTTTTCTGAGATGACTGGGGACATTGATATAATAGACCAGCACTTAGACAACAAGGACCAGTACGCACTTTGTTAGGTGGGATAAGAAGTGCCCTTAACATTCAGAGATACCTGCTGATGTGATGGTGAAGTGCAGGAGTCTTGGATTTGCCAAAAATTCTTCAGCCAAAATCAGGGGAGAAGAAATGAAGTGCCTCAAAGTCTCGAGAGCAGCTGAAGCAAGAGGACAGGTTAGGAGCAACTCAATATACTATTTTCTCTACTTCTGCACATATTTTATAGTATCAAACCTTTTCTGAAATTAAAAAAAAATCAAAAGCTAATAATAACCTCCTGTTTATTGGGATTGACATATTCTATCTTCATTATTTCATTTAAAACTACCTAAAACCTAGGTGTTGATAGTTCTCTCTGTGCTTCATAGGCTAAAGAAGCTGCCAAGAACAGCCAAGAACAGCCAAGAACAGCCAAGCCAGAACCGGATCTCAGGCCCCCAGCAGCAGTCCTGGGTCTCAGGAGGGCTGGAGGAAGAGGGCACAGCAGGCCAGACAGCCCCACAGGAGGCCCTTGGCCTGCAATAGGAGATCCCATCCCTGCTTGGGGCTGCATACACCCCCAGCTGAGAACTTCTGTGCAGCCTTTGTTCTGCCTCAATGGGCCATTCAGCCCTGGGTTCTGTAGGACAATGGCCTGGCTGTACAAGGAAGGCAGCACAGAGCTCACAGGTGTGTTCTTATCCCAGGCCAGCCAGCAACTAACTACTTCCTGGGTGCAGGAAGAGGGGACTATGGACACTGCCTGGGGACAGGCGTTGTCACTCTACACATACTATTCCTCCTACCCCAAACACACTAGAATGCCATAGCCAAACATGCCATCCCTCCACGGCCTGGGAATTCCACTCCACCTTCCATGCTAAACCACGTGTCCTCTGGAGACCACTACCTATGGCCACACACCCATGCAGCAGAGAGGGATCTTTCGTCCTACTGACCCATCTTAATTGCCTTTAATCACTGCACATCACCTGAGCACCAAGCTGGGTTCAAACCCTAAAACCCTCCTAAGCTCAGCACATAGTCAGAATTGATTGGGCCACTTGTCCCTGCTCTGTGGGCCCTCGTCAATCAAAGTGGTGGTCAGGATGTGGTTCTATGGTCAGATGGCCTGCATTCAAAGCCCTGACAAATTCTGTCCCTTACAAAGCATGTGACATTTGGCGAGTATACAAGCCTCAGTTTTCTTCTCTGTAAAATAGAGAGAGAATGCACAAATCTGGTCTTGTGAGTATCCAATAAGGTGCATGCAGCCTCACTACTGACACACAGTATCATAGTATGTGCTCAAGAAACAGTGTAGCAGAATGTTGTCCGTTGTGTTTGTTTTATAATGATTTAATCCTAAAGTCTTCATTTTGCCCAAGAAGTGTCTATCTTTGCAGGGACTGATTTAATGACCAGGGCTCTATGGGGCTTGCAGATTCCCCAGCAACTCCAGAGGCAGCCTGGTTTCCAAGCAAGACCCTGGGACAGAAGGATCCTCATTTCAAGACAGACACAGCCTAGCTGGTGTCTACAATGTCTGAAGCAAGGAGATTAGGGAGCAAACTATAAAGAGCAATCTGGGCTCAGGGAAAAGATGACATCACCAAAGCCGAGTCCAAGGGGCCTGGGTACCAGTGAGTGTGTGAGCACCCAAAACAGAGATGCTTCCAGAAGAGCCTGGGAGGTGCATTCCAGGTGTTGTTGTACCTGGTAGTTTGGCAGCCTTTAATGCTGCTGAACCAACCTTTCTCCTCTCTTCCTGGGATTCTCTTGGGTTCTTGACTCCACAGCCCTTATGTTCTTCCTCCTACTTTGGTGACCACCCAACTCTGTCACTGCTCCAGGTTTGTTCCTTGTCTATCCCCCAAGTGCTGGTGAACCCTGGGCTCCAGCCTCAGCTCTCACCCCCACCCTCACTTTCCCAGCTCCAGCAACCTGGGCTTCTTCTATGCCTCGCACATCATGGGAGGCCTAGAAATATTTGTTGAATGAATGAGAGAAGGCCATGGCCTTGCTCTTCCACTTTGTATGTCTAGCACCTAACATCCCCCTGCTACATAAGGGGGATCAGTAAATGTCTTTTGAACAAAAGAAAAAATGTTCAACCTCATTGGCATTCAGACATGAATTAAAATAAATATTTTTCAGCTATGATTTTGCAAAGGTCAAACAAATTAGTCTACCTAATGTTGATCAGCATGTAGTAAACACAGACGCTTTCTGAAGAATAATTTGGTGATACGTGTCAAGAACACTAAAAATGTTCACAATCATTACATAAATCCCAAGCATAAGAATTCTCTCTTAAAAACATTATTCCAAAGCTGGGGGGAAAGAACGGGATTAAAAGACAGTCACACACAAACATCAGTGTTTGTGAGAAAAGCAAAAAAGAAAATAAAGAGTGGCAACCCAAATTTCCAGCAATATAAAGTGATTAATTCAACTACTGAATTATGACACATCTATCGTATTTCTATCACAGAAATAACATGCAGCCAAAAAAAGATGACTATGTGCTGAGGGGCTTGGGGGAGGGGCTGAGGTAATCAGTTACACTTCCCCTTTCTAGGATTTGAGAATATACAGGAAACATGGGAGAGATAGAAGTCAAAAAAATCTGCTCTATTAACGATCCCTACTCCGCCTCCCCTATTCTTGGCCCAGTGGGGAAAGGTAGGCCTGAAGTCCAGCAGAGTCTACAATAAACTCCTAGGGTCAGAGGCTCAGCCTCTTGTGGAGGAACCTTTAAATACCATAATCCCACCCCTAGGAAAAAGTTACCCAATGGATGGCCGCCCTCACTATTTCCACCAATCACGAGAGCCAAGGGGGTGGGAGGCGGGGCCAAAGTGCCAACCCACCCGGAGTTCCCCCTAAAAAGACCACCAACTGTGTAATTTGAGCAGCCTAGGGCAAAAATGAAAACCCAAGGCCCCTTGCTCAGGGGAAAAGGCCATGAAAGATTTATTGAAATATTAAGTTCTTTCCTGTCTTCCATATCTTGTTTTGGTGTCATCATCCAATTAGGCAAGTCCAATTTGAAATGTAAACATAATCATGTTTAACTGGAACATAGATGCACAATTCACAGTTACTCTGTTCTTACCACAGCAGTGGAAACCTTAGGAAACTAACGCAACTGTTTTTATTTCACTTCTGCTTACGTGTGTGTTTGCCAACACTCTCTGGCCTTGGTTTGATGAT
The DNA here is from genome assembly GCF_000181295.1 of Otolemur garnettii. Classification (NCBI taxonomy): domain Eukaryota; kingdom Metazoa; phylum Chordata; class Mammalia; order Primates; family Galagidae; genus Otolemur; species Otolemur garnettii. The sequence continues at coordinate 3,415,725 of NW_003852566.1, forward strand.
CAAAAATGACGGAAAGAAAAGGCCCTCTGAGTGCCCTATTTTCCCTCTCCTTCTGTGTCATTATTTTCAGTGTCAGTGATTGGTCTATAACCGGACATGATGAGGGAAAGAGAGGATACCACAGGGTTCTTGGGTCTGGGTAGCTCATATTTCTTAAAGGTCAGCGCCTTGGGTGAGTAATGCCCTGGAACATCAATGGAGAGCATGGCCCCTGCTTGTGCAGACCAGCCCAGGAGCTCAGGGACACACAAATGAATGAGGTAAGTGTGCTCCAGAGCTGCTGCCAGCCTTCTCCCCAGCCCTGCTACCCAGTGAAGACTCCGCTTACAAAACATGAGCTGCAAGATGAAATTCTGGCAATTTTCAAGATGGCAGCAGCAAAGCATAAACCCAAACATGGGGTCTGTCTGAGCATGAGGGCCTACATGACTACACAGGTGTACATCCACAAAGCCCTAGAAAGTTCCAATACTCTCCTACTAAACTAGAAAAGCACCTTCAAAACAGTTTACACAGAGAGACTATAGCTTTTATTAAAAACAGACGTGGAAGAAAATCTCACAAGTTGCTGACAGAGTGGGTCTCTGTCTAGGGGTCCTGCCTTTCTCATCTTCATTGCTCTCCTGTGGCCTCTCTCTAAGCACCAGCACATCACACAGCAGGCTTCCAGTCCTCAAGGCCTAAAATGACTCTTACAAAAACATCCCTTAGCTCTAAGAGCTTTAAGGATAAAAACCAAAAGCTGTAGCAAGTAACAACAACAAGGAGATGAAGTGGAAACATTTTATTAGAATTTGATTTCCGTCCTCCAGAAAGAAAATGAGAAAAACCCTACTCCGTGACTGTACCTCACTTTAAGACAGGGTTGATTAAAAATAAACAAGCTCCCCACTTACAGCAGGGGTGTGGGGGCTGGCCTGCACAAAGGTTTGGGAAATGGATAACAATAACCTCTTATATGTATGCAACTTTTCAGTTAGAGCCTCATAGCAAACCAGGCCACTAAGCTGTACAGGGAAACTGAGGCACAGAGAGATGGTATGATCAGATGGAGGATACTCAATAGGCCCAGCCTCAGCTACCTTCTCCCACGACCACTGAAATGGAGCCGCACACACTTGTAAAGCCCAAGGGAAGCTTATGTAAGTGGCATTCCCACATAGAAGGAAAAGGAACAAAGAATCTGAGTGGTTCACATCTGAATTTTTTAAATCCAAAGGCTAGCTCTTCCCCATTTTTCCCTTGGGACTATAGGTCAACACTACTAACTAATTTCCCCCTTCTTAGCCTCAGTTTCCCTGTGGGATAGGGGTGGGAGTTAAACTACCCAGTCTGATGGTAGTTCTCAGGGTTAGTCTAACTCTGCTCCTGAAGAACAGTCATCATCATTTATTGATAATATTTACCAAGTGCTGCCTGTACTCCAGGCCTCGGGTTGGGCATGTGTAGACACAGAAAGTCACGTAATGTCTTGAGTCATGTTCCTTCCTGAGAATGCCTGAGAATATTCCTTCCAGCTAGCAGGGAAGGAAGATCACCCTTGTTTCAGGTGATCTAAGCAACAACACAGAGAATAAACTGAGGCTCAGAGAGACTTTGGAGCCTGCTCAAGATTATGAACCCAAAGCCAGACCCTGCCAGGAACCCCAACACGAGATCTTATGGTCTCTCATCTGGCCAAAAATTCCTCCTTAACTGGGCCGAGGAGGGAAAACTGGAACTTGGCAACCTTGACTCGGGTGAAAAAAGAGATAAAAGAGAATTCCTACAGAAGAAAGCAAGCAAAAGTCCCTCTTGGTTTTATGTATATGAGTCTGAGTTGTGAGTTGAGAAAACCGTAACAGCCTTCTGGTTTTCTTTTCCTTTTTTTTTTTTTTTTAACTTTGAGACAGAGTCTCACTATGTCACCCTTGGTAGAGTGCCCTGGCATCACAGCTCACAGCAACCTCCAACTCTTGGGCTTAAGCGATTCTCTTGCCTCAGCCTCCCAAGTAGCTGAGACTATGGGCACCCACCACTACGCCCGGCTATTTTTTGGTTGCAGTTGTCATTGTTGTTTAGCAGGCCTGGGCTGGGCTCGAACCCACCAGCTTCAGTGTATGTGGCCGGCACCCTACTCCCTGAGCTACAAGCACTGAGCCTGGCCTCCTGGTTTTCTGAATGAGCACTTGAGGCAGTGTAAGTTGGGGTGCTGATGGCTCCAAGGAACAGAGAGACTTGACTTTAAGTGTGTAACAATAAAAACATGTACCAGCTCTGGTAACTGGAAGCCCAGAGATGGGGTGGACATCAGGCCTGAAAGTAACCATGGTCAACAATTGTCACTCACTCTCTGCCTTCCCCTCAATGATGTTGGCCTAACACTGCCTCATGGTGCCAGAATGGCTGCCAGCAACCATACAACTCCTGTGTTCCAATCACAGCAGAGAAACCAACTTCCCCAAAGCTCTCTCTCCTTTCCATTCAGTCTCTAGAAATTGACTTGATCTCGGTTAAGGGTGATAAGAGTACCCTTGTATCTGTCAGCTCTTGCCAGGAACCACATGTGTTCTCTCTGGAGACTGGGAGGCTGAGTGTTGGGGATTATCAGCTATAACATCCAACTCAGGGTACAAATCTCATTGCATGCTGGGTCTCATATGGCACTCCCTCTTCAGAGTGGAAAACTGATGGTATTCAGGGCACAAGCAGTTTAAAAGCTTAAGACAGTCGCATGTGGTAGAAACTACCCACACACTGCTTCCGACTGGCCCTGGAGTTCCTGCCCACCTTACCAATTTCTGAGCAAATCATTTTGCTCTTCTGCGATCCCCTTCATTCCCTCAACCATAAAATTAGCATAACTCTATGGAGATAAAGAGACTACTATGAAATCATAGATGGAGCTTAGGGAATCCCCCTCATTTCCACAGGTGCAAGAAGCACATGTGTCTGACAGAAGCTGAGAGAATTTGGATTTTACAAGAGTCTTGGGGACTCAAGTAGGGCTCCCACTGACAAAGATGACATTTGACTTGGAACCCAAAGAATGAGGAGTCAGTCACGAGAAAGGCAGGAAGTAGGTGTTCCAGTAGAGCAAACAGTACAGATGCCCTGATGCAAGAAAGAAAATGGCCCACTAGGGAACAGCAATGGCCTGGATTATAAATTACAAGTGTCATTAATGAAATGCCTCTAATAAGTCAAGCACTGTGCTGGGCACTCTCCATATTGGTCCAACGATAATCACTGATCATCCCAACAACCTTGTATGAGCAGCCATTATTATCTCTTCTTTTATGAAGGGAGAAAGTTCAGGAAGGTTTAGTAACTTGTCCAAGGTTACACAGCAAATGAGGAGTCAGAAGCAAGATTTTAACACAAGTCTGTCTGACATCCAAATTTATGATCTTCCCTATGGCTCTGAACATAAAATACAGCCAAGATGTCTCAGTGTGAAAGTCTCTTTTTATTTGGGGAGGCCAGAATTGTTATATATTCTAATTATAATAATTATTGTTATTGTTTCCCTTGTGTGCTCTTTTCCTCTCTGCTTTCCTAGTATCTGAGCCCTATGCTCTACACTCACGGCCATGGGCAAGGCCAAGCCTTGGTTTCTTTACCTAAAAAGTGGGATGAGAAGTACAGGAGATCTTCTGTGAGGTTCCAGCAGATAGGACACCCTTTGGCTGCCCATTAACAATTTATAGTTTCAATTTACCATCACCTTCATCACCCTCACACCTGATCCCCACAGAACCCTACAAGATTGGAGTCACTCCCATTTTACAGATTGGGGAACTGAGACTTGGTGAGAGGATAGACTCCCCTCAAGGTCTCATGGCTCCCCACAGAACACAGGCTACTCAAGGGCAGGGAATCTCTGTGTCCCCAGGGATAAAACAGGGCTAGCCTGCAGTAAGTGTTCAATAAATATTTGGTGAATGGAGACTAAAAAGCATTGCTCTGACTGTGCACTTGCCCCCTGTGGAGAGCTCGTGAATATATGAAAGAAAGGGTGGGGGTGGAAAGAGTGAGGAAGGAATTAATGTTTGAAATGTCCACTTTAGGCTTTTTACTTTCAGTCACAAAACGAGCCCAGAGCCCTAACTCGTCACCCTCAGTGCAGAAATGAGAAAACAGGCTTCCTCCAGGAAGCCAGAGCAGAGCAAGCCGAGCAGCAGCAGAGCGACCTGCCAAGATTCGCCCGTGGCCAGAGCCAGGCCACTGGGGCACCTGCCAGCAAACTAGAGGCCTCTTTCAACCCTGCCGCTCAGCAGGCTGCCAGCAGAAAGAGCACCCCCAACACAAGCTGATCCCTCCTGGTCCTCACCAAGGCGGGCGACAAAGGGCCGCTTCAGCTCTCGGGCCTCCCGCTTCCCCAGTAGGGCACAGCGTCACCCAGGCCCTGCCCAGCCCTGCCCCCCGCACCCTGCATAAACCCAGCGGCGGAGCATGACTCAGCGGTTCTCCTGCGGTTGCGGGAGCGGAGCGGGGCACAGACCCTGGGCCTCCATCCGCCTGGGTCACACGCCCAGCTTCTGCCTCCCCGGCCTCCGCGGGCTCCCATACTCTTGGCCTCATTTCCGGCGGAGCCCGGCCTCACCACCGCTAGGCCCACGCGGCTTCCCCTGCACCAGTACCCACGCGCGCACCAACCTGGCGGGACCCGGTGCCCGGGACTCCTCCCATGGGGCCACCCACCGGAGCAACCTCTTGCTAAAAAGCCACAAGCACTTCTGCAGCCAGGCCAGTAGCCCCTAGGAAGGAGCTACCAGTCCCTACCCCCGGGCAGGGCTCCAGCACCAGTGGCTCCTCCACCTCAGCTCGCTGACACTCCGTGGCCAGGTCTCCCTGTTCCCTCCTTCAATTCTAGACTCACTCGGTGAGCCCCGCCTGCGCATGGGAGCTGTCCCCTCTGCTCCCTGGGCAAGGCTGAGCAGAGGGACCCCAGAAGTTCAGGCCTGTAAGAGAAGGGCTGTGGCCCTGTGGATTCCACCAGCCTCGGGTTGAGGGTGGGGGTCGGCCGGGGTGGGCCTGTAGGGCCAACTTGGGGGATTTTAAACCGGCCCTGTTTGGGGTGGCACGTCCCACTTTGGGGGGGGGGAATCCTGAGAGTTGTCCCAGCTACTCCTGCCTCAGTATAACTCAACAGGAATAAGAGACCAGACCAAATTAGTCGCCCTTTCCCTCCCACCAGGGGACCCTGCTTCTTGGGGGAAGATCTGGCAATGGTTATTTTTTTTTTCTGGGTTCCCCTTCTTCAGGGAGTGGGCTGCCTACAAAATTCTGCGGGCTTTGGGCTGGGCAGAAATGGCAAATCCAGGATTTCTTCCCCAGATTATCCACAGGCATGGCTTTTTAAAACATGATGGCCAGGACTGAATCAGGATGCCACTCGGCCAGGGAGCGGACAGCTGCCTCCCGGAGCGTGGCGCCGAGGAGGGCGCTGCCCTGGCCAGGCTCTGGGCAGCTGGGTCTATTGCCCTCGGGCTCCCTCCCTCCGAGGCCCAGGACGGTTAGGGGTAGGGTGGGGTAGGATGGGGGGACACGACACACATCGCGCGGTCCAAACCTTCGGAGGGCATTCGGTGCGACGGCATCCCCACGCCGCGGCGGGCCGGAGGGGGTCTCAGACAACACGTACGTTACCTTCAGTCACATAGCTGTGGTCCCGCAGGAAGCTGTGGTTAATTTTCCGCGTGTCCGTGTCCTCGCCCATTGAAGGCCGTGCCCGGTGCCCTGGGCATGCCCCGCCGCCACACACCGATGCAATCCGCAGAGGTCGCGCCGGGCGCGCGGGCCATGCCGCCGCAGCCTAGCAGAGGCGCGGGCCGCCGGGGCCCTGGGGGGCGGGCATCGCGGCCAGAACGGGCGGGGGTGGCCGAGGGCTGGCGCCCCGCTTAGGGGAG
>NW_003852566.1:3421865-3452635 GCF_000181295.1 Otolemur garnettii
CGCGCCGCCCGCTCCTCCGCCCCCGCGGCCCGCGGCCGCCTCGGAGCCACCCTGCGGGTGGAGCCGGAGCCCCAGCAGAGGCCTCGCCGCGGTGCTCAGGGCCTCACGGTGGGCACCTTTGGTGCCTGGGTGCGCCTTGGGGGAGGGGTACTCAACTAAGCTTCAGGGGGAGGGTACCTTGGGTGCCTAGGTGCTCCAATTATGGAAGAGATGGGCAATGGGGGTCGGGGGGTGCAAGAAATGGGGGAGGAGGCATACCAAAGGCAGCGACCAAAAGGGACTGGGAGGGGTGGGAGAGCAGCTGACTGGGGCACTCCTGGAGAATGGGAGACTTGGGGGCGGGGGAGGGGAGGAGGGACAGTACACCCCTTCATTAGTAGAAGAGGGTGGGCTGAGCGAGTTCTTGGAGCTCTCCAGAATGCAAAGGGGGGTCCTGGTGTAGAAGCTGGAGGGTGGGGTGTGGCGGTCAGCACCCTAAAGGCAGAACTGGATGAAAGAGCTGCAGGTGAGGTGGCACAGCTCCAGGATCTCTCCTCGCGCCCACCTCTCCACTTACAGGTGACACAAAGTTATAGGAACACAGTGCTGGGTACATCCAAAGCCAAGCTACAAGCAACCTCCTTCCCCTCAGCCCAGGGCTACTTCTGCCCAGCAGGAAATAATCTTTCTTCCAAACCCTCCCTTATGCTCCCCTCCCTTCTCATCAGCTTGCCCCAAATCATACCCAACTACTAGGCACATAGTGGGCCCTCAAAATATATTAGCTGCCACTTTGGTCAAGCTGTCACCTCCTCTAAGACACCCCCTTGCCTCGTGAATCTCCTGTCCCAAACATGGAGCAAGGCCCCAGTAAGTACTTCAGAGGCATTGGTGGAGGACCATCAAGCCTTCCCAGGTGCTCAGCCAAACCTCCTTGGGAGGGGGTGGAGGAAGGCTGGAGCTTGCCTTGGGAGTGCATAAGTACAAGGAGGGTGTCACTGGACATTAGTCTTTGGGTCCAAAATGTTAAAGGGGCTCATCAGTTCTGCAGTTCTATAGTGCTCTCCACTTCCCTCAGCTGGTTTCTGGGGAACTCCAGGCAGGCCCACACCCTGCAATGGAAGCAGAAGAGTCCAGATGGTGCTGGGGCAGGGAAGATGGGGTTATGGGAAGGACTGGGGAAGGCAGACATGGATGTCCCCTTAGGTGTGTTGCTGGGAAGTGGGAGGGAGTTTTGTCATTAGAGCTGGATTTCATTCCACAGAAAAGCCCAGAATGGATGTATAAGGAGGGGAAAGCTTACCCCACCAACCCTGCCAATACCCTGCAGGGTGTAATAGAAAGGGCTGGATCTGGGAGGCTTGGGGCTCTGCCAGCACCTGCTTGCTCAGTAGCCCAGGACAAGGGCCCTGACCTGTCCCAAACTTAGCCTTTTCTCTGTGGAACAAGCCAACAATGCACAGGTGTGTACGTCCCATTCAAAGGTAAATGCCGGGGGCCCTCAGGATGTGCTTGTGGGGTGTCACTCACTTTCTACCTCATAGGAAGATGACTGACACCCACATCAGCCCTCTCCCCATCTTCCTGGCATGCTCTCCTCTCCTTCTCACTTGGTCTGCTCACATGCCTCACACCTCACGTCTTAACCCAGCAGTTCACTCTGTCCATACCTTCCTCACCTCTCTAGCTCAGGAGAGAAAAACAGCTCAGCCTCAGACACTTGAAGACAGGCTGGGTCCAAGTCCTGACCCTGTGCAGGGCAAGTACAACCTCACCTGTGACATGGACACGATGGCAGGAGTGGCCTCACATGCTTGGTATTGGCATGGCCCCTTTGAAGCTGTATTGGTATCACCATGCTGCTCCTTACCCTCCTGCATGCCCCTCACCCTTCCTCATGGATCTTGGGGACATCTCCTCCCCCATCCTCTCCATCTGCTAGTTCTGCCAAAATACCCACACCATGCTGGCATCAACTCATCTGCCAGATGCCCTGGACAACAGCGAAAATGGCCCTACCCTGGTGCGGCATAGCCATCTATACTTTCACTAGCTTCTGAGCCAAGCTGGGGACCCCAGAGCAGTGTCCTCCAACTCTTCTGGACTGTATCCTCCATTCTCCTCAATACTTCCACCCCCAATCAGAGCCAAGGCCCCTCCCTCAACCTCCTGCCCACGGCCATTCAGTCACACAATCACTGCTTCATCTTTACATAGGACCTCCGCATGCATCCCTGCACCCAACAGTGGTGACCTCCCCTGTGGCCATTCAATGAATGCTGGCTGCCACCAGAGTCACCATAAATCTTGACATTTAAACTATTTCCAAATGAAGAAGAGGTGAGACACAGGGACAGTGTTCCAGGTGGGGTAACCGGTGTATGCCGACGCATGGACTTTGGAAGGGTCTGCTCTGCTCAGAAAGTGCAGATGTTCAAGGATGTAATACAGTTCCTCTGGGTCGCGACAGGCAGTCGGTTGAGAACCGCTGCCATAGACAGTAAGGTGAGTTGCAGTGGATCCCATAATGGGACCTACAACAACAAAAAATGAATAAATTACACGCTACATATATATGTGTGTGTATGTGAATAATTATGAGTAAATATCAGAAATGTAATGATGAGCAAAAGCGAGCAGATACAGAAACATTCCTGTGTTGTGATTCTATACAGAAAGTCTCGACGTTAGTAAAACCGCAGTGTTGGAAGTCAAGAAGTGGCTTACTTTGGGGTGATGTCTTAACAAAAATACTGTAGTCTGGATGTCATAAGCCACAGTCACTTATTCCTTACAATCCTGGAGGCTGTGATGTCCAAGTTCACGGTGCCAGCAGAGCTGGTGTCTAGTATGGGCCCACTTCTTGATTTGCAGACAGATGTCTTCTTACTGTGTCCTCACATTATGGGGGTCGAGGAGAGGAAGCAAGTTCTTGGAGTCTCTTTCTATAAGGGCACTAGTCCCCATTACAGGGTTCTACCCTCATGACCTACTCACTTCCCAAGGACCCCACCTCCTAAAACCATCACACTGGGGGTAGGCTTCAGCACATGAATTCTGGGGATCAATTCAGTCCATAATACCAAAAGTGGGTAGAGTGAGGTGAAGCTTGAGAGGTTGGCAGTGCCCTCTTTCCTGAGTTGGGTCGAGTGAGGGGAAGCTTGAGAGGTTGGCAGTGCCCTCTTTCCTGACTTAAGTGGCAGTTTTACAGAAAATGCTACAAATTAAGGCTTTTATTCCCCTAGAAAGCAGGTGGTAAAACATTCACCTGCAAAGCATTGACTGCAGCTAATTTATTGTTTCTCCCACCCTATCCCCACCCACCTGGAAGGATATCTAGGTTGATTCCAACCTTTGGGGATTTCAAATAATACTGTGGTGACACCCTTTTACCTAGTTTCCTAGACCCAAGTGTAAGGGTTTCCTAGAATGCACAAGTGGCAGGGAGACGACTGGGTCATGCTGAAACATTCTTTCTGGGGCATACACACTGGCGTATGTACATACTTCCTGCTTGTTGCCAAACCATTTCCACTCCTGCAGCAGTCTATCACATTCTCAGTGACACTTGGAATAGATTGAATTCACGTGGGAATTCAAATGTGCTAGCTGATATGTGACAATTGCCTAATTCGTATTTCCTGATTCCCAGTGTGGGTGGAAATCCTTCCACCTGGCCATTTGAATTTCCTCTTCCATGAATCGCCTGTTTTTTCCCATTGCCTCCATTGGTGGTTTGGCTCTTCTTACTAGTGTCTTGGAGTGTTTATGTAATCGTACTCTTCATCCCCTGCCTATGTGCATAGCAAATCAGTTCTCTTCTGATTTGTTGGTTTTCCCTTAACTTGTGGTGCTTTTGTCCTAGGAAAGTTGGTAATTTTGATGTAGGAAGTGTATCGATATTTCCCTTTTCCGTATTTTGCCTTTTACTCACACCTCTTGTTTGATCAACACTTCTCTCCCCTCTGCGTTATAAAGATCATCTATAGAACGCCCTTCCTTTACATTCACATTCTAAGACACATGTTCAGACCTTTAGCTCATTCAAGTATGGTGTTCTGTTGAGGTAAGGAAGGAGTCTAATTATACATTTTTTCTGTATCAGTGGCTCTCAACCTTTCTAATGCCGTGGCCCTTTAATACAGTTCTTGTGGGTCACGACCCACAGGTTGAGAACCACTGTTCTATATGAAGGACCCAATATCCAAATCACTAATTGAATAATCCATCCTGTAACCACTAATTTGTAACCTAATGCCACTTCTCTTCCATACCAAGTTCCCGTATATGTGTGGGTCTATTTCTGGTCTCTCTGTTCTGTTTCATTGGTCTTTCTATATCAAGTAGATTAAATGATATGGTCTTTGCTTGTCTTCAAAATTGTCTTGGCTATGCGTGGACCTTTGTTTTTCTATATAAATTTTCAGTTTTTCAGATATCATTAAAAATCCTATTGGATTTTCATTGGAAGTGTAATGAGTGTGTAATTGACTAGGAGAAAATTAACATCTTTCTGATATTGAATCATCCCTCCCATGGATATGGTCTATCTCTATTTCTATTCAGATCTTTCTTATCTTTCAATTAAATTTCTTAGTTTTTGTCATAATAATAGCAACCACTTATATAGAAGGTATTATGTGCCAGCTACATTATAAACATTTTATATTTAATTAATCTTTCTAACTTCCCTGTAAGATAGATATTGTTGTCTCCTCTTTATAAATGAGGAAACTGAGGCACTGAATGATCAAGTAATTTAACCAAGTCAAAGGCCAGGCACAGCAGCTCACTCCTGGTAATCCTAGCACTCTAGGAGGCCAAGGCAGGAGGATCACTTGAGCTCTGGAGTTTGAGACCAGCCTCAGCAAAGTGAGACCCCATCTCTGTTAAAAATGGAAAAATTAGCTGGGCATGGTGGTGGACATCTGTGGTCTCAGCGGCTTGGGAGGCTGAGGCAGAGGATAACTTGAGCCCAGGAGTTCAAGGTTGCTTTGAGCTAGACTGAGGCCATGGCACTCTAGGCTCAACAATAGAGTGAAACTCTGTCTCAAAAAAAAAAAAAAATTACCCAAGTCAAGAAGCAGTAGGGCTATAATCTGAAATTAGGCAGCCTTCTCTGAACCACTGAGCCACTCTTCTATGCTTCCTCCATCAGGTGCTGGTACATCTTTTGTTAAATTTAATCCTAAGTACCTTATAGATTTTACTGCTACTGCAAATGCTATCTGTCCCTTCTTATGGGCTCTAGTTGGTATCTAGTTGCTGTAGTTGTTCAGCGAGAATGCCATTGATTTTACCATGTTGTCTTGTGTCAAGCAAGTTTGTTGAACTGCCACGTGCTTCTAATAGTTCAAGAGCAGATTTTCTTGCATTTTCCATATAGACAATCACATCGTCTGCAATTAAAGACAATTTTGAATTTTCCTTGTCATTCTTTACCTACTTGCTCCTTGGTCCAGCTGGTTTTAATACAAGGGAGTATTAAACAGCAGTAGAAGTAAAAGGCATCTTTGTCTTAGGCCTAACAATGCTTTCAAAGTTTTACTCTGAAAAATGTTTGCTGTCATGTTTTGATAGATGCTCTTTCTCAGGGTGAGAAAATTCCCTTCCTAGTTTTCTGAGTTTCCCAAGAATGAGTATTGAAATTTATCTAACGTAAATGCTTTCTGTTTGACTGGTTGCTTTGTTTTGCTGTATCTATTAATAAGATTATATGACTTTTTGCCTTTAATCTACCAGTGGAGTAAATTAAATTAACAGTTTTGTCTTTAACCACCCTGGCATTCCTGGGGTGGACCGGACATGGTCACATAGGCCCAGCATGGTGGTTCATACTTATAATCTCAGTACTTCCAAGGCCAAAGCAGGAAAACCACTTCAGGCCAGAAGACCAGCCAGACCCCCATCTCTACAAAATTTTTTTTAAAAATTAGCTGCCCATGACAGCATGTGCCTGTAGTCCTAGTTACTTGGGAGTCTAAGGCAGGAGGACTTGAGCCCAGGAGTTCAAGGTCACAGTGAGCTCTGATGGTGCCACTACACTCACTCTAGCCTAGGTAACAAAGGGAAACTCCATCTCTTAAAAATAAAAAAATAGTAATAGCCAGGTGTTGTGGTGAGCCCCTGTAGTCCCAGCTACTTGGGAGGCTGAGGCAAGAGAATCACCTGAGCCTAAGAACTGGAAGTTGCTGTGAGCTGTGACGCCATGGCACTCTACCGAGGGCGACAAAGTGAGACTCTGCCTAAAAAATAATAATAATGATAGAGTGAGCCATATTTGTTTTGCCCATATTTTTACTTGAGTTTTTGCATCTATGTTTAGAAGTTACATTGGTAAATAATTTTCTTTTGTTGCCCTTTTCTAGCAAGTTTACACTAAATATAAAACCAGTTGAAAAAACTTTCTTCTTATGATTTTATGAAATAGTTTGTATTCCTCCCTCTCTCAGATGTAAATGGTAGTTTTTAAATTTCAGTTCTGATTGATCTTGTATCTTGCACACTTGTTTATTAACTCTGATAGCTTTTCTGTAGATCGTACGGGATTTTCTACATAGATAATCATGTCATCAGTGAATAAACACAGTTTTGTTTCATCCTTTCTAAGCCAAACATCTTCTCTTTTTCTTCCTTGCTTCATCGCACCAGCTAAAACTTCCAGTACAATGTGGAAGAGAAGCGATGTGAGCAGACATCTTTGCCTGGTCCCTCATCTTAGGAGAAAGGATTCAGTCTTTCACCATTAAGCTTCAGGTTTTCCCACAGATACTCTTTATCAAGTTGAGAAAATGCACTTCTATTCCTAGTTTCTTGAGGGACTTTATGACAAATAGAGGCTCTGTTTTGTCAAATGCTTTTTGTATCCATTGAGATGGGAGAATAGTGTTTTATTAGTTAATTTGGTAAATTACACTGATCAACTTTTTCTCACATATAGCTTAATACACTTATTTACAATAGCAAATAAGTAAATTCTCCCCTCCCAGCCTTTTTGCTGTTGTGATCATACATTTTATTTTTATATATGTTACATGCCTCACACTACATGGTTATTATTTTTGTTTCAAGAGCCAGCTATACTCTAAAGAAATTAAAATAATAAGAAAAAAATTAATACTTGCCTATGTAGTTACCATGACCGATGTTGTTTATTCCTTTGCACAGATCCATACTTCCATTTGGTATCACTTTCATTCTGTCTAAAATACATCCTGGAACATTTATTGTACTGAAGGCCTGCTCATGGTAAATTCCTTCAGTTGTGTATGCTGAGAATTTTTTATTTTGCTTTTATTCCTGAATGATGTTTTTCTGACTGTGAATTCTAGGTTTACTATTTTTTTAATTTAGAACTTTTTTTTTTAAATTAAGTCATAAACACATAGATCATATATACATTGATGCCTTTATGGGGTACAATGTACTTATTTTATATACAATTAGGAATCCTTACATCAAACTAGTTAATATAGCCTTCACCTCATTTACTTAATTATAATCATTATACTTATTATTAAGTATAAATGTGTTAAGACATTTATACTCTATACTTAATAGATTTGACATGTACCCTTGCAATATGAACCATAGGAATGGTCCCACCATTTACCCTCCCATCCCCCTCTTCTGTCCTCCATCATCTTGGGCTATAGTTGTGGTTTATCTTTCTGGTGAAGGTGTGAATGATTATAAATTGGTTTCATAATAGTATTGAGTACATTGGATACTTTTTCTTCCATTCTTGAGATACTTTACTGAGAATAATATGTTCTAGCTCCATCCATGTAAACATAAAAGAGGTAAAGTCTCCATCTTTCTTTAAGGCTGCATAATATTCCATGGTGTACATATACCACAATTTATTGACCCATTCATGGGTCGATGGGCACTTGGGCTTCTTCTATCACCTCCTGGAAATTATGAATTGAGCTGCAATGAACAATCTGGTGCAAATATCTTTGTTGTAAGGTGATGTATGGTCTTTTGGACATACACCTAGTAGAGGAATTGCAGGGTCGAATGGCAGGTCTGCCTTTAGATCCCCGAGTGTTCTCTAAACTACTTTCCAAAAGGAACATATTAGCTTACATTCCCACCAGCAGCACAGTTTTCCCTTTTCTCCACATCCACACCAACATCTGCAGTTTTGAGATTTTGTGATGTGGGCTACTCTTCCTGGAGTTAGATGGTATCTCAAAGTGGTTTTGATTTGCATTTTTTTGAGGATTAAAGATGATGAACATTTTTTCATGTGTCTGTAGGCCATACACTTGTCTTCTTCAGAGAAGTTTCTGTTCAAATCTCTTGCTCACAATGAAATGGGATCACTTGTTCTTTTCTTATTACTAAGTTTGAGTTCTCTGTAGATTCTGGTTATTAAACCTTTTTCAGAAACAAAACCTGCAAATATCCACTCCCATTCTGAGGGCTGTCTGCTTGCTTTACTTACTGTACAGAAGCTTTTTAATTTGATCGGATCCCAGTAATGTATTTTTGGTGTTGCTTCAAATGCCCAGGGGGTCCTTCTCATAAAGTATTCTCCCAGGCCAATTTCTTCAAGAGTTTCCCCTGCTTTCTCTCCAAGAATCTTTATAGTTTCGTGTCTTTAAATCTTTTATCCAGTGAGAGTCAATTTTTGTTAGTGGTGAAGGTGTGGGCCCAGTTTCAGTCTTCTACAAGTCGCCAGCCAGTCCACCCAGCACCATTTGTTAAATAGGGCATCTTTCCCCCAGTTTATATTTTTGATAGGCTTGTTTACAGACATTGTTCCAGTGCCTTCTCATTTGCATCATTTTCTATAAGAAATCTGCTGTAATGCTTACCTTTATTCCTCTGTATATAACGTGTCCTTTCTTTGTTTTCCCACCTTTTCTAGACACTTTAAATTTTTCTCTTTATTTTATTTTATTTTTTGGCCAGGGCCGGGTTTGAACCTGCCACCTCTGGTGTATGGGGCAAGCACCTACTCCTTAAGCCACAGGTGCCGCCCCAAATTTTTCTCTTTATTACGTGAGTAATTGAATTATAATATGCCTAAGTGTGGTTTTATTCATTTTTATTGTGATTGGGGTTCATTAAAATTCTTGTATCTGTGAGTATATAGTGTTCATCAGATTTGGAAATTTGTCAGCCATTATTTCTTCAGGTATTTTTCTGTTCCTTCCCCTATTCCCTTCTAGTAACCCCAATTACACATGTGTTATGCCTATTGAAGTTGTCTCAGAACTCTCTGAGAAAGTCTCCAGGTCTTTTAAAAAATTCTTCTTTTTTCGTCTTTTTACTCTGTATGTTTCCCTTTGAATAGTTTCACTTTCTGGCTTCAGGTTAACTATCTTTTTTCTTGTTATGCCCTCTGTGCTGTTAATCTTTCTGGTGTGCTTTTCATCTTACACATTGTACTTTTGACTTGCAGCAGTTTGAGTTAGGTCTTTTTTATATCCTCTGTGTTCACTGCATGTTCAGTCTTTTAGAGCATTTGGAATATAGTTATAACTTTTTTCATATCTGCGTCTACTAATTCTAACATCTGTGTCAATTCTTGGTCGGTCTCAGTTGTTTGACTTTTCTCCTCATTGTGGGTTGTGTTTTCTTACTTCTTTGCACGGCTGGTAATTTTTTATTGGATACCAGATGCTGTGACTTTTACCTTGTTTATTCTTGAGCTTTGCTCTGAGATATAGTCAAGTACATCTCAGTTTGATCCTTCCAAATCTTGCTCTGATGATTTGCTAAGCATGTTTGGAGGAGTTCTCAATGTGGGACTAATTATTCTCCACTACTAATGCAAGACTTTCCTGAGCAGTCTACCCACTCCCTCTGAACTACAAGTTTTTCCAATATGGGTGGTGAGAGCAGGCACAATTTCTGACTGTGTGTGTGCTCTAAACATTGCTTTCTCAGTCCTTTGAGTGGGGTCCTTCCCTCGCTCTGGGTAACTTCCTCACATGCAAGTGCTGATCAGTACTCAAGTGGGACCTCTGCATATCTCAGAGCTCTCTTTCTTTGTAGCTCTCTCCTCTCCAGTAGTGTTCCCTGTGAATTCCAGCCACCCTGTTCTCCATAGACTTTCTGCTCAATCTGCTCAACTCCAGGGTTCCAACAAGCTCTGGCAGGTCACATCTCCTTGCAATGTGGCCTCACCTTGTTTGTTTCTCATCTCGCAGTGATCACGTTTCTTCACCAATACCCAACTGCTTGGAAACCACTGTTGCATATGTTTTATCTCCTTTTTTAGTTGTTTGAGGTGAGAAAGTAAGTCTGGTCCGTATTACTGCATCTTGGCCAGAAGCCTGGCAGCTACAGTTTAAGCTTTGAGTTATCCTTTCACACTGGGCTTCAGGTGAGGCTGAGCAGGAAGCCCCTTGCATTCCTCCTGCTCAGCAGAGATGGAATTCCCAGCAAAGCCCTACCCAAAACAGGACCTCCCACAGACCTTCTTTCACTCCCCACCCCTACCTTACCTATTCTGCCTACCTATAGGGGTGGAAGAATCCTTGGGACAAGCTTCGACAATTTTATTTGAAAATCTGTTTCTTCATCTGGTTAATCATTTTAGTGTGTCATATTTATTTTATTTGGATGTCTCAGTGAGAATTAAAGGAGATAATAAACCCAGCACCTGGTACATTCAGGTGCTTAGAGAGCACTGCCCCTAAGTTTTTCAGATTCTGTCAGCCCCCCATCCCAATAAGTGAGTCAGGTCTTGATAGATTGGGGTGCCCAGCGCAGCACCTCTTCTGTCATGTCATGTAAGACAGAAGCCCCCCTTTAGCCCATGACTTAATCCGTCCACTCTTTCAAACGTAACACCAATGAGAACTGGATCCTGTCCCTTCTATCCTATTTATTGGATTTAAGTAAAATAAATGGGCACAGAGCTAATCCCTTCCTGAAGCCAGCCCTGGGGAAATTTGGAAAACAGGCAATTAAGCATGATCGAGCAGTTTGGCCCAGGAGGGAAATGACCTCGCCCTCCACACTGCTCTCTGGTGATCAATAATTCACAGCACTTGCTAGCTGAGTGTGCAGCCTCCACTCCCACCCCTCTGGCCACTCCTTTCGAGTGGGCCCTACTTCTGGCCTTGGCCTGGCTTATCACGAAGACAAGACTCCACGCCTCCTGAGGGCAGGTTTCAGGGGTTCAGACTCTGTGCCTCCTGAGGGCAGGTTTGGGGGGCCTCAATGCAGCAGCACAGAGCCAGAACACATGTTCTGAGCAACCACATGTCCTACGCAACCGACATCAGTGAGATATCACTCTTCTTTCCCACTGGTATTTTCCAGCCCTCCTCTCATGACACTTCCCCCATGGAGCTTTCTTTGATTACTTACTTCAGTGCTTGAAGTCATCGCTAAGTCTTTACTGCATTTATTTACCATTCATACATTTAAAAATGATTCATCACCAACTAAGCATCAGAGACATTGGGTCAGAAACCAATGGGTAGCACTCATTCTTGCCCTCAAGAAACCATGGTTCTGAGGGACAGATGGACAGGCAGCCAGATGTTACAGACAGATGGGAAAACATGATCACAAGCCACACAGGCCACATCCCCAAGAATAAGGTCTGCCATCCCCTATTCCCGCTTGCCAGCTATACGTTCCAGGGAGAGGGAGAGTGTCAGGGCACAATGTCAGAGCATCCACACATCCCTGAGGCCCAAGAAGGAACAGTAGCCCTGGGGACAGCTCAGTTGGGAGCATCACTCACACCCAGGCACTGTGCAGATGCGCCTGAGGCATCACTCCTCCTCCAAACCCCATTGGTAGGAACTCAGCATTTCCCTTTCACATACGGGAAAACAGAGGTTTAAAGAGGTTCGAGAGCCCCTGCAAGGTCACACAGGAGCAGTAGATAAGACCTGCACCTGGGCAGCTGGGCCTCAACCCTTGCCCAGTGCTGAGTGCGGGGTTCTGCCCTGTCTAAATCTCCAGTTCTAGCCCTACATCCCCAGCCCCTGCCCAGCTTAATTCCTTAGCACCTATCACTGACATGTATGTTTTACTGACTTAACCTTGATTATGTTTGTTTCTCCCACTGTAAGGTCAGCTCCACGAGGGCAGGGGTTTTGCCCATTGTGTTCACTGCTATGTGGACCTCAGTGCCCAGCATGTAGCCAGAGCCTGTGCGTATTTGTGGGATGAATGGGTGGATGAATGGATGATGGAGGAGGCCAGAAAGTTGACTCAGTGGACATCCCTTGGACCCACCCCTCTCCCCAACATGGCAGTGCCCCCAAGGGATGGTGGCACAAGCTGGCCACTGAGCTTTAGCCATAGAGAGATGAGCAGGCTGGCTGGAGCCGGGGCCATCAAGGCAGTGGACCAGGCCAGGCATCCCTTGGGGAACCAGAGAGTCCAGTCCAAAAGAGCTGTCAGAACTCAGAGGGCCTTGACAGCCAGGGAGGTAGTGACAGTTCAAACAGGAGGGCATCTGGGCTGACCTCAGAGCAGGGCTTGAAAGGTAGCCACAGCAGAGGCCGGGCTCTACCTACTGGCCTTGCTACAGGACCTCAGTGAACTCATGTCCTCCAGGGATTGGGAGGCGCAAGGACAATGAGGAGGCCTATCAGGATTCTCTGATTGCAAGTGACAGAAAGCCAGTCTGAACTAGCTTAGCCACAAAGAGGGGCACAACCTAGGCCTTGGGAGGTGGGGGACAGTGGGCCTTGGGACTAGGACTCCACAGACTACCCTGCCTCTCCTTTCTGTTTCTTCCTCAGGGTGGGCATGGCCAGCTCCAAGTTCAGTGCTCACAGCAACTCAGCTAGAGCGCCTCCCACCAGGCACAGGAAACTGCTCTCCACTGGATCAGCCTCTGCCCACCTCTGGCCAACTCCTGCAGCAGGAAGGTCCAGTCTTTGGCCTTGTCCAGGGTCATGGTGCCAAAAATGGGTAGGTGGGGAGGTGGGGAGGGGACACCATAAGAACACCTCAGCCCACTTCTGGTTCCAGCTGCAGCTACAGAGGACTGTCTACCAGGCTCCAGACCTACCTCCTGGTGCCAAGCCTCACCTCAGGTGATCTGGCATCCTCTGCGTTCTTCTTTGAGGCCTTGCCCATGCCATTGGGGCTTGAGCATATCATGTGTGTATGAAGGCCATTGCCCGGAGACCCTCAACCATTTTGATCTGAAAATCTCTGGAGAATTGCCACTTCCTCCCTGTCTTTCAGGGGTCAGTCCTGGAGCCTTTTGTGTACTCCTGGATGGACTAGAGTCCCCATTCCCCATAGTAGGGACCCAAATAATGTCCCCTAGGACCTCATCCCAAATAAACTGCCTGTACCCCCTACTTGTCTCAATCTCTGCTTTCAGGGAATCCAAACTAAGCGATACCATGGTGGGGGGGGAGGAGCACACCTTGGGCTTTAGGTGTGCTCCTAAACAGGAGACAGGCGTAAGCCCTTCAGAAAGGAGCAAGCCGGCCCTGGCGGGAGGGGGCCTGTCTGCAGGCCATGGGCTCCAGGTTTGGGGCTGGGCTTTGGAGTTAGGATTCTGACCTGCCATAATAATGATGTTCTCTCAGTGGCCCAAGGACCCTGTAAGATCTGCATCTCCTCCCCAGTCGCCCTCCTCTCTCCACACTGGCCCCTGCCTCAGGGCCTTTGCACCTGCTATTCCCTCCCCCTGAACCATTCCTCCCTCAGACACCTGCCAAGCTCAGTCCCTTGCTTCCTTCCAGATTTTGTTCAAATATGACCTTCATGATGAGGCCAACCAGGTTCCCTCTGCCCACAATTGCAACCAGCCCCCCTCGTGCTCCAACTCCTGCTCCCCCTCATGGACTGTGCTTTTTGCTTTTTCCACAGCATTTGTCTCTTTCTTAACAACATGAGACATAATCTGCTCATTTCTCACCACTGTTTATTGTCTGTTTCCCTCAGTCAGAATGTCAGCTTCCTGGGGCAGGGGGAAGGGGCTGGGGGCTTCTGTCTCCTTCAGTATCACTTCCCAAGCAGGGTATGCAGTGGCATCAATACATGTTCAGCAAGTGCCTAGTGCTGGGGAGAGGCTGGCTCTGTGAGTGACATAAAACAGGCACGCAGAATCCTGACCATGAAGATGACCCGTGCGTGCGTGTGGTGTACGAGCAGGGGTGCACGAAACCCGACATGCACCAAATCCATTTACTGCAAAATAAAAGACAAATTCACGCTGCTGCCTTCTGGAAGCACAAGCCCGTGTCAGCAGCCAGCTCTGCACACTGCTGTTGAGCACACCCTTGAAGGACAGTGACCACAGAGAGGGTGGATGCCCCTGGCTTCACCTCCGGGGAGCATTTCCACCCTCCCAGCCCCCGCCCACAGTAATGGTTTTCTCTTTCTGCCGACTCTTTGGTTTGGGAGCAGCAGCTTTAAAATCACACCGGCTTGGTTACTCTGTTACCTAGCAACGGCCATAAATCAACAGAACCTGCTGGAATGTTAAGGCAAACCTCCCAGCCATTAGGGGTGTTGGCCATTTTTAATCCACACATGTTCCTTTGCCTTATGCCTCGGCTGCACCCAGCTTCCAGCCTCCCGACTTCACAGAGTACGTGGCTTTGTACGTTTTTAAACCAGTTCGTGTGGTTCAGCATGAGTCTTTTGTGCTTTCTTGGCACCGTGGCCAGGGCCAGGCGAGCTCATCTGATGTGGCCACAGCATGACCTTGTCCATCTAGCCTGGGCATCTCCTCCCAGGCCAAAAGCCAGGGGCCCAGGGCGATCCTGCAGAGGGGACCTCAGTTTCTTACCACAGCCTTCGCGTTGGACCTTATAATACATTTACTCACTCACTCATTCTGCAAACAAGAACAGAGCACTCCCCGTGCACCAGGTCCTGGACCAGGTCCCAGCAGGGCTCTGGCCTCTAAGGAGGAGGGGGTGCCAAATATGGCATAACACAGCTGCACAAGAGCAACACTGACCCCCACCCCCACCCTGCCGCCAAAAAAGTCGGGCTGCCTGGGGCCAGGTTCAGTGCCAGGCTCGGTGCCAGATAATCAGGCCACAGGAGGGAATGAGACAAACTACATTTCTAACTCAGGGAGCTCAAGTGGAGGCCGGCAAGTACACAGGGTGCCAAGTGGCACATCCAGATGAGTAGGGGGTACATGGGGAGGCAGGGCCATGTGACCCATCAGGAGCAGGAAGGGTCAGCTGAGAC
This sequence comes from Otolemur garnettii, assembly GCF_000181295.1. NCBI lineage: Eukaryota > Metazoa > Chordata > Mammalia > Primates > Galagidae > Otolemur > Otolemur garnettii. Next base: position 3,436,998 of record NW_003852566.1, read on the forward strand.
CAGGGAAGATGGGCATCTGGGTAGAGAAAGGCAGTAGGAGCAAGGACGCAACAGAGCACCCAGCCCCTTCCCAGAGCCTGGCTGGAGAACAGAGGTCACTGCACAGTGCAGCCTCAGGCCCTGGACAGGAAGGTTGTACTCAGAGACTCCCAGCAGCTGTGTGTGGGGCCGTCAGGGCCAGGTGGGGGAGGAGGGGGCTGAGGAGGCTGCAGCCCTGGCCGGGGTAGTGGTGGCCTGGCCTGGGGAGCCTCTGCAGAAAGGAGATAGAAAGGACCCTGTTCCCAGGGAGGAGAGGAGGATAAGCAGTGGGTGTGGCACCCCGACCCCCACCCCACCCAGCTGCAGGCCCTGACTTCCCTGCCTGTGCAGTTCTTTCTGACACAGGACTGCATGGCCCCCACAGGAAGCACCAAGTCCTCGAGATGGCAGCGGGTGCTGGGACGAGTATCAGGTGAAAGCCCCCAGGCTATGGGTGGGCCACTGCACAGCCCAACCAGTCTGCCACACCTAAGCCCACCCAAGGAACAAGTGTCAGTGCAGCAAATGCCACAGACCAGCCAGGAGACCGGGGGGCTGGACCCCAGAATGAAGCTGAGAGGGCAAGACTAGAGGATCTGTCAAGCAGCTCCCTGGAAAGGGGGACAGCATCCAGGTGCTGCTGGGTCACCAGTTCCCAGCATGGTGCCTGGCACTCAGAGGGGCTCAGGACCTGATGCTGAGTGTGATGGCTTCTGGACAGCACCTGGGATGAACCACGTCCCTACTGGCAAGGAGATAGGCATGGGGTCAGATCCCAGTTCATCAGGCTCTGGCAGTGAGTAGCAGGAAATGCCAAGTCAGGGTGAGAGAACAGAGATCACAGGTCACTGAGCCTTCCCCAGCTCGAAGACACTAAGGCACTTGGAAACAGCTGCTGGCTGAGAAGGAAGGATCTGAGGCCGAGCCTTCCCAGCTTCTCCCACTGGGAAAGCTTCACATGGTGTATTAGTTCCTGGGGCGGTCACCACAAATGACCACAAACCTGGCAGCTTAAAACTACAGAAACTTGTTGTTTTGCCATTCTGGAGTCCAAATGTCAGAAACAGGTCTTAAGGGCTAAAATCCAAGCATTGGTTGGTCTGACGCCTTCTGGGGGTTTTGGGGGAATCCATTGCAGGCCTCCCTTCCAGCTCCAGCGACTGTAACTCTTGGGACCCACTGACTTGTAAACACATCACAGCAGTCCCTGCATCTCTCCAATCTCCCTCTCTTTTCTCTTGTGAGAACACCAGTGATTGCATTTAGGGCACTGGTTCTCCACCTTGCTAATGCCACGACCCTTTAATACAGTTTCTCAAGTTGTGGTGACCCCCACACACGAGGAGCAGTGTCTCGGTTCCTAAGACCATCGGAAACAGGTGTTTTCCAATGGTCACAGGCAACCCCTGTGAAAGAGGAAAGAGTCGTTCGACCCTCAAAGGGGATGTGACCCACTGGTTGAGAACCAATGATTTAGGGCCAGACACCAGACAGCACAACCAGGATGATCTCATTGACAGATCTTTGATTATTACTACTGCAGAGACTCATTTCCAAGTAAGTTCACAACCATAGTTACCAGAAATTAGGTCTGGAACATATTTGGGGTGGCCAGAGCAAAATCTAACCCTTTATGTAGGAAAACAAAAAGTCAACTTTGCAAGGAGAACATCTGTAACATAAAGAAGAATAATCCGGCTTGGTGCCTATGGCTCAAGCAGCTAAGGCGCCAGCCACATACACCTGAGCTGGTGGGTTCAAATCCAGCCCAGGCCTGCCAAACAACAATGACAGCTGCAACCAAAACATAGCCCGGCATTGTGGTGGGCACCTATAGTCCCAGCTACTTGGGAGGCAGAGGCAGGAGAATCGTTTGAGCCCAGAAGTTGGAGGTTGCCGTGAGTTGTGATGCTACAGCACTCTACCCAGGGGGACAGCTTGAGGTTTTGTCTCAAAAGTAAATAAATAAATAAATAAACTTGACAGAATAAAATGAAACATTTAAAAAAGAAGAAGAAGAAGAAGAAGAATCCCAGGTGAACCCCACCTGGCCCAGGCCTCTGAGGATGGGGTTCTCTCAGAGCCAATCAGTGAAATGGGTACAACAGAGTTTTGCCTGAATAGCCTCATTTTCATTTTTAGTGGACACTCATAAGTAACAAGTAGGTGATGAAGGAAGGTGGGAAGGAGAGTATCAGGGGAAGATGAGGCAAGTCGAGGAAGAAGTCTGTCTGGGATGGGTATTTCCTGAGCACCTGAGTAGACCCCATGGTAGGCGCTACGAGCGTAAAGGTGGGCCAGGTCAGAGCAAGCGCAACAGCGCAGCGAGGACAACAGCTCTACAGGGACAACAGCCTGCTGGAATGGAGGGGTGGATCCTGGAAGCCACAGTGCTTTATCTGAGTCCCTCCCTGAGCCCAGAGGAAGGAGGAGACGCATGAGCCATCAGCACCATGAGCAAGGCAGGCTGAGGGACAGCGGCATGTGCCCAGGAACCCAGGGACGGGGAGAGTAGCTAGTTATTTATTGGAGCAAGACAGACAAATAAGAACAAACATATAAGGAAACTTTATATGATGTGGAGAGGATGTTCTAGGCCTAAAACATTTATTAGGTGGTGCTGGGAGATTGTTTCCCTTTTGGAAACAAACAAACAAACAAACAAACATTGGATCCTTACCTCAAACCTTATATAAAAATTAATTCTAAGTCAATTAGAAAAAAGCAAAACTTGGAAACTTTTGCAAGACATAACAGAAGACTCTTGGTAGGACCCTTGGGTAGAATAGCATTTCTTAGAGCAAGGCATTCTACTGTATTAAAATCACCATGAAGCGAAAGGCAAGAGGCATGCAGCTGGAATGTATTTGCCACAGACGAAATGAACTGCTTAACAGAGAAAGTACACAAAGAACTTTTATATATCAACAAGAGATCACAGAGCCCAGTACAAATGTTGGTATAAACTAGAGTACAGTGTTCCCTAGAAACGGTCATGAGAAGTGCCTAGAAACAATATGAAAAGATCTCTAGGGAAATGGAAATTAAAATCACATAAGAAACCATTAACACCCACCAGATTGGCAAAGTCCTAACAGCCTGCACACGTGCAGAGCTGGCAAGGTCTTGCATTGCACCGATACGTTATCAGCAGGTCTAGTGCAACCTATTCAGAACGTCAACCTTCAGTGAGGCTGACATGCACACCCAACTCCCAGCAATTTCTCTCTAGGAAATACCCTTGGAAACCTTTAAACAGAGCTCACATCTCAGGAGATAAAAACAGTAATGGCCGCAGCACGTTGTCATAAAACAAAGTTCGGGCAATGACCCAAATGCCCATCCCCAAGAGGATGGCTCCATCCATGCATTCAGACAGGGGACCCAGCAGTGGAAATGAACACACACCTGCTACACACATCAACACATAACGCTGAGTGAAGGAAGCCAAGCTCTTGAACACACGCAGAATGTTCTATTTATAAAATAAAGTCCAAAAGTCATCTCAGCAAACATTAGATGGACTAGGGTTATATGTTTGTCATACAACTTTAAACCAGGCAATGACAGCATTAATATGCAGGACAATGCTGACTTTTGTGGGGAGGAAGGGACACACAGGCGACAGGCTCTGTGCTGAGCAGAGTCCACAGGTGCTGTGACCCGCAACAATCTACACACACACTGCAATGTGTTCTTTTGTTTGTATCAAGTATTTCATAGTTTTAAGCACATAAAAATAAAAATTTAAAGTAGTATTGAGGATTAAAAATACAGCAGGGAGGTGGAGATAATTCATTGGATGAGCCGTGAACATAGTGAAAGACAGCAGTTCGCAAAGGAGACCATGGGAGGTGACACCTGTAGTTCCAGCTGGATGGAGGGGCCTCCTGAGCACACGCTGCACCTCGTGTGTGGCAAACACCCCCGTTAAGCCCAGTGAGCTCCAGGCCATGCCTGGACCTGCTTGGGTCCACAGGTGGCTCCAACAGTGACCGACAGGGACAAAGATTCTTCCTGAGCCTTCCCTGGATCACTCTCATTGCTTCTCTCCATGAGGCTGGTGTTGGAACAGGTGTCCTGAAATCTATGTCCCTGGTATTTGGAGTGATAGAAAAAGCAACTAGACCACATCATATTCTCTTCCACTCGACCTCCCACTCTCTCTCTGTCTCTCTGTCTCTGGGATTTCATCTAACGTGAGAAACTTGAGCAAGTTGGACAGCTCAGAGCAAAGGGGACCAGGCAGAGTGGCCTGGCAGTTAGGGGAAGCAGGATAAGGTGACCAAAGGGGAAGGGGAAGACAGACCAGGTGGCTACTCCCATCTTCCGGCACCCCCACTAGACTGGGAACCCCCCTGAGCTGTGAATTCTGCAAGCTTTCAGCCCAGGGCTCGGGCTCCGTGACATTCACCGAGTGGCTGAACAAGAAAACCAACCACGAGCTGCCAGGAGAAAGGACTAACTCATCCATCTCCAGCTCCTCCAAAAGGTCTGGCTCAGGAACTATCTGAAGGAATGAAACAGGTGCAAAGTCCCCCTGGGATGGCCCACAGGGCCTCCCTGCTTTCCCGCGGGCTGTGCCCACCTCGCATTCTCAGCCTCATGCTCCCCGCCCGTCCTTCTCTCTGTTTCGGCTGCATCAGTCTCCTCACAGCTCCTCCAACACAGCCTCACATGTCCTTCCCTCTGCCTGGGAGCTCCCACCCAGATACCTGCACGGCCCCTCCCTTGCTTCATCAGGTGTCTGATCCTGAGGTCACATTCTCCCTGACTGTGGCACATAAGCGTAAGGCCCTGGCCACCAAGCCATGCTCCTTCCTCTCCCAGGCTTCCCTCTTCTTCTACTTCAAAGCACTGAGCGCCACCATCACTGTACACAGAATTATATGTCGTTCATGTGTTGTCTGTCTCCTCCCACTAGGTGGGAGCTTTAGGAGGAAGAAACTCCTGGTATTTGTCACTACTGTGTCCCCAGATTAGAACTGTAGGTAGCCACACTGGGTCCTTGATAATCGTTAGCTGTATAAGGGCTGCAGTAACCAAGAGTATTCTATGATTCTTTGTTAGCAGAAAAATGAATCACCTCAGCCTCTGACCTATGCCAGGAGGGGTCCCCCACCCTGGGCCCAGTTGTCCCTGGAGGTACTCAGCATCACCAAAGAGGCTGCTTTCACAGTTGTGTGTGACCAGGAAGGAAAGGAGGGGTGTGTCTGAATTGAGTCGGAGGGTGCATCTGGCTCCCGGTGACAAACTGCCCAAGGACCCTGCATGGTGCACATTCTCTAGGCACCCTGGAGTCAACAGTTCAAAAGCCCTGACACAGGGACAAATTGCTCTAATTCAAGGCATCATCTGAAATCCTGCAGGGCCCCGAGGGAGCGGGGTGTTAATGGTAATAAAAGCTGACACAGGAAGAATGGTCACATTAACCATGCGGCTTCGAAGCCATCACACACGGCACACATCCGAGCGGGAGCAGCAGGGATCAGGAAGTGCCGGTGGGCAAGATAGCAGTGTGCCCATCTGCCGCAGCTGGGAGCTGCTGAGACGGAGCCCACAGCTCTGGGGGGAGAAGTAATCGTTGTGATCCAAGGCTTTTTAAAGCTGGAATAATTAAGTATAAATTATTCAGTGATCTGGGATACTATTTTCTGACAAATATAAGCCCAAACTCTGTATTTCCCTTGTACCGTGCCCAGGATGCCGTTCTCCGACTGCCACACATCTAACCCAGCTGCTGCCATAAAATGTAATTGGACATTGCAGGGAACAGATGGAGCAATTTCCTATCAAGCCCCAGAGCTGCTCTGTACTGGCACTGACAGGCTGGGACAGGATGCACCCCAAGTCTAAACAGGCCTCGTCTGCATCAGGGGCAGGACAGATCCCAAAAACAGCCCCAACGATCTATGAATAGGGGCTTGAATCTGGCTCCCTCCTGAGGGCAGAGGAGTACAATCCTTCTGAAAGCCCCCATGGAGGAGAATATCATGACATGCTCACGGCTTTAATGATGCCCTCAACGCTGGTGACACTTCCATTTATTCATTCATTCTATTGATTGGTACTGGGCTGGCCACTGAAGAAGGAAGCAGTGGGGCAAAGTAGATGTGTCCCTGTCCACAGAGGAAGCTGGGATTGTTGGCCCATTTTAGCGATAAGGAAGTTGAGGCTTAGGATGGCCTTAGGACAGCCTCACTCTCTGCTCTACTCTGTGGGACTTTGGCCTGCAGACTAGAGACGGTGTGTCTGGTCAAGGTCTTACTGCCAAACGATGGCTCTTTATCTTTTTGGACCAGAGTGCAGCACCAGGCCTGGCACATAGAAGGTGCTCAGGAATCATTTGCTGAAAGAACAAATGAGGGCTCAGGAGTCAAGGAGGATTTGGTCTGGAAAGAGATGCCTCAGGTACATGTCTCTGTCCTCAGGCATCTGAAGAGCCCCGTAGAGCAGCAGGTGTGGGGTCTGCAGTGGAGGTGGGGAATGGATTACTAGGGATAAGGAAAAATGGACACAGGAATGTTTCTTTGGATTCGACAATGGACACATCCAACATTTCTATCCATCTAAGAATAAGCACTCCTGCAATCAGAGCTTCTCAGCATGGGAACCGTTCAGGCACTGGGCACTGTCAAGCCAGGAGCAAGCCTGAACCTAAAACCTAAAGTCCACAGGTCTTTCTGAATGACAAGGAAACCATTTGGGACTTCGCTTTAAAAGAAACAGCAAGTCCCCCTCTGGTTTGTGATGTACGGTGCACAAGCAGACACGGCTGAGTGTCTGAAAGCCGTGATTGTGGTGTGTGTGGCCTTGGCCTCAGGCAAGTCCCTGCTTCCTGCCCTCCTTTTTTCTCCCTCCCTCCCTCCCACTCTTCCATCCTTCTTTTTGTTTCGTATGTATTGAGTTCCTACACATGCCAGAACCCTGGAGTTTCTTCTAGTAGGATAGAAAGGCCATAAATAAGCAAATGAAAAAATCACATCATTCCCAGATGCTCTGGAGAAAACTAGACAGGGCAATAGGATAGAATGATTTCACGCCCTTCCTGACCCCATCCTTCCAAAAATGGGCCCATTATCATTTTATTAGATCAATACTCAGCATTCCTGCTACTTTACATTACTCAATTCCTCCTACCACCAGGAACAAAAGACCTTGGAGATGCCTCTTTTTCTACTTCCCACATCTAATCTGTCTGCAAATCCCATGGCTTTGCCTTTAAGCCAAGTCTCAGACCCAAAGCTGCAGCTCCTACTGAGCTGCTGCCCCTGGGGTGCATATTCCAGGCATCTCCTCCCCAGTTTCCACATCCCAGGCTTTCCTCACTGCTGTCTGTCTTCAATACCTGGCCAGAGCAGCTCTCCTGAGACTCACGTCCAAACCTCCCAGATCAACATATAACGTTCCTCCTCAGACACACACATGCTCACTCAGCCACTGTCTAAGAGCCTTGGTCTGGATAGTCCTTGTGAGCAAAGCCTGCCTGGACCAGCCAGTTCTAAACAGAAACCCATCTCCCAGCTGTCTCCCTTCCCCATCACCTTTCTCTGCTTAGTCTTTTCCACAGCACCTACCATCTGCTAATATAGTGTGTGTGTGTGGGGGGGGGACTCAGGTACTCACCAAACCTGTTTTTATTTATTTTATGTATTTTGTTCACAGCTGTCTCCTCTATGCTGGAAGAGTGTGAGGCTGAGAGGATACTCTGTGAATAAGCAATTTGACTATTTGTGTAAAGTTAAACATACACCTGCCCTATGATTACGCTGTTCTAGTCATAGGCATCAACCAAAGAGAAAAGAAAATCTATATCTTCTCAAAGAATCACATACAAACACTCCTGGTAGCTTGATTCTTAATAGGCAAACACCTATTGTAAGCAACCCAAACATCCATCAACAGAAGGATGCACGAACACACTGTAGTATATATGTGCAGTGGAATACTACTCAGCTACTAAAAAAAGGTACTGAGAATTCTGCTTCTGGAAATATAAAGTAGTTCCTATCAAACCAACCCTCCTGCAAAAAACAACCATTAACTCCAGAAAAAATATAAAAATAAGGCAATCAAAGCATATAGGAACTCAAAGGGATCAATTTATGTACGAAGGTACCAAATGGGTTTCACATTTTATGCCATTTAGCCTGCGGTAATACTCCTGCACCATCAGAGCAGTTACATCTGTGATAGAAACCTGCCCTCTTAGTGGCTTTCAGAAGCAGTAGATGGAGTGTGGGGAAATCTCAGCCCCTGGGAGTGGGCAGAGGAAGTAGGAGAACACAGAGATGAGGAAGACCAAGTCCAGTGTATGAACACTACCCAAAAGTCTGTCTTCCTGGACAGAAACCAAGCAGTCTATCAGCGTTTAAAAGAATTAAACAGAGATTTTATCTGCTACCCTGTGCAAGGGAGACATTTTATAGCCTGAGTTCAGCCGAGTTCATTGCCTGAACAAGAAAAACACCAACAATATTCTTAAGAGTAACAGAATCCAGAGTGTTTTACCACTCACACAATTCAAGATACAAATCAAAATTACTTGATCAATTCATATGTGAAGATACAAAACTCAAGAAAAAAAAAAATCAACTGAGACTGACCCCAAATGTTGGAATTAGCAGACAAGAACTTAAAGGCAGCTATTTTTACTATGCTCAAAAATAAAGGAAAATACATTCATAATAAATTAAAAATTATGTCAGCAGAGAAATAGAAACTACTAAATAAACTACATGGAAAATCTAAAACTTAAAATGCAATATCTAAAATAAAAATTAAAAAAAAACATAATGCAGAGGCAGTGATTAAAAAGCTCATCATAGATAAGGCAGCGCCTGTGGCTCAGTGATTAGGGTGCTGGCCCCATATGCCGAGGGCAGTGGGTTCAAACCCGGCCCTGGTCAAACTGCAACAAAAAATAGCTGGGCATTGTGGCAGGCTCCTATAGTCCCAGCTTGGAAGACTGAGGCAAGAGAATCACCTAAGCCCAAGAGCTGGAGGTTGCTGTGAGCTGTGATGCCATGGCACTCTACTGAGGGCAATAAAGTGAGACTCTATCTCTAAAAAAAAATAAATAAATAAAAATAAATAAGCCACTATTCATTAAAAAAAAAACTCATAGATAAATTAAAATGGAATTTTAAAAAATCTGAGAATGAGGGTGGTGCCTGTGGCTCAAAAGGGTAGGGCACCCATCCCATATGCTCGAGGTGGCAGGTTCAAACCCAGCCCTAGCCAAAAAAAAAAAAAAAAAAAATCTGAGAATGAAATACTAATTTATGGATCAATGGCACAGATATGCTGAGCAAACCCAGGAGTGCACCTCACAGGGCTCCACTCACACCACACTCTGGAACAGGCAGACTAATCCATCAGCCCCTCAGAAATCAGAAAAGATTGGCTCTTCAGGCAGCAGGGGCCGGGTAGACAATTGCTTATAAAAGAGCAAGGGATTTTTCTGAGGTGATGGAAATGTTCAGTATCCATTTTGTAAAAGGTGAAAGATTTATGCGATCTGAAGAGAAACCAGAGTATCAGTATCTATTTTGTGTAATGGCTACACATTTGTCCATATTCATCAAATTGTACACTTAAGATGTGTGCACTTTACCCATGTATGTAACTATACCTCAATTGAAAATTGGGGAGCCTGCAAGAGGCTTCTCTGAGAAGTGAGACTTTCAAAGAGAGATCAGGAGTGAGAAGGGGCCAGTCATGACAGTGTCTGAGGAAGGAACTTTCAGGCACAGGGGACAGGCAAGCCAAGATCTTAAGTGTTCCAGTTACCTACTACTGCATAGCAAACTGTTCCCAAGACAACGAGCCATGAGTGTCTCCTGCAGTGGTCCTGCAGACTGACTGGGCTCACCGGGCTGTTCCACCTTAGTGTCCCAATGAGGCTGCAGTCATCTGAAGGCTGGGCATCCAAGAGGGCTGATGCTGACTGCCAGCTGGGAGTTCGTACGGTGGGCCACAACAGCACATACACATGGCCTCTCACAGGGCTTGTGATTCTCACATCCTGGCAGCTGGCTTCCCCAGGTGAACTTCTCAAGAGCCAATTCAAAAGACCCAGACAGAAGTTTTACAGCATCTTGCGACAGCCTCAGAAGTCCTAGGAGAAGGACCACGGCTGGCCACTGGGAACAAGAGTGAAGGCGCTCAGGGGCAAGGTCTGGGCCTCAGCTTCCTCAGTTGTACAATAAAGGGCTTGGCCCAGGTGACCTTGAGGGACCTTTCTATCTGACCATGGATGACATTGGGAACATCAAGTCTGTGGAAAGCTGCAGTACACAGAAATGAAGGTTAAACCACATCCCATTTCTCTAAGCTGGCCCCTCTGAACCGACCTCAGGCCCCCAGTTCATCTTAGCCTGGGAGAATCTGAAGGAAGTGGTGACTGCAGGTGGAACTCTGCCGTGAGAAGCCCAAGGTCATTGTTGCCAATCTCCCCCTAAACAAAGATGGCCACTGAGCACACTGGCCATCTAGGAGCAAGAAATGCAATAAATTATGAAACATGAAAACAATTAGTCCAGCATCTGCCCTTGGCTTAAAACCTTAAACAGCCACTCCCAGCAGGGAGAGGCAAGGAGAGAGCTGGCGCTGTCCTCCCAACTCATCACACCAGCTCACCAGCAGTCACAGAGGCAGATCAGCCAAGACACATTCAAGACAGCCACCGCCCCCCCCCCCCAGCTAAGAAATCTGTAGGCCCTATGTTTGTAAACATAATTTAGGGGCAAAAAAGCCCAGAGAGCTTAAATAATTTGTCCAAATGAATGAATGTGGTTGTTAAAAGTTTAGGACCTCTATGTGAGCATGTCTGGGCTCAAAAACTTCTCCATCACCAATAATCTGACATGAATTCACCTTCTCTGACCTTCAATTTCTTCGTATTGACACAGTTGATAAAAGTATCGATCTCCTTAGATTACTGAAGATGGAATGAAACAGCCTACATAAAGTGCTTGCCATGGAGGCCAGGACTCAACAAATGCTGGCTGCTATCATCATGTACTTCTGATCCCAAAGCTCTTATAACTTGAAAGATGACACTGATAATGTTATCACTGTTGAATTATTATGAATCAGCACTGAACGTTCTTATACCATTTACCTTCAGAATAAACATTGATGTAGGCACAGTATCCTCAGAATACAAGTGAGGATAGTAAGGTTCAGAGAGGTTGATCAACCTGCGAAAGGTCACACAGCTGGTAGGAGGTGAACTTGGACATCCACTTGTATAATGACATGATACTTCCTGTCATGGACAGTCTGGCCTAACTGCCCTGAGGTCTTTAGGCATATAGCCAGCACTGCATCATGAGTCAGACAATCTTAAGTTCAAGCTACTTCTCCTGCTTATGGGTGAGCAGTTCAGTATAGTTCAGCAGACAGTCCCAGGACCCTGGCCAAAGCAAGGTGCCAGAGATTTCAAATGAATGACCTCAAAACAATCTCTCCCATCCCACGTGCCTTTTTGTACTACAACTTTGTCATTCTTTCCACCAAAGCTGGAGTCTGTTTCTCCTCTGGGAAACTTGCTGGAAATTCAATCTGGGATGACCTATAACTTGCCTTGGCCAATAGAAAGACAGATGTGACACTGGGTGACTTAAGAACCCATGCAGCTTCCATGTCTGCCCTCTTGCAGCCATGAGCCACCCTGTGAAGAAGGCTGGTTTCCCTGTTGGACTCCCCCTGTGGAGAGAGAGGCTCAGCTAAGCAGCCCAGCTGAGGCATCTTGGATCACTTAGATCAGTGGTTCTCAACCTTCCTAATGCTGCAACCCTTTAATACAGTTCCTGTGGGTTGTGACCCACAGGTTGAGAACCGCTGACATAGATGCGGGCAAGCTTCCAGATGACTGCTGAAAGTCACTAAGTAACCCCAGGTGAGATCAGAAGAACCACCCAGCTAAGCCTGGCCCAGATAGCAGAATGAACAAATAAATATTGTTTTAAACCACTAAGTTTGGGGGTGGTTGTTACTCAGCAATAGCTGACACACCACAGAAGGTCCAACTGTGTACTCCCCATGTCCTCATTAAACTGGTCTCTCTCCAGATCAGCCTTTACCCTCCAGAGCAGTAATTTTCAACAGGAGTGCCGTGAAAGGACCATAGGTGCACCACAAACATTTTTAAAGATCATTAATTAAATTATTTTCAAAAGAAGTTCAAAGCACAGTAAGTATATTCTTTTTTAAACTCTTTTTATGATCAACATAATTTCAGTGTTCCATAGACATTAACTATAATTTCAAGTGTGCTATGAGATTTTTTAAAAAAATTGAAAAACATTGCCCTAGATAAATCATTTTCCTTCCTTAGAACTGTTTCCTCATCTATGAAATGGGAGGGTTGAAAATAATTGCTGAGATACATTTCAGCTCTGAAGAATAACTTTAAAAGAAAAATCAAAGTTAAAGTGATCTTTAGAGCAAAAACAATGATGTAGTATTTGATTCTGGGTGAGTGGTCCATGCCTATAGTCTCAGCCACTTGGGAGTCTGAGGCGGGAGGATCAGTTGAGCCCAGGAGTTCAAGGCTGCAATGAGCTATGACACACCTGTAAATGGCCTCTGCACTCCATCCTGGGTGGTACAGCAAGACCACATCTCAAAAACAAAAACAAAAAAGAAAGAAAAGATGTAGCATTTGACTCTTAAGAAGAATAATCAGACCATTGTGTTAACTACAAGGTCCAAAACACCTTGAACTTCTTAGATAAGGAACTATCTGTGAAACTGGACTTTCCTGTGGTTGAGAAAAGACAAGAGCAAAGCTAAGATGTTGAAAACAAAGGAGAAAATACCTAGTAGGGGGATTTTCAGGATCAAACGGTAGGTCCACTTTTAGTTCCTTGTGTATTCTCCAAACTTCTTTCCAAAAAGGCCATATTAGCTTGCATTCCCACCAGCAGTGTAGAAGTGTTCCCTTCTCTCCACATCCATGCCAACATCTGTAATTTTGGGATTTTGTGATGTGGGCTAATCTTACTCAAGCTAGATAGTATCTGAAAGTGGTTTTGATTTGCATTTCTCTGATGATTAAAGATGGTGAGCATTTTCTCATGTGTTTGTAAGCCATGTGCCTGTCTTCTGCAGAGAAGTTTCTGTTCAAGTTTCTTAATGTTTATTGCAGCCCAATTCAGAATTGCCAAGTCATGGAAGCAACCCAAGTGCCCATTGACCCATGAATGAATTAAATCGTGGTATATGTACACCATGGAATACTATGCAGCCATAAAGAAGATGGAAACTTTACATCTTTTATGTTTACCTGGATGGAGCTGGAAAATATTCTTCTTAGTAAAGTGTCTCAAGAATGGAAAAAAGTATCCAATGTACTCAATACTACTATGAAATCAGTATATAGTAATGATTCTTAGGAATGGTAAAACATAACAATAGTCCAGAAAGAAGGAGGGAAGAGGAAAGAGAGGGGAAGGGGAGGGGGGATGTCGGGAGGAGGGAGGGCATTAGGGGGATCCAACCTAATGTGCATAATGCAATGGTACATTTCTACACTATTAAGAATAGAGTATGAATGTTTTTACCACAACAAATGAGCGAGAAGATGGTTATGTTGATCAGTTAGGTGTAAGCATTCTACATTGTATATCAAACCAGCACATTGGACCCCATAAATGCATTAATGTATACAGTTATGATTTAATAAAGAATTTTAAAAAACAGAAAACAAAGGAGAGAATCTGAAGGCCTCGATTGGCAGCCCTTCTTGAGAAATGGTGAACCAGTCTGCATCTCAGTATTTCCACCGCCATCCAAAGATAGGGCCAATGTAACATGTCAAAGATTTATGAGCTCAAACACAAGAGATGTTCTGAAATCAATAAGTGCAATGGAAAAAAAATCAACTGAGCCTCTGGCAAAAAAATGAGTAAGTAGAGAGATAAACCTTTCACCAGGGGAAATGGCATATTTAATAAATCTACCCTGAAGTCCAAAAAACTAATCCACTCTTCCTGCAATCACATTAATGTGGCCACGTGTGCCTCTCATCCGATGGGACCACCCTTTCAGGGGCTCACGACTATCCTGTCCCTGTGTGCAAAACTGAGCAAGGCCCCCTGGACTCACTGACCCATTCAGCAAACATCCCTGGGACATCTAGGCAGGAATCTGGCTCCTCTGCCTTCTAGTCAGGTGACCTTCACTCTCCTGCCTCAGTTCCCTCCTGTGGTTTCCATGGTGATCACAATGGCACTGTCTTAGAAGCTGTTGTGAGGCTGATTTCATACAACACACTGGAGCAGTAGGTGGCAGGTGCTGAGAACTGTCACCAGCATCCTTAGTCCACCCTTTCCTGCACTCTCTACAGAGAATTGATCCATTATTCCTGCTCACTCCATTTCCACAAGAGTTCCACATGCCTCTAACTTCCTCTGATTCCACACCCCTATCCCTGTCTGGCCAACTATGTCTATCACCTGGATGATGTCTGGCACCTGCAGACTGGGGAATCTCCCCATCTCCACACCTGCCTCCCTCAGTGCATTCTGCATAGAGCAGCCCGGATGGCCTTATCAAACCCAAGCAGGAGCATGCCACCCACCTGCTGAAAACCCTTTCCATTTCATGTGGAGTAAACCCAAACTCTAACCCATAGCCACACAGCCTGGCCCCACCCCTCCCCTGCTTAGGAGCCTGGAAACTCACCAGCCTATTCCTGCTACAAGAGTGAGGCTGGCCAGTATTTGCACTTGCTTCCCCTCTCCCTGGAGCCCTGCTCCCAGACTCCTCTACTTCTTGTTCTGATCTTGGTTCAAATGTCACCTACTCAGATTTTCCCTAGACATCCAGTCTCAGGCGGCCCTGCCCTATTGTCACCCTCTGTCCATCACCTTGTTTTAATTTCTTCCTGGCACTTACATCTACCTGAAATTATTTCTGCTCATTGGTTTCCTTCCTCACTGTCTATGTCCCTGCCCCACCCGACACATACTCATGTGTACACCAGAATGACATCGGCCTTTGTGTTGGGATCCCTGCAACCCCAAGCTCTGGAATGGTACCTGATACAGAGGAGGTGCTCTTGGAAAATATTTGTTGAATAAATGAATGAGACCAAGCATCTGATTTGATTTCCAGCTACTCTGACACTCACTGGCTGTGTATTTTAGGAAGTCCTTGAATTTATCTTTATTTACTTATCTGCAAAATGGAGAAAATAATCATAATGTCTTTCATGTAGGGTTGATGTGAAGAATACATGAAAAAAATGTGAAATGCTTAGAATGACGCCTGGCATGGAGTAAGTGTTCAACAGATATTAGCTGTTCTGCTGAAGATGGTGATGTGACTGCTGATGGTGATGGTGACAGTGCTGCTAAGCACAGTGATGGTGGTGATGGTGGTGGTGGTGGTGGTGACGGTTGGTGGTGGTAATTGTAGTGGTGGCAATGATGGTGGTGGTAGTAATAATGGTGGTGGTGATGGTGGTGCTGATGGTGATGGTGCTGATGGTGGTGATGGTGGTGGTGGTAATGGTAGTGGTGGTAGTGGTGGTGATGGTGGTGATGGTGGTGCTGATGGTGATGGTGGTGGTGGTAATGATGGTGGTGGTAGTAATGATGGTGGTGGTG
>NW_003852566.1:3454171-3493488 GCF_000181295.1 Otolemur garnettii
TGGTGGTGGTGATGGCGACGGTGGTGATGGTGATGGTGGTGGTGGTGGTGGTGGTAAGGGTGGTGGTGGTGATGGTGTCATATATGAAGAATAGGTTTCAGCTGGGCCCCATCATTCTGCACAGTGATGTAACATATATAAAAGTGCCTGTAGTGGGTTAGAAAAATGTTAAATGCCTAATAACTATAAGTTTCAGTTCAGTTCAATTCCAAAGCAAATGAGTCATCTTGTGATTAAACCCAGTGAAATCAGATCCAATAAAACCACACACTAAAAATGCTGATTTAATAGCATTAGCTAGTCCACACATCAGGATTACAGAAAGAACTTTGCTGCATTTTATTGCATCTTGGGGAATTTTATTTAATGATATGAGTAATTTTGCTTCAAGTATAAGAATTTTTAAAGACTTGCTGCAGCTAGTATAATTAGATTACATCTTAGCACCAGAAAATCTACCAAAAGACACCTGATTCATTCATTCATTCATTCACTCACTCATTCATTCAGCCATTCATCCACTCACAAACATTTAACCAGCATCTCCTCAGTAAATATTGTTCAGTCTTATGAACCTATGATCTTAATGAATTAATCACAGTCCCAAAGGCTTTGGTTTGCAATTCAATGTAACAAACAGGCCCTGGGATGCAACAGGGTCTTCCTGGAGTAGGTATGTAGGTTTTGCTTTCAAGGAACAGCGTGCAGGTCCCAAGAGAAGAAGCAGATGTGGAGAGGAGCATGGTGACTGGGGCCCCAAGGAATGTCCTCCCTGGGGTGGAAAGGGGGATAAAAAGTGCGACAAAGAAAGGCTTCCTGGGGAACGAAAGGCTTGATGGATACTGAGCGTTCAGGGCAATGCTAACCAGCTGGACAAGACAGTGAAGGCCCTGCTGGGCTGGAGGAGCTTCCAGAGAGCAGGTGGGCAGGTGGCTCAGGCATGTGGGTGCATAAGGCAGGACCTGTTCGGGAAGGCATCAGACCAAGCCAAGGGGCTTTCACTTTCTTCCCAAGGCAATGCAGACCTGGGGGAAGGTGTGTGCAGGGCCACACCCTGGAGGGATGGGCAAGCCAGGAGGTGCCCCCCAAAGCCCCTCTCCTCCCTGCTTGGCTCAGTTTCTACATGAGAAGCACCCATTCTGAAGACACCACCCATTTTCTCCTTGAATGAATCACCTCCGGTTCAGAATAACTTAGGGAAATATTTTGCAAATCTCTGGTGAAATAAATTAAATCAACACTAATTTTGAGGCATGCTAAAAATGTTCAGATACAGATGGGGTGTATATAATTGGACCTCTTATATTTAGGAGGCTGAAGAAACAAAAGCAGAGCCATGCTAGTGAGCACTGAATTCATCTTATGTAAGGAAAAAATAATTTACCTCCCTTTGACTTTTTTTCTTTTCAGAAAGTACAAAACCTAGTATAATTGAGTTATTCTTTTCCTGTGTATCTAAAGAGTGGGCGAAAATATTGTGCAATTAATCTTTTTAATTTTATGAAACTAAGAGACTGACAGAAATTTAATTTCATTTATTGAATGAACTCAGTCGATGATTTGTTATTCTTTTAGTTCAGTTCGAGTAGGATTTATTGAAGACCAGTTAGGATCAGTTCTTCAATACTTGATCTTACCTGCCCAAGTATTTTCACACCTTTTCCCATTTAACCTTCACATCTCTCGAGGAAGTGTTTTTACGGCTATTTCTACGGAAGAGGTGATTGGAATGGTGATCAAAGATGACACCTGGTTGACCAAGGTCTCGTAAGTGATGAAGCATCTGTCCATGAATAGCTGCCCCAGAGCCCTCATTCTTACAGGGCTCACCCCTCCCCTGCACTAAAGGGCAGAATGTTCCACTGCCCTGAACTAGTGTGCTGGGGAAGTTCAGATAACCTGGGTTCCAGAATATTCCCAAAGAATGCAGATGGAGGTTAGAAGAGGAAGGGCATGGGTCAGCTGAGCAAAGCCTAGGGTATGTATTCAGTTTCTAGGACTGCCATTAAAAAATGCCACAGACTGGGTGGCAAAAAGCTACAGAAGGTTCTTTTCTCTCAGTTCTGGAGTAAGAAGTCTGAAATCAAGTGTCAGCCCTCCCTCCCTGGATCATCTAGGGAGGATCCCATTCCAGCCCATCACTTGGGTAGCCATAGGGGCCACCTGCCGTCCTTGGCTGTGGATACACCACTACAGTCTCGGCCATCACCACATGGCCTATCCTTAGGTGACCGTGTCTCTTCTTCTAAGGGCCCCAGTTGTGTGTTAGGGCCCAGCCTGATCTAGTATGACCTTATCTTACTGAACTTGAGCACATCCACCAAGACCTACTCCTGTCTGTGGTCATATCACAGGTAATGGAGTTCAGGGCCTCGGTATATCATTTTGGGGACAGGTGCTAATCCAACTGGTGCTTATATAGACAGGGAATGGTCAGGGAAGGTCTACTGGAGAAAGTGACCTTTTTAAAGGTAGAATCAAATCGGCCCTTTTGGGTACATCTTAACCAGCAAACCCGAGGCTGTGGCAGACTGGAGATGGAGAGCAGTATACATCTCTTGTTTGACAACTGAGGACACTCACGGAATCCCAGAAACTTCTTGGTATAGCTGGGAAGAGCATTCTATAAGTTTGGGCAGTAAGCATTTACTGAGCACCTACTGTGTGCTAGGCCCCAGGCTAGGAGGCAGTGCTGCAGTGCTGACCAGCAAGAGCTCTGAAGTTGACACTATCTGGGTTGAAATCTCCTTAGCTACTTACATGACCTTGGACAAGTGACTCATCTCTCTGTGTCTGGGTTTTCTCATGCACAAAATGAAAACTCACCTCAGAGGACTGTCATGTGGATTCAGTGAGTGAACACTTCTAATGTGTTCACAAGAATGCTTCACGTGTAGTAAATACACGATGAAGTTTACCACCAAATCCTTAGTTTAGCCCATTGCTTGGTATATAGTAAGCACACATGCATTACTTCATGCATTCAGTAAACATTTATCAAGCTCTGACTACGTGCCAGCACTAAGCTAGGAACTTATCTTAGTTTGCTAGGGCTGCTGCTAACAAAGTTTTAGAGACTAAATCCAAAATCGAGGTGACAGCAGAGCCAAGAACCCCTGAAACTATAGAGGAGAATCCTTCCTCGCCTCCCCGTGGATCCTAATATGTGTATTTGCCAGCAATCCTCGGCACCCCCTGGCTTGTAGCTACAGCACCTCCATCTCTGTGTGTCTGTGCATCTCTCCTCCTCTTCTTCTGAGGACCCCGGTCTTATGGGATGAGGGACCCACCCCACTCCAGCATGACCTCATTTCAACTAATGGCATCTGCAAAGACACTATTTCCAAGGAAAGTCACATTTTGAGGTACTGGGATTAGGACACAATTTGGCTTATATCAGCATCCGCAGTATTTTCTCCTAGCAGGTGTCCTTAGGGTGCTCTTGGCTGTTTGCTGTCCCCAACACATTGCCAGACCTGCCCCAAGGGCTGCAGGACCACCTTGAAGGGGTTTCCTGACTCTGCAGCCTTCAGGGGAATGATGACAAGGACTCCTTTTATGCACAGCAGAACCACACAGCAAATGCCTCTCCATCTCCTGCAGGGTTGCTTTGCATGGTGGGGAGCACCACCCCATCTGCAGGGGAGCTCACTGCATCTCAGAGAGCAGCTACTCATCCTTCTAGCTCCCTGTCTGCAGGACGTGGCACACTGCACACTCACTAATCTGTCTGGCCTTCCCCTAGGTGGGCAGCACCTCCGGCCATGGGACTCCTCGTTGCCATGCCTGTAGGCATGTGTCAGACATTGCTGCTTTCATAAAATTGTGGAAGACAGATTTTTGAAGGACCCCACAGTGAGTCTTTCACATAAAAACAAAAGTATTCAATCTATTGGCCCTGCCCTTTATTTTGAGATTGTATCCTTTCTATGTGTTTTGGCATTAGTATAGCATTTCTTTTTGACATGATGATAATAAGTGATTCTGTTTTTAGTCCTCACCTGGCAAAAAAATAGCTGGCAGAGTGCTGGTACCTCTGAGTATCTTTGGAAGATGCCAGCGGTTCATGAAACCCTGCACTAGAGCTGACCTCAAACTCCCTCCCACTGTAAAATCACTCAGCAGCCTTAGTGAGCAGGGTGTAGGCGGGGTGCTACCTCACTGTCCCGGAAGCATCAGGAACCCAGAACACGTCAGGGGGGATATTTATAGACAAGTCAGAGTTTTCCTTAAAAAGCCCTGCTGCAGAGGGCTCCTCCCAACACCCCACACTTCCAGAAATAACCACACGTGGCTGTCCCCTTCACCCACAAGAGGGAGACAGAGCCTGGTGCCTAAACACAGCCTGCTCCCCACTGAGCTGCTCACCTGGCAGAAAGTAGTTGGGAGCCTCTGAATCAGGGGCAGGACTGACCTTTCCCAGTGGAGCTGTCTCCCAGGGACCACTTGCCTGGCACCTGCCCTGCATGAAAGGCACCATGCCAGGCACATAGCTCCCCTAATCTCAACCCAACAGGTCACCCTGGAGTTGGTCTACCCAAGTCCAAAGCCAAGATGGACAACTCGATGGCTGGGTGAGTCCAGGCAGGATACTTAGGCTCTCTGACTCTTATCCCCTCCTCCCTGAAATAGTGACAATGAGAATGACTACTTCCTGGAGTACTAGGAAGACTACATTGATGGTGGAAATTGGCACATGGAAAACACTCCCTACACATTAGGTGCTGTTATTATATCCTCTAAATGTATATTCTCCCCATATTGTACATGAGGGAACTGAGGTTCTGAGAAGTGATGTGACTGGCCTGCATAACTAGTAATAGAAGAGAGAGGAAATTACCCTGCTGGCTATTTGGGAAGTCGTCCTGCAGAGATGCACCCCCTCCCTGGGGCACCTTCTTCCCTTCATTTATCAGGCCAACAGACATCTGTCAGGAGGGTCCATTATGCTGGGTCTGGGGGCACACCTTGGTACCTAGGGTCGGAAGGAGGGAAACTCTGGAGCCTGGAAGCCAGGCAGGTGGTGGTCCCATTCCCAGCTCCCCCACTAATAAGTCCTCCAGATACATATTACAGGCGGTTGATACTGTGCTCTCTGCTCTGCAAATGAGGAACTGTGGCTCAGCTAAATGGCTCGTGCACAGTCCTGGGTAAAGCCAGCAAATCTGACTCCAGGGAGAAGGGAGACTATTGTGCAGAACATAAAGAGAAGCAAAGACCCCACCTGATAGCATTATTATGGAGAGGATTCAAACTTCCAGATAACACGTAAGTTGAAGAAGAAATCCCAAAAGAAATTTTAAAATATTTCAAAATAACTGAAAACGAAAACACAACTTATCCAAATCTGTGAGAGGCAGCAAAAGCAGTGCTTAGAGGAACATTTACAGCATGGAATGCATACGTTAGGAAAGAAAAAAAGAACTACAGTCAATCATCTAAGCTTCCACCTTAGGAAACTGTGAAAAGAAAAGCAAAGTAAGTCTAAAGTAAGCAAGAAGAAAAAAAGAAAGAATAAAAAAGTAAGGCACAAATAATAAAATTAAAATTAAAAAAGTCAATGGAGAAAATTAATGAAATCGACAGCTGGTTCTTTAAAAAGATTGATGCAATTGATAAGCCTATAGCCAGGCTAATGAAGAAAAAAGAGAAAAAACACAAATTACTATTATAAGAAATGAAAATGAAAAAGAGACATCACTACAGATCCCACAGATATCAAAAGGACAATCAAGGAATATTGTGACTAACAAATTTGATAACTCATATTAACTGGACCTTAAATGACATAATCTTCAAAACTCTCACAAGAAGAAATAGTTTTAACAGTTTTATATCTATTTTTAAAAGGAAAACAACAATTAATAACCTTCCAAAACACAAAGCACCAAGCCCAGATGGGTTCACTGATGAATCCCTACAAACATTTAAGGAAGAAATTATAGCAATTATTCATGCTATCTCTTCCAGGAGGCCTACAAGGAAGGATTACAAGCAGACCCCTTAGAGGGGAACATTTTGCCACCATCCACCTTTCTGATTCCCCTGGGACACCACGGCCACCAGGTATTTTAGGAGGAAAAGAAGTTTCTAGAGGCCTTAGGTCCCAGGGCACATCTGGGGCTGGGGTCATATGACAGCCCCCACAGCATCTAGTAAGGAAGGTGACCATGAAAAGAGAAGGGAGGAAAGGAGTCACAATGCAGGGTGAAATAGTCCTTGTAGAGTGAGGAAAAAGAACAGAGCTGGCTCCATGCTGCGGAGAGACACTGACAAACACAGGTCCTTAAAAGGCAACCCAGGCCCCACGGGACAAGCTACAACTTTGTCCCAATCCCAGCTTCCAACATGTGCCTTCTTCTATGCTCCAGCCACGCAGGCCTCTGGGCATGCCATCTCCTGCCACAGGGCCTTTGCTTCTGGTGCTTAATGGCTCGTTTGGTAATTCTGCACCTCACCTACTAGGTTGTGAGTCATGTATATTCAACCCCACACTGTATCCTCAACACCTATCAACAAACCAGACACATAAGGAGAGCTTAGAAAATAGTCATTAAATGAGCAACAGAGGAGCCAACAGGGAAGGCTGGGAGGTTCTGCCAACTCAGGGTGCTGCTTACATACATGCTATGTGCCAGCAGCCAAGCTGCACACAGGACATGGGAGACCAATAAGGACCCAGAAGTGAGTCTTAAAGACCGGCAGTTCAGAAAAAAGAAGAGGGCAGAGGCAGACCAAGAGAGGGGCAGGCCTTGCAGTGAGCTCAGCCCTTCTCTCTTGCCATGGCTATGGGCAAGTTGCTTTGCTCTTGAGACTCCACTTGATCATTGGAAATGTGGGTTTGATGTCTTGGAGGGGAAAGTGGATTGAAGACATGGATGGTGTTACTCCAGGTGAGCCAGAGGCAGAGAGGCAGATCAAGGCCCTCCATTCTGGCTGCAGGGGTGAGATAGGGGAAGAGGTGGGGCACAGGTAGACACTCACCAAGCTGTGCGAATACACCCCTGTCACCCCGAGCTGCTCCTAATGGGCACCTGATTAGATGCCACCCTGGCCTTTCTTGCCTGGAGTGGAGGAAAAACTCCCTCTGATTCCAAATCTCCCTCTTGCCCTGAGGTCTGGGGCACCTTGGACACACTGTCCCCTGCTAGCTCTCTGGCACTTTGGTCTCCTTCTGCCTCTCACCTGTCTTGTTCCTTAACTGGCTCCTGAGAGAAATCCCTCCATGGCCTCTTGTGTTCTAATCCTGCCCAGCCAAAACCACATCGAACAGGGTCCAATGGGCACCCAGACCTACTTGCTCCAGAGTAACCCCCCCCAACCTGCACACTTCACAAGAGGTTCCCCTGTAACCCCCGGCTGCCATTCTCACTCCCTCCCCAGTCCTGTCTCACAGAGGACACAGGTGGCCATCCCACTTAGGCTCAAAGGTCCCTGGTAGTTCCTCTGGCTCTCTCCCCATCCTCTTCCACCTCCCCAGGACGTGACTCCATCCTACACTGAGCTTAGATAGGAAGGATGGTAGGAGGCTCCTGAGGTGACCAGGCCGTTCCCATCCTCAGGACCCCACTCCCCTGTTCTCTGGGCTCGGCCACACCTGACTCTCCAGGCCTAGCCCTACCTCTGGGCGTTTCTATCGCATCTTTTTTGTTTGTTTGTTTTGTTTTTTGAGACAGAGTCTTGTTATATTGCCCTTGGTAGAGTGCCATGGTTTCACAGCTCACAGCAACCTCAAACTCTTGTGCTTAAGCAATTCTCTTGCCTCGGCCTCCCAAGTAGCTGGGACTACTGGCGCCTGCCACAACACCCAGATATTTTATTGTTATTGTTGTCATTGTTGTTTAGCAGGCCCTGGCTGAGTTCAAACCCACCAGTTCCAGTGCATGTGGCCAGTGCCCTAACCACTGAGCTATGGGCGCTGAGTCTCATATCACACCTTGGCTCTGACTCCAGTCCAGAGGCCCCACAGACTCCCTACCACTGCCTTTCCCTAAAGCAACGAGGGCAGGAGCTAAGGCCCTGGGCAGTGTGGCAAAGGGCATTCCAAATCCTCCCTGGCTCAGCTCCCAGCCCTGGACTAGCGTCAACCTTTAAACTGAATCTAACTGCATAGTCGGGCAGCTCATGGTCAACACCTGTCAGTGGCTCTCTGAAAGGATATTCACAACCCCACCCCCAAAACCTTATTTGGATATAGGTTCTTTCAGATGGGAATTGATCACTACAGGAGGAAAGAGAGGAAGATTTGACAGAGACTAGAGTGATGAATCTACAAGGAACTACAGGGATGGCCAAAGCCACCAGCAGCAGAGGCATGAGATGACACTCCTTCAGCTGGCCTCAGACATGTGGCAACCGCAGCCACCAGGGGACACGTCTCTGTGTTCACCTCCTTCCTTAACCTTCACAGGACCCTCCCAAGGAGGCCCATGTACCTTTCTATAGACAGGAACACTAGGAGGTCAAATGGCTCACTCAGGACCGCACAGCTGGGATGTGATGGCAGCTGCCCCAGGGGATTCAGTCTCAACCCTGTCACATGCCTTCCAGGGCAAGCACTGCAAGAAGTCGTATTCCAGGGTAACTTTACCAGATAAGGCCACACATGTTCCCAGGGGTGAAGGCAGTACACAGGCTCATGCCTGTGTCCCCACGCACTTTACTGATGCTTTCAGAGAAGGATGCCCTGTGGAGGATCCTTCAACAAATGATAAGACATCTCCTATGCCCATTCCCCAGGATGAATGAGCTTAGGGTGGGCAGCACTCTGGCCCAAGTCCCCTCAGAGCAGTCTGCTATCAAAGGCCAGCAAAGGGCAGTGGTCACTGTCTCCACCCAAAGAAAAAAGCTACTCTTCCTTAAACTTCCCACCGTCCACACATCCCCTGACAGGCTGTCCTGGATGCTGCCATGAGTGGTGTGGATTTCACCCCACACCAGCAGGAGCCCTGTCAATACTGTCAGGGTGACAAACGACCCGCGTCACATAGGTGAGGGGCTGCCTAAAACAGACCACAGCAAGTGTCCCCAGGGTGCCACACACAGCCCACCACAAATAAAAAGTGGCAGCACTCTGTGACTCAGGTCTGTGGGCGTTTGACAGGAGCTGCTGCTGCCCTCCTGGTGGTGGCTTCCTCACCCCACTTCGGGAACAGGATACAGATGGGTGGGCACAGGAGATCTCCAAACTTGGAGCCTGAGGACCCAGGGTGCAGCTGTCATTTCTGCAAGGCCCAGGAGGTGCCCAGGTGTGATAGGATCATCCTGTGAACTGGGTCACATGTTCCTCCCAGCAACCCTTAAGGCTGGTGTTGTTAGCTGTATTTTACACCCAGGGAAACTGAGGCAGCAGGAGAGGCAAAGGATCCACAGCTGGGAGGTGGCAGAAAGGGGTGTGAAGCCCAGTGTGCCCAGTTACCACATTCTTTGTGCAATACTCCCTTGTTTATTATTCTTATTATCACAGCGGGGACCCCCTAGGAAAGGGGTTCAGAAAGGTTAAGTAATTAGCCTGAGGCCACGTAGCATCTGAGGCAGAGCTGCAGTTGACTCCAAGCCCAGTGCCTCATGTAGTCTGAGGGGTGGACTATTCTGGGGTGCTAATGGAGTGCCCAGTTCCAAACCTCTGCCCACAACCATTTTGCTGTTCAGGGTCTGAGGGAGTGTGTGACACACCGTATGTCCAGCTAGTCATAAACTACTATTCATATTAGCTGCTGTCACCAAGTGCCTGCTCTGCACCAAGCAGCTCCAGGTTTTCCTAATTCACTGAGGCTCCCCTTTCCTGTCATCCAGTCGGAAAGCTGGGGCTTCAGTGTAGGGTGATCACTCGGTGCTATAGAAGCTGGTGCTGCTCATCAAGACCCTTCAAGATCCCAAAAAGGGTTTCAGAGGCTATCCTCTCTGCTTCTTGTTCACCCTCTCCAATCCTTATTTTCCTTACGGATGAAAACAACAAAAAGACCACCGAGACCGGCACAGTGGCTCACACCTATAATCCCAGCACTTTGGCAGGCCAAGGCGGGAGGGTGGCTTGAGACCAGCCTGAACTATAAAGCAAACCATGTCTCTACTAAAAATAGAAAAAGTAGCTGGGCATGGTGGCATGCACCTGTAGTCCCAGCCACTCTGGAGGCTGAGGCAGGAGGATTGCTTGAGCCTGGGAGTTTGGGACTACAGCAAGCTATGATGACATCACTGCACTCCAGCCTGGGCAATAGAGCAAGACCCTGTCTCCAAAACAAAAACAAAAAAGACAAAAAAAGCAGTTTTAAATGGGGCAAAGGAGTTAAACATAGACATCTCTCCAAATGGTCAACAAGCACATGGAAAGTTGTTCAACACAATTAATCACAAGGGAAATGCAATCAAAATCACAATGAGATGCGTCACACCCACTAAGACATCTAGAATCAAAATAGGAAAATAATAAGTGTTCGTGAAGCTATGGTGAAAATGAACCTCCACACACTACCGGTGGGAAGGTAAGAAGCACTGCCATTGCCAAAGTTTGGTGGCATCTCAAGTTAAACCTTGAATCCTATCCTATGACCCCTCAATTCCCCTGCTACGTATCTACCCGAGAGAACTGAAAACTCACATCCATATGAAAATAGGTCCACAAGTGTCAAAATTGTCAAAAAAGTAGAAACAACCCAAACATCCATTAACTATGAATGGATAAATAAAAGTGGTCTATCCGTGCAATGGAATGTTACTCTGCAGTGGCAAGGACTGAAGTCTTGATACGTGCTCCAGCCTAGATAAATCTCCAAAACATTAAGCTTAGTAAAGAAAGCCAGACACAGCACACCATGTATTGCCAGATTCCACATGCACGAAATGTCCAGAACAGGCAAATCCACACAGACAGAAGGGAGACCAGCGGTTGCCCTCGGCTGGGGACGGAGAATGGGAAGGGACTGCTTAATAGACACAGAGTTTTGTTAAGAGGAAAAGCCTTAGACTAGTTCAATTTGAGAGTTAAACTGAGCACAGAATGATTTAAGAATAGAGTAGCTCTCGGAACCAGGACAAGTTCCAAGAATCTCAGCCTGCAGTGCAGCTGGCAGCAGGTACCGACCAAAGGCAGAGTGGGGCCCAGAGGCAGCTCTCCCAGCTACCTACTGCCTGGGCGCCGGTACACTTGAATGTGGACTGGTTGGTGGAGCACCTACAATTTGCCAAAGCAGCTGCCTGAGCCTCAGCCATTTGTCAAGGAGCCTTCTCCCAAGCCAGGCTCTCCATCAGCTCCTATGCTAAATTAGGGTACAGTTTGTTACAAAGGGACACAAGTATGAGGCATCTCAGGCCAATTTAGTTTATTTTAAGTTTCTTCTTGGGGTGATGGAAATGTTCTGGACCAGAGAGTGGTGGTGGTTGTATAACATGTGAATGTACTAAATGCCACCGCATGCTTCAAAATGGTTAAGCTGAGGTGCTTTCTGTTATGTGGATTTTATAGAAAAGGAGGCCTGAGCACAGCCCACCCAGGGAGAGCCCAAGAGAGCCTCTGTCCTCCCCGTAGCCTACTATTTGAAGCTGGAACAACAGGAAAGAGGGGGAGGGAATCCAGGCTGGTCTTCAGGCTCCAATATCAGGACTGGAAGAGGGAAGAGGCAGAGGGAGCAAATCAAGGCTGGTTTGCATAAATGACTGTGCATCACAGCCACCTCCCACTGCGCAGGAAATGCAAACTCAACCCCACCACCCCCAGCCTCATCAGGTATAATCAAGGCCTGTTTCCTCCAGGGACCTAGAGCC
The DNA here is from genome assembly GCF_000181295.1 of Otolemur garnettii. NCBI lineage: Eukaryota > Metazoa > Chordata > Mammalia > Primates > Galagidae > Otolemur > Otolemur garnettii. The sequence goes on from NW_003852566.1 coordinate 3,465,935, forward strand.
AGGCAGGCAGCCATGAGTGGGCTTGGTTACAGCCCCACCACCCACCTACCTCACCCTGGTTCGCATTAGCCTACCCCACGTTCACAGAACAGGGTGGACACTGGCCACCTCTCCACCGCAGGGAAGAAGAGCCTGGGCCAGCATTAGGAGCTGCAGGTTCACGTCTCAGGACCCTCATTAATGCCTGATCCCAGGCAGCCTTGGACACTCTGAGCCTCAGTTTCTCCATCTGTGCTATTGAAGTATTTCTATTTCCACCTAGAAATCTAAACAAGCTGGTTTAATACCAGCTATTTGCTACCAACTTCCTGAGGGACCCTACCTGGGTGGGAGAGGCTGCCACCTCTCAGGGCCTCAGTTTCTCCTGTCAGAAGAAAGGAAGTGGACAAGCGACTCCAGTCCTACCCAAGCCCTGCGTGTGATAAACCCAGGCAGGGCTGAGTGCAGGGGGTGCAACTCCAGTCCTACCTGCGCCCTGCGTGTGATAACCCAGGCAGTGCTGAGACAGGGATGGGACTCCAGTCCTGCCCAAGCCCTGTGTGTGATAAACCCAGGCAGTGCTGAGTTCCTGGGGTGCCAGGTGGAACATTCTGTCTTTCTCCCAATGCCTCAGATGGTCATGGTCCCCTTTCTGCCCTGTTGCCACCTCAGTCAAGATGCAGGGACCTGGTAAGTGCCCCACTATGTCTGATGAGAAGCCATCCCTACCCCTCAGCAGCCTGCCTTGTACTTGCTGGGGCAGCTCAGCCAGGTTGGTGTCCTAGTGCATCAGTAACCGCAACGGGTGTTTAGGGACACAGACACACAAAGGGTGTGCCAAGGAACCCCCAGGAAATAACGATAGTGCACAGCATTCTCTCAGGAGTTTACTCTGGGGTAGGCTCTGTTCTTGGCACTTGCCATGGGATGCCTATGACAGCTGAGTGTGACCCTAGAGCCACAAGTCTGGGCTGGAGTCCTGCCCTTCACAACAGGCTGCATGTTTGGGGGGAACGTGACTTCTCCCAGCCTGATGTTTCCCACCTGCCAGGTGACTACTACACTCTAACTCACCTCCCAGTTGGCTGTGAGAACTGAACTCACAGATACGCAAACCCCAGCACAGTGCCTGCACCTGCCACAAGTTACTGTCTCAGTTGAACCTCAAGACAAGATGAAAGGCAGCTCCCACCGCAGGCCCTTTGTTCAGGTTGGTGGGCAGCTCCCAACCAGGGTGCCACTGCACACTGACCAACAGGGGCAGGCATTCCTGCCTCAAGTGCAGCTGCAGCCATCACTGAGCTCTGGAGTCATGAGATGGGCCACGGGGAAGCAGCCTGCTCTGAGAGGGGGGGCACAAACACCCCTCCCTGGGGCCAGGAGCTACACCTCACACAAACAGGGGTGCCGTGTGGACAGCACCTCTGCAGAAGTTTCCTGCCCTAAGGGACAGCTGTGCGTCCTTTGGGGTTTCCTGCCCTAAGGGACAGCTGTGCGTCCTTTGGGGTTTCTCATTCCCCTCAGGGAAACCTGAACAAGTCTTATGTCCCAACGATGTGGGAGAGGCTGCCAGCCGATGGCAGAGAGGAGGGGCTGAGGCAGACCGGGGGCCCACGGGGTCTCTGCAGCCTCACAAAGGAGAGGACATTAGGGCCAAGCCCGGGGCAGCAGGTCACAGCACAGGGTGACCATCAGAGGGTCCGCACCAGGAGGAAGGGCATCTGGGAGGCTGGCTAACCACATCTATGACCACCAGGTAACAGATAGTCCCTGGTCACTGGAGCACGTGCTCTCAGGGGTGAGGAGGAGCAGAGTGGCAGTGTGAGGAGTCATGACCCTCACATCCACATTCCACAACTCTCCCCCCAAAACCCCTGCATGCTGTTCACCTCAGTGTTTGGGCATGTGCCCTAGGCAGAATGCTGTGGCATCATGATAGCTCACAGCAACCTCAAACTCTTGGGGTCAAGAGGTCCTCCTTCCTCGGCCTCCCCAAATAGCTGGGACCACAGATACCAGCTGGCAATAGTAGAGATGGGGTCCCACTCTTGTTCAGGCTGGTCTCGAGCTCCTGAGCTCAAATGATCCACTCCCCTCAGTTAGGATCACAGGCGTGAGCCACCATGCCTGGCTGCACTATCAGTTTTTAAAATGTCAGTAAAGACATTTCCCAAGAGCATTAGAACAAGGAACAAAACTGCCCATGGGCAGCAGTTGGCCACATGCTGGCTCTGAGGTGAAGTAGCACCCTGTCCTCCCTGCGTCCATCCAGCAGCCGCCACCTAGATCACTGCAGCTGCTGCCTCCTCTGCTGCCACCGCCATCCCAAACATGGATCCCGGTTCTCTACATCCCCTGACCCCTGAGTCAAACTCCAAGGCAGGAGAATGGGGCAAGCAGGTGTCTGCATCCTGGCTGCAAGGGAGGCTGGGAGTGTACACCCACAGCACCTCCTACTCTAGCCATATCCCTGGAGGCAGCTCAGCACACTCACACAGCTCCCAGGCTCTGCTCCTCAGCACACCCACAAAGGCAGGGACAAGCGGGAGGCTGAGAGACAGCATCGGGCTATAAGTTAAGGACACAATTCAGAAAGGTCAAGCTGTGAACATGATTTTAGAATCTACCCCATATCTAAAAGGTGGACGCTATTGAAGAATTCAGGAGAGGCCTACTCTGTAAATGAAGGAGATCAGAACACACTCCCTGACCTAGAAGAGAACATGATGGGATTGAAACAAACAGTGGACATCAGCCAAGTTGGTCATAGCCACATCCTCTCAGGTTCACGAACATAAGCTTTGAACATGATTCTGAACTACAGAGCCTCCCAGCTTCCCTCGAAAATACAAGAAAACGAAGCAGAAAAGGTCTCGCCCCCATGGAGAAGGGGGCCGCTTTTGTAGCTCCTCACGGAGACCTGTTCTTCCCCAAACAGAAGGTGCCTGGCACAGGCAGAAGCACTTAGGGAGCCGGGCCTGGCACTCCCAGCTCTGCCACCAGCCGTCCAGGGCCTAGGCCTGGTCCTGGGCCTATAGGAACATGTCACCAAGTTTATGTCATTAGTGCCTGAGGCTCTCGGCTGGTGAAGGCTGCCCAGGGACCATAAATCTGCGGCTGACACCACTATACAATTCAAGACTGAGGATTTGAAGATGCTGTTTGAGCCTTAAATAACAGAACAAAGATAAAATGGCTGCACATTATTATAGCCGAGAACAACTGGAAACACTCCGAATGTCCAACAGTAGGAAACACGTTCAGCAAATGGAGATCTGTCCACAGGGTGGTGTATGGGGGCTGCCACGGGTGAGAAGGCCAGAGCCTCCAGGCTGCATGTGAACCCAACCCCAACACACACACACGGACAAGCAACACACAGATATCCCAGCATACACAGACACATACACCCTAACACATCAGCACCTGCACACACACCAACACATGCACACACCCCAGTATTAACACACACATAAGACACACATACACCATTACAAATACACCCCAACACAAGAACACATGCACCAACACATGACCCCCAACACATACATGCCAATACACACAGCCCAACACACACACACACTAACTCACACACACAGACATAGCAGGGCAGGGAGGGAGAGGAAAGAGGAGGGGGTGGCAGGGAGAGGACAGTAGCAGCTCGGGGGTGCCCAGGAAGGGTGGCTGAGCAGTGTGCATCCACCTCAGGGGCAATCACAAAAATGCAAACTGGACCCTGTCCACCTCCAACAGCCTTCCAGAGCCTTCTCAGCTCAACTTGAGTTGGAGCCCCAGTCCTTAGAGTGGCCTGTAAGACCCTCTTTGGCTCACAGAATGAGACAGGCCCCCTGTGCCTCGGGGCCTTTGCACTGCCCTTCCTCTGCTGAGCATGTCCCCACCCACCCTGCATCTGCAGGGCCCGCCTCCTGCCTGCCTCCCACCCCCATAGCTTTCCCAGTCTGCTTCCCACAGCTCTGACGTCCAACCTGTGCTCCATTTATTGACTGCTTCCCTGAGTTGCCTGTGTCCCCTCAGTCATGTGGGAGCCCCAGGGGGACAGGGTCCTTGTCTATTCATTCAGTGCTGGCCACACTGTGCGCTGAAACCCCCTGACCAACAGGTATATGAATTCTCTCAGTCACCTCCTGGGCTGCCGACAAGGAGAGACACAGGCCCCAGCGCAGTGAGGTCCACCTGTCCGCCATCAGACTGGAGCTGTGTCTGGACCATTCCCACGCTGCAGGCACTGCTGCCCAGCTATCACAGAACCTGGAACTTGGCTGAGGCTGCCTCAAGGTATCTGCTTCATGCATCCTGAGAGAGGTTACTGGAAGGTCATCTCCAAAAACAATCTTCTTTATAGTTCACTTCAATAATCAGAAAAAAAAGACTAAACCTGAGTAATAAAAGTCTTGGTAAATGTGCACACTAAATAACCCATGTAATGGGAGATGGACCAACGCACTGGCCCTGGCCACTGCCCTAGGCCTCTTGCCTGAGTTGGTCAGCACCTCAATACCCCTCCAAGCTGGAGAAGCTGCTGAAAACACATACATGGCACCTCCCTGAGCCTTAGTTTCCAAATCTGTGAAACCAGGATTATGACATACCTATTGCCCCAGGGCTGCTTTGTCCCCAAATGAGGGGTCCCCTCCCCATCTCCCCTCTACTTAATTTGTCTTCAGACTCTGCCTCTCAGCAGCTTTTTTTCCACAGCCCAGAAAGTCTTTAACTAAGGACTCCAGATCACTCCCAGATTTAAATACATGGAAATGGAAGGCCCCTTTCCCTGCACTCCCCCGCCCTCCCCCTGCCCAGCAGGCCCACAGCCCCCTCAGATATGGGGGCAGCTTGCCTAGCCAACTTCAGAGTCTGTAATGAGGGAACATGGCCACTGACTTCCTCGACCCAGGGCCCGTCCCAATTCTCCTGTCAGTTAGAAGAAAACACCTACTATAGCTTAGTCGAAGTGCCACCACCTCCAGGAAGCTGTCCCTGATGCCCTGTGGCAGGGACCAGACCGACACTGCAGTCACTGAACTACTGGCGCATGGTTGCTTGGATGCCCTTATCATACTATCTGCCTCACACTGCCCCCTTCCTGACGGCCTCCTTCCAGATGGTTCCACGAGTATGGTCATCACCTTTCCCCCACCTCTTTGTGTGAAGCTTGAGGGAAGAGACAAGGGCTCAGGGAATTATTGGCAGATTTGAAGGAGAATCTCCCAGCCTGCCAGGTGAAGGATATGAGGCAGAGCCCAGGCTGAAAAGAGTGGGGGCAGGAAGCCCAAAGATATTACTTTAAAAAGACGCTGCTCTTCCAGGTCACCTATAATTGAAGGGGTAACCCCAAAGAAGGCAATCCTGCTCTCCTGTAAGCTTTTAGGGACAAATCTGGGTTGAACAAAAAGATTAAAAACTCAACAGAAAAATGAGAAAAGGAAATTAGCAAGTGATTCCCACAAAAAGAAAGATATGAGAAAAAGAAATAGTTATTTAATTCATGTAAAAAGAAAGGCAAAGGATAAAAATTTCATCCACTTTCATTATTTTAAGAATGTGAATTAAACCAGAAAGGTAGTATTTTTCAAATATGATAGTGACAAAAGGGTGATTTTGCTCATACTCAGTACAAATGGCATCCATCGATAGATGGCCATAAATTACTTCCCTAGGTCCATACTGATGTACATTTAAAAAGTCCACTTTCCAAAAGTCCATTTTCCATATTGTTTGCATTGATCCTTCCTGACACAAGAGTGAGATTTATACCTGAACCTTGGGAAGACACGGGCATGTGTGTTTAAAAGCCTTGTATTGGCTGGCATGATGGCTCACACCTACAATCCCAGCACTGTGGGAAACTGAGGTGGAAGCATCACTGGAGGCCAGGAGTTTGCAAATAGCCTGGGCAACATAGCAAGACCCCATCTCTACTAAAAGAAATCAGCAGGGCAAGGTGGCATGCACCTGTAGTCCCAGCTAATGGGGAGGCCAAGGAGGGAGGATCAACTGAGCCCAGGAGCTAGAGGGTAGAGTGTGCTGTGCTGATGCTACTGCACTGCATTCTGGAGCAGTGTGAGTGAAATAGAAAAGTGACCACCTCAGCAGAGAGCAATCTCAGAATAGAAGACTTGTATTTATTTATTTCATTTTTTTGAGATAGTCTCTCTCACCCTGTAACCCAGGCTGGGCAGGCACTCTTGTGTCAAGAAGGATCCTTTCCTGCGCTGTTTCCATTAGTAAACATTGGCAAACTTTTTAAATGTGCGTCAGTGTGGACCTGGGGAAATAAGCTATGGTCATCCACCGATGGGATACTAAGCTAGTTTAAAAGAGTGAAGTGTCTCTGTGTGTGCCAATATGCAAAGATATCAAGGTAAAAAAAAAAAAAAAAATCAAGGTGCAGAATGGCATGTAGGTTTAAAAACAAAGGATAAAGAAATATGTAAATGCTCACAAATGCAGAGAAATATCAGGAAGGACTCATCGTGACTGTTGAGAGCGGTCCCTGTGGGGAATAAAGTGAGGCTGAAGGGAAGGGAATTTGTACCGACGTCCTCTGCAGGCCGGCTTGGCTTACCTGGCTGGGCATTCCCTGTTACCTACTATAGAAAACTTGGTTTTCCACGACATGAAAATTTACAGATTAAAACCTTTCCACAAATATTGTTCAGGATTAAAAAGGAAGGAGATTCTGGCACGTGCTACAACATGGAGGAAGCCTGAAGACACTCGGCTAAATGCCGTAACCTCTCACAGAAGATAAACCCTGTGTGACCCCGCCTCTGCCAGGTCCCAGCATCCTCAAATTTACGGAGATAGAGTGTGACAGAAGTCACCAGGAGTTAGTGCTAACGGGGACAGAGCTTCTGTTTGGGATGAAGGAAACACTCTGGGAACGGAGGGTGGTGTGTGACAGTGTGAATGTACTAAATGCCAATGACTTGTGTACTCAAACCAGTTAAAATTATCAACTTTATGTTATGTATATTTTACAACATAAAAAGTTTTAAAAAGAGCCCTTTTCTACATCAATCATCGGATGTAATCTTACCAAGAGCACAGTGAGGGCAGCTGTGACCATACTGTATAGATGAGGAAACTGAGGCAGACAGGGGTTCAATGATTTGCCCCAGGTCCCAGGTGGGGCCGAAAGATTTAGGAATCAAACTCACATTTCCTAGCTCTTTACCCTGCACCACGGCCCCTTCCTCCGGGCCGGGGATGTCAGCACAGAGAGGTTCCTGTCGCCCATCTGCCGCCTTCAACTGCCACAGCACATTAAGCCAAGATAGCCATCCCCAGTGACCTCGGTGACTCAAGCATTTCAGAGCAAAATAGAAACACGCAATAATTTAAACAATTCATATTATAAAGTGCTGAGCACAGCTGATGGCAGGACGGGAAAGGAAAACACCCACTGCTATTCTCATTATGCAAAGAAAAATGAGATAGGTCATGACATCTTCCAAACTCCAGTAACATGGTAAAGGAGATTTTAAATTACAGTCTTCACTCATTCACCACATAAGCAGATGCCTCCTTGGCCAAACATTCTCTGAGTTCAGCCTCTTAGTGGTTGTGCAAACCAAGCCGTGCGCTGCTTCCTTAAAAGAGCCGGTTGTGAATACAGTCTGCCCCTTTTACTTGTTCTGGTGATGAAGGTAACGGATGCCAGGAGCTGGCCCCTCTCCCAGCTCCGTCGTGAAATGTCCTCCTTGCCCTGCTGCCTGAGCTTCCAGGCGGGGGCAGGGACTTTGCTGGTTTCTGACTGCCGTCTCCCTGGTACCGGTACTGAACCAAGCACCTTACAAACTGAGTTATTATGTATCTAAAACCCACCCCCGACTTTCTGTATGGTTACAGGCTGGATTGCTCCCCCCAAAATTCATATGGTGAAGGATGTGACCTTATCTGGCAACAGAGTTGTTGCAGATATAATCAATTCAAGTGAGGTCACTAGCATAAGTTCCTACCAGTATGGCTGCTATCTTTAGAAAAAAGGGAAATTGGGACACACAGACGCATACTAGTAAGAGCATCGTGAAAAGATGAAGGCAGATGATGCTTTCACAAGGCCAAGAACACTGAAGATGGCAAGCAGAGCACCAGTAGTGGCGGGTGGGTGCGGGCCCAGAGCCTCCTCTCAGCCTCAGAGGGAATCAGCCCTGCTGACACCTTGATCCTGGACTTCCATCCTCCAAAACCATTAAACAACACATTTCTGTTCTTTTCAGCCAGGCAGTCTGTGGACTTGGTTACAGTGGCCGCATGTGCTGTGTGCTGTGTTTCCTGGTCTCTTCTGAGCCTAGTGGGACCTCCAGACCACGTCAGTGACTAAAGCTTTATAATATGTGGTGACATCATGGAGAGCTATTCCTGCCACTGCTTTCCTCCTCTCCTTCCCCCACAAAATCCTAGCTATTCTGAAAGTTCTTCTCAAGCCCAGGATGTAGACGCTCACGCTGCTCATGGAAGCAGTCAGAGGCAGTACATGCACGGAGGAAAAGCAACAGTTAAAGCTGGTGTGTGTTGAGCGTCCCTGTGGGCCAGACACTGTGCTGAGTGCCCATGATCAGTCTCACTTTACCTTCACCACAGCATTGCACGAGAACAGGAGGCTGCCCACTTGATAAGTGAAGCCCAAGACACAGAGGCTAGACCATCCAGGGTTGCCCAGCTGTAGGGGTAGATGAGGCTGAGTCCTAACCACCAAACCACCCTGCTCTTCTGGGGAAGGCAGAAGCGTATCTGTGGCCACCTGCCCCAGGCCTGAGGCAGCACTGCAGGTAGTTTCACCACACTCGGTCTCCTCTGCACAGCTACCTGCTTGAGATGACTGCCAGCTTCTTGCTTTAAAGCATACACGCTCTTCAGTTAATAACAGCTTCATCGAGATAAAACCTATACACCACACAATTCATTCTTTTAAAGTATGCATTTGGCCAGGTGCAATGGCTCAGGCCTATAATCCTCTGGGAGGCTGAGGCAGGAGAATCCCTTGAGCTCAGGAGTTCAAGGCCAGCCTGAGCAAGAGCATGACCCTCTGAAAATAGCCGAACACTGTGGTAGGTACTTGTAGTCCCAACTACTAGGGAGGCTGAGGGAGGAGATTCACTAGAGCCCAAGAGTTTGAGATTGCAGTGAGTTGTGACACCACCACACTCTAGGTAACAAAGACTCTGTCTCAAATAAATAAATAAATAAATAAATAAACAAGTGGGCAGTTAATAATTTTCAGTACATTCACAGAGTGGTGCAACCATCACCATGATCTAATTTTAAAACATTTCATCACCCCAAAAGAAACCATACATTTATTAGTAGTCATCCCCAAACCCCTATCCTCTGGTAACCACTAATCTACGGTCTCTGTGAATTCCTTGATTCTGAATAGTTCATGTAAATGGAATCAGATGATATTTAGTCCTTTGTGTTTGACTTCTTCCATTTAGTACAATGTTTTTGAGGTTCCTGATATTGTAGAATGTATCAGTACTTTGTTCCTTTTGTGACTATGTAATACTCCACTGTACAGTTAGATAACATTTTCTTTATCCATTCTTCAGTTGATGGATATTTGAGAGAATATTGTGAAAATTTAGTATTCACTTTTTGACTTTAATGAATAGTGCTGTTGTGAGCATCCCCATGCAAGTTCTCGTGTGGATGTATGTTTTCACTTCTCTTGGGTAAATACCTAGGAGCGGAATTACTGGCTTATATGATAAAGCAGGTTTAACCTATCAAACTGTTTTCCAAGGCGGCTTGGCCACTTTACCCTCCCACCCCAGTGTATGAAGGCTCCATATGCAAAGTATTTGCATAAAATGTGTGCGCTCAGATTGGCCTTTCCTTGTATGCCAGGATGAAACCAACTGGGGAGGGAGCAAAAATCCCCATTTTTTGCTCCTTGCCAATGTCAGTTAGGAACTATGTTAAGAAGATAGGAATAATTTCAGGGTTTATTTTTCTAGCTTCATAAAATAAAGCCAGAGGTAGGTCATCTGGGACTGGAACAGAGCTTCTTTCTGCCTGTCTGCTTCTCTCCATCCTGAGCATGGGGCTTCCTCAAGTCACTCTGTGATTACAAAAGGGTTACCACAGCTCCCAGCAAGAAGAAGAAGAAAACAAGGGGGAATGAGCAGGTGCCTGCTGAGTCATCCTCTGTGGAGGAGCTATCCTAAAAGCCCTGCCCGGTAAGCTCATCTTATATCCCACTGGATATAATTGGGTCACGCGGCCACCTCTGCTGAATTGGTAACCTGGGAATATAAATTTCAGCTGGGCACATAGTTTTCAGACTAAGTCAGGGTCATCAGCCAAGTCTCAGGGAAGAATGAACATTGAGAAGGCAACCAGAAGTGTTCTAGGCTCTGTTTTCCAAAACATCATCTACCTGAGGTCTGCAGCCCTTGGCAGTTACTGGCATGCTGGCCAAGATCAAGTGCATCATTTCTCTTTGCCAACCATTCACTGTGCAGGTTCCCTCTCGCACAAGGAGTTGGGGTGGATGAGGTGGAGGATCCAGTCAAAACCCCACCCTGAACAAACGCTTAACATTGGGGGTGTGAGTCATTTTCTACTGTTTAAAAAAAGGGAGAGAGAAAGAGGGAGCAAGGGGAGCCCTTGAAAAGGCCTGAAACAGCTGACTGAGAGATCGAATCCCTTCACCTCATAGATTCAGTTGTCCAATATTTCTCAAATATGTGTTAGGTTTCCAGGGTCAAGGGGTCCATGACAAATTGCTTATACCCCCTGCCTTTTACCTGGGAGGTAAGACAAATGCCTTCCTGATGACAAAAGACCATGGTGTCTTCCAAAAGAGATAGGGACATTCTCCACGGTACAGGACAGGTGCATCCACTCCAGTGAGCATGTAACCAAACTGAAACCCAAAGAGGCAATGTTACTGCTCAAAGTCACCCAGAAGTACCTCCTGGAGATCTGCGTTAAACAAGGCACGCCACAAAGAGATGCACCACACCAGAGGCAGAACCTGGTCTTATGCATAGTGGATGGTGCCCTAAGCCTCACATCCATCTTTGAAAAGATCAATAAAGTAGATAACCCTCTAGCAATATTAAGGAAAAATACATTTTGCAGAAACAGACCTAGACATGTTACAAGGCTTCAAAAAGTAATGAAAGAATACTATGAAAATTTAGAAGGAACAGATAACTCCCAGACAAATACCGCTTGCTAAAACTGACACAAGAAGACATAGAAAGCCAGACTTTGCCTCCACTCTACAGTGAGTAGAAAGACACCACCTTGGGTAAAATATCTGCAACCCATATAAATTAAGGATTACTGTCCAGAATACATCAAAACAAAAACGATCCTTTTTGTAAAACAAATCCATAGGAAAAAAAGCAAGTAAGGGCTGCATTTTAAAGAATAGAAACACATTTGGCTAACAGAGAAGACTCAAAAATGGGCCAACTGGATACCCCACAAGGCAGCTGAGTACGCTGTCAGCAGCACCTCCCACGGTGGCCCACCTCCCGTGACTGGGTAAGAACCAGCCATTGGGCCCAATGCAGGCAGCCTGGACAGGCCATCTCAGCCCCTGAGTTCCCCACGGGGTCAGCCACAGTGTCCTGGATGCCACTCAGCTCAGCTCTCCCTCTGCCCAATCATGGGGCCTCCCCATCTCAACCGGTTGTGGATCCAGAGAGTGTCTCTCCTAATAAATAACCCAAACCCTGATCTCAGCATCTACTTTCTACAAAGCCAATGTGGGAAGCCAGTAAACATGGAAACCAGAGCAATGGTGACAACTAAACAGCTAAAAAATATCAGATTCAGTTGCCAATAGGGCACCATCCACTATTGGCAAAGGCATAGGACAGCAGGGCTACTTTGCAAAAGAGTTTGAAACTATCAGGAAAAGTTGAGCATGCATGGCCTCTGGGGGCCAGCAAGTCTGCTCCTAAGCATGTGCTATGCGGAAATTCCTGGCATATGCACTAGGAGACAGACCCCAAAACGGTAACACCAGAAATAGAGAATAACCCAAATATCCATCAACAGTAAAACATAAGCAGACTGTATATTTACAAAATGAAATGTCTCATAGCAGTAAAAATGAGCAACTTTCTGCACTGCACAACATCATGAAAAAAATCTTCAAAACCATAGTTTTGGATGGCTAAAAGCAAGGCATGCTCTATGATTTCATTTAAATTACAAAAACAAGTAACAATGACCAATATGCTGTTTGGAGACACCAACAATAAGGTCAAGCCAGAGAAAATCATTGACATAAATGGGGTAGATGAGACCCCAGCAGGGCGTCACAGGGGAGCTGCTACTGAGCTAACACGGGTGGTGAGTGCGCAGATACTCATCTCATCATTTGTCTTAGGCTCTAGCTAAGGATTGTGTAGGCATGAATAAAAGGGTGGGGAGGGGTACAACAGACCCCGGACCAAAGCAGGAAGTTGTCTTCGTGCAGAGAAAACAGAAAATGATCATTCCTGTCACCTTTATTTTAGCCCTGGCTAGAAAAAAAACATAACTACAGTGAGATGCTACAAGGCTGGGTCACTGGTGCCAAGGTCACCTGAGGCCTGAGATAGCTGACACTGTGAGAGACCAAGCAATGGGCCAAACAGGACATTCTGCTAAACTATTAAAGAAAAGGTTAGGGAGTATTTACATACCCAGTATCATCTTGTTGACATTAAATCTATGCTGTATTGTCTATCTCATCATAAAGGCAAGTTTCCCTCTAGAACTGTTTGCTAAGACAGGCAAACAATTTCTAAAGATGGAATACTAATAATAATCCCGAGGACTGTTGAATTTGAGACTAGACTATCTTGTTAAAGTATACTACAGTTATTAAGACATTTGTCTTAGCAAACATTTACAGATTTACAGGTAAACTCTCTAGCTCTGTCCAATGGGGAGGCTTTGACCACTACCAGGAATTAACCCTGTGAGACTTTGCAGATATAGCTCCATTTAACCAGGCAGAACTCTTAACACAGCCAAAGAATATTTCATCCTTATAAAAGCTCTGCTAGCAGATGGAGAAACCAAGTAGAAGCCCACTAGGTTTGGGCAGAGCTGACCCAGCTCACAAGCCTGTGCGGGGTAAGTGGAGGACGCAGGGCTGTGTGGCCAGACAGCTACTACCTGTAAGGACATCCATGAAGTGGTGGAGGCCCAGAGGAGATAATGTCCTTGAATCTGAAGAGGGCAAGACTGACAGGAAGGCTAGTTTTCTCCTCTTTTCAATTAGAGGTAGGACGGCATCTCTGCCTTCCAATTTGCTTCCCCACCTGAGCACCAGCAGAGTCTCTCTTTTCCTGAAGGCCAAATTCTCCCTCTAGTGATGCAGGTTTTCCCCACTGAGGAGAAGCCAAAGAACAGGCCGTGGGCTCACAAAACCCTTCCCAAAGTGCTGTCCAGCATCACTGCCCTGCAGAGGCTAGCTGCAGGAAAGCTGGCCCAGGGGACCTCTGAGAACAGTGGCTTAACCACACGGCCATTACAGAAGCTGGGAAGCAGCGAGGGGCAGCCCAGCTGGCCACATGGAACATGAAGATGTCCCCAGGAAAACAGGAGGGCTTTTCATCCTTCCCCTGCCTGTCCACTACCCGAAACCTCACACACTCCGTGCTGCCACTTCGTGAGCAGGAGCAAGAGGGGAAGAATAGTGCCCCAGGACTTTGGGGGGATACAGCTGACTATGTTTTCATGTGGCTCAGTTCTCCATAATGCCCCTAAGGCTCATGGAATCTCTCATCTCCACCCTCCTCAGGCCCCTGTGCTGAGCTGTCAGAAGACGCATCCTTCACCCACAGGGAGGGATCTCCTGTCAGTCCGCAGAGTAGATTGCCTTGAATAAGGGGGGTAAGAAGCCCAGTGTCCACACTCCCTGGCCATCCTCAACCCAACTGCATTAGTTCTAAAGGACAAGAACTGGACTCAGAGGAAAGCCGCCAGTCCAGGGGGAACATGGCAGAGCCTGGTTCCTGATGATGTCACCAAGCCACACCAGAAGCTCTGGATGGCTCCTAACCTCTGTGGTCAAGATGTTTTTACAGCCCTATCTCTTCAAGCTCCAGCTATCAGAAGTCCATTTTGTCAATTTTCCTCTTGCAGCTGAATGCTTCCTAAACGGTATGGGTTTATTTGCATACAGATGTCCATATATGCACTCTCACAGGCAAACGAGAAGGGGTGTGAGCTTGAGTCTTCCCTTTGAAATAAGAACCACTGGCTCGGCGCCTATAGCTCAACCGGCTAAGGCGCCAGCCATGTACACCTAAGGTGGCGGGTTCGAATCCCCAGCCCGGACCCACCAAAACAACAATAACGGCCGCAACCAAAAAATAGCCGGGCGTTGTGGTGGGCGCCTGTGGTCCCAGCTACTTGGGAGGCTGAGGCAGGAGACTCGCTTGAGCCCAGGAGTTGGAAGTTGCTGTGAGCTGTAATGCCACGGCACTCTACCCAGGGTGACAGCTTGAGGCTCTGTCTCAAAAAAAAAAAAAAAGAAAAGAAAAAGAAATAAGAACCACTGACCAGCTAACAACTGACCTTTGGCATCCAAGCATGGGGATCCAAAACAAATAAGTTAACACAAACTCCCAGAAGCAAATAAATGCTACAATTAAAAAACTATGTCCCTATCATTGTACATTTGGGTTGATGCCAGATGTATTTTGTGTTGTTTCTACTGTCAGATAATTTGGCAGAGAATACCTTTAAGTCCAGTGGTTCTCAACCTGTGGGTTGCGACCCCTTTGGGAGTTGAACAACCCTTTCCCCTTTCACAGGGGTCACCTAAGACCATTGGAAAACACCTATTTCCAATGGTCTTAGGAACCAAGACACCACTCCTCAGGTGTGGGCATTACCACAACATGAGGAACTGTATTAAAGGGTCATGGCATTAGGGAGGTTGAGAATCACTGGAAGGATGTTTTTAATATTTTGAAAAATTTCCTCAGGCTTAATCCCCCAAAATATAAATGCAGTGTCAGGGAGAATGAAGATCTCTACAGTTCCCACTCCATGACGCCACACAAGCGTTCAAAGATGCAGAACTCACAGCACAGGGCTCTCCCAGGCTCAGCCTTACCATCCCAGCCCCAGGAGATACGTTTATTAATCAAAGAACTATATCTCAGGCTCGGCGCCTGTGGCTCAAGTGGTTAAGATACCAGCCATGTACAAACAAGGTGGCGGGTTCGAATCCAGCCCAGGCCCACCAAACAACAATGATGGCTGCAACCAAACAATAGCCGGGCATTGTGGCAGGTGCTTGTAGTCCCAGCTACTTGGGAGGCGGAGGCAGGAGACTCGCTTGAGCCCAGGAGTTGGAGGTTGCTGTGAGCTGTGATGCCACAACACTCTACCCAGGGTGAGAGCTTGAGGCTCTGTCTCAAAAATAAAAAAGGACTATATCTTAGAAATTCAGACCTATGACCTCCTCTGGTACATTTAGGGAAAGCCCAGGTATTTTTAAAGAATTGGTTGGAACTCACTTCAGAACACTCTACCCATGCACCAAAGTATTTCACCAAATGTCTGAATAACAACAAACTGACTGAAATTGTGTTATGATTCATAATGGCAGTATAGCTCAAAATCAACAATTTAATTTACCTCCACTAACAACGTGCTTTAAAGGTATAAGTGTATATAAAATCAAATGCTTAAAACGTACAGCCCAACAGAGAGCAAACACGCTAGGAGACTAATCACTGAAATTATTGTCTCAAGCCTTAGAGATAATGAAGCCCGGTGTGTTTCTTTTACATGGGTCTGTTTTCCATAAAACCCCCAAGGCTCCTGGCAGACACTTGGGCTCCCAGGAAGAGGCTCAGGGCCAGGGTCAGGGGGCCTAGTTCTCAACCCAGCTCAGATATGAACTCATTCAGCAATTTGGGGGCAGCTGCTGCACCTCCCTAGCGTCAGTTCTCTTCTGTCATCCCTCAGCAACCCTTTTCTAAGAATCCCCAATTCCCTGTCCCTGAAGCCAAGTCAAGAGTACAAAGCACTCAGTCACTTTCAGACAGGAGCTAGCTGGGGCACTTCAGGCAGGAAATTTCATTCTTTGGGGCTCAGTTTCTTCAGCTGTAAGCTGGGCACAAAAATCCAAGGTTTGCTTCCCTCTTAGAATCACAAGGTGGATTCAAACAAGATATTGGTAACATGATCAGTATCTTGCTGGCCAGCACCCACCACTGGTTTAGCTTTAATCTTAGGGCTGCTGTGAGGAGACACATAAAGCAATGGAGGGCAACCGCCCCAGCACCATAGTTCCCAACGGGGGAGTTTCCACAAAAGCCTGGAGAGGTGAAGCTACTGGGACACACGAGGCAAAGAATAAACTTGTGGCTAAAGGAGAAGGCCCCTGAGAATTACAACAGCAGCTGTCACTGACTTGCACTGACTGTGCACCAGCCACTGTATCCAGAGCTTGTAGACATATCCCTGGGAACTCCACAAGGTTTGGTTTATGGTAAGAATTCTGAGGAAGAGGAAGACATAAGAGACGAAAGGTGGAAGGTTCAGGATAGTCAGAGTCAAACCTGTGGTGGTAGGTGAGTCAAGGATGGGCTGGACAGCACATCTCCTTATCTCACACCTGGGAGTGGCCCTGGACACATGGGACATGCTCAGTAAGTATTGGTAGTGGTCACGCTAATAAATGGGATAGTATCTTGAGGTCACCAAAATCTACACCATCTCATGAATGCTCACAATAACTCCTTAAAGGAGCTGTGACAACAATCCTCATTTTACAGATGTGAAAATCAAGGCTCAGAGAGGTAAACTGACTAGCCCAGGGCCACACAGCTGGTGCGAGGCCGATCCTGACCAAAACTTCTATAGTCTATAGTGCCTGCCACCTTCACTAAGCATCTCACTGATCCCTTCCAGTTCCAAATTCAGGGGTGCAGATTTTGGGGAACCATAGTTTAGGAAGCTGAAGTAGCCTGTTTAGTGGACTAAATATGTGTTCAGAAAGGAACAGAAGACAGGGATGAAGCCCCCAAGAGCTCAGGGTCCGTAACGTGATCCACCTGCTGTCAGAATTTCAGCACCAAGAACAGCGGCTGACTTAGCTCGGAGTGCCCTCTGGTGGTCTTTCTGAGAATGGGCTCACATGAAGCTGGGGCTCCCCGAGTCCAGTCTTCCTGGAAAAGCACCAGTTGGAGGTAAGAAAGGGAGGGAGTAATGGCAAACGGTCCCAGCTGCAGGCAGCAGGCCGTCTCTAAATGCTTCCCATGCTCATACTCCCCTAGAGCCTGGGGGTGGCGGGCAGGGGAGTGGTAGGCTGTATAACCCAGCCCTCAGCTCATGTAAGTATTTTCTCACTCCCCCCTCCAAGGCAGAATCACACAGATTTGACAATTATCAAGATTTTGCCACACTTGCTTCATTCCTCCCATTTTCCTCTTGCCTATTTTTCTTTGCTGCTGATTTTAAAGTCAAATCACACCCTTACACTTCAGTGTGCGTCTCTAAAAATATGGACACTTTCTTACATAACCAGCATGCATTATCACACCTAGAAGCAATACCAGGTCCTCAGAATCATCTGGTAGAGTCCCTAAGCTAATTTCCCTGAATATCTCAGTGAAACCATGAGAAAGGCTGACAAGGAACTTGACCACGGAAAGATCATACTCTTTCTCTGACTCCACTGGTCACTCTGCAGTCCAGTACCTGCAGGGCCACTGGACACAGTCAGTGACCCCTCACCCACCTCACCAATACGAGTATTTGTTTTCTTTTCTTTCTTTCTTTCTTTTTTTTTTTTTTTTTTTGAGACAAAGTCTCAAACTGTTGTTCTGGGTAGAGTGCTGTGGTGTCATAGCTCGCAGCAACCTCCAACTCTTGGGCTCAAGAGATCCTCTTGCCTCCGTTTTTATATTTTTAGTAGAGATGGAGTCTCACTTTTTGCTCAGGCTGGTCTCAAACTCATGAGCTCAAGCTATCCACCCACCTCAGCCTCCCAGAGTGCCAGGATTATAGGTGTGAGCCACTGCACCTGGGCCTAATACCGAGTATTCTTGTCAAGAAAAACAGGTTGAGTCTCAATCTAACAAAACCTCTACAGATTGTAGATACAGAAAATAGAGGAGCTGGGGGAGGTGCCATGGACACCATAGGGAAGCAGACAGATCCATCCAGCAGGTGGACCTTCTGCAGGATAAATGACTCAGATTCTGCAATGCAGTCACGGCGTATGTAAAGGGTAGTCTTCTCAACCATTGCTGCTCAAACAACTGAACATCCACAAGCCAAAACAAAGAGAACAGAACATATATCTCGCACCTCAGAAAAATTGGTTCAAAATACATCACAGACTTGAATGTAAAAACCATGAGACTTTTTAAAGCCTCAAATAAGCACATAAAAAGATGCCTAATGCTTTTAACCATTAAGAAAATGCAAATTGAAATCATGATGGGATATCACCACACCTACTATCAAAATTAAGACAGTGACAAAACTGAGCACAGGGGAGGATGTGGAGCCCTGGAACCCTCATGCACCACAGATGAGGATGCAAAAATGGTGTGTCTTTGGCTTGCCAGTTCTTATAAAGTTAAACATGCCATTAGCCTGCATTTGAATTTGGAGTCAGACTTAAGAGTGCAAGAGCGTACTGGGAGGTAATACTTACTAAAAACAAAACTTGGAGGGCCTGGGAGGTAAAGCCTCAGCCCACCATGCAGATTTGATAGTCTCAGAGGACCCGTGCTAAGCTCTGGGGCAAAGGCTGGCTGTTTCAGGCCCCGCTGGGGTACAGTCACAGTGGGAGCCCTGCTGGGAAGACTATGGCCTCTGCTCAGTAGCAGAGACAGATTCTGCAGGCAACAGTACCTGGAGGCTGCCAAGCAACTGCACACTGAGTCTGAACAGCAAAGTCTTTCTTAAAGGGAGACCTGAGTAGTGCACCTCCCTGCTGCCCACCTTCCCCCAATGAGCAGTGCCTGGCACTCAGCAGCCTCACTCATTTCTGTGTTTTCTGTTCCCCGACAGAGTTCCCTTCAGCTCAGGTCCTGCTGTGTGCAAGGTGTTCAGTAAGTATCTGTTGAAAGAATGAGTTAATCCTCCTTCTGATCGCTGGAGCGCTTCCTTGGGCCAAGTCAACATCATCATCGCTCACCCCCATAATGTAGTCTAGTGGGTGTTATGAGTTATGATGAGGTCAGACTGGGGTAGGTTGAGTTCCTAATCCAATCTGACTAGTGTCCTTATACAAAGGGAAAATCTGGATTCAGAGATGAGCCTGCAAGGAGGACAGCACATGACAAAAACAGGCAGAGATCAGGGTGACATGTCTATAAGCCAAGGAATACCAAAGACTGCCAGAAAATCACAAGAAGCTGGGAAAGACAGATTCTCCCTCTCATTCCTCAGAAGAAACCCATCCAGCTGACACCTTGATCTCAGCTTCTGACCTCCAAAGCTGGATGACAATCAGTTTCTACTATTTAAGCCACTCTGTGGTACTTTGCTAAGACAGCCTGTCTTAGTGCATCTGGACTGCTATAACAAAATACCTTACACTGGGTGATTTATAAACAGTGGAACTGATTGGTTTCTGGAGGATAGGAAGTCCAGGGCCAATGTGCCAGCAGATCTGGTGTCTGATGAGTGTGTCTGCTTTAGAGATAGTGCCTTCTCCCTGTGTCTTCACTGGCTAGAAGTGAACAGGCTCCCTTAGGCCTCTTTTATAATGGCACTAATCCCATTTGTGAGGACTCCACCCTCATGATGTAATTACCTCCTCAAAGTCAACCTTTACCACATTGGGGGTTAGATTTCAACATGTGGATTGTGGGGTGACACCAAATTTAGACACAACAAACCACTAGTCACATGACTTGGATTGTCCTGTGTAATTTTAATAACATGTCCTTTCACTCTCTAAAATGTCCCATGTGGATGATAAATTATTTAACACCCTATTAGTATACACCAGGAAGGGACTCCTCAAACCTCACACATGGCTACAAGGGAGATGGCACGGTACTGTCAATGCTGGCTTAAGGCACATGTTTCTGGCTGCAGGGCCATGCCCCCCCCTCCACCGTCGCTGGGTGGTGTCTTGAATGGGCACAGTAGCCTTCAGCAGGCTCTTCCCTTTCTATTAAATCAGCTGCTTCTGGGTGATGACAAGTGAATCCCATAGGTGACAGCCCTTTGCTGCACTTCTGCACCACAGCATGAATCACTCAAATGGTGTGACATTTCTGGGCTATGGTGATTGTGAATAAGAAATCTCAAAACGTTACTGCTGACAGAAGCTTGAGCATGGGGGAGGCGATTCTACACCTGTATCTGTCACCCTGAGCGCAAGGAAACCAACCTGTATGAGGTGCTAGCCTGGGAAATGTGGCCATACCCCAGGGCACTGGTGCTGGAGACGGGCCCTCTAGAGCAGCGGTGACCCACTCAACCCTGGGGGACTGAAGTCCCTATTTTACAGCTGTATGTTATCTCTGTCTTTCCCTTTCTGTACGTGAGCCTGTGGGCAAGCACTGGGGTGGCCGAACAGAGGCTGCCCAGCATCTGCAGGCAGGTCACCATAACCTCTGATGATGGAGAACATCCTACACACAGATGTCCCTGGAGCATGGGCTTGTGATGGTTAATGCGGCATATCAACTTGTTGGGGGCCCTGGGATGCCCAGCCAGCTGGTTAAATGCTATTTCTGGATGCTTCTGAGAGGGTGTTTCCAGAAGAGATTAGCATTCGAGTCAGGGCACTGGTTGAAGCAGACAGCATACCCCAGTGTGGGGGGCCTCAGCCCATTCACTGAGGACCTGAACAGAACAAAAGTCTGAGGTTCAGGAAATAATTTGCTCTCACTGCCTGACTGCTGAGCTTGGACAGCAGTCTCCTGCCCTGGGCTTGCTCCTCGCCCCATCAGCCCTCCCAGTGCCCAGGCGCTCAGACTAGACCTACACCCCAGCTTTCCTGTGTCTCCAGCTTATAGATGGAGATTGTGGGACTTCTCAGTTTTCACGATTGACTCCTCATGCATGTGTGTGTGCACACAAGTGTGCATGTCTGTGTGTGTGCCTCCTATTGGCTCTCTCTCTGTGAGGACCCATGACCACTATGGAGCACCCTGTCCTGATTCTGAGAGGTCCATCCACATATCTCTTCATCCCCCTCCGAGCTTGCTCTTTCCAAGCCCCTGCCCAGCTCAACAGCCACGCATTAGTGTCAATCTATACCTCAGGCCATCATCCCTCCCTAGCAAAACTGACAATCACATGAACTACCCCCAAATTTTACCTACTAGGAGGATTCACAACAGTCTTGCCAGACTACCCCTAAGTGGCCAGGATGCAGCTACCACACCCCCTCCCAAAGGAGGGAGTGAATGAAGAGGCAGCTGGCCAGCCTCACCCTCTGCCCTCCATCTGCCCGCCCAGTCCCCGGCAATGCTCCCTATTGGCAATGCCCACCCCCAAATCTCCAGAGCAGAGAGAGAAGCAGGTGGGGCATTTGACAGGACTGCCTGACAGGGCGTGGACCAGGGCAGAGAGCAGTGTGGATGGAGGCAGCACAGGCTCCTGGGTGGATACCCCAAAGTGCCGACCCTCAAGGAGGTCATGGTTAATTACACGTTATTAGAAAATAGACTAGCATTAAGAATCTAGGGAGAAAATCTGCCCTATTCATTGGTGTCACCACGCATTCCTGAGACGCTGGTACCACAACATCCATTAACCAGCAACTAAGAGTAAGGCCCTAAGGACACAGGAGACTGAGTCAGATGGGTTCTCAGGGGCCTTACAGCTGGGGGCTGTTAGGTGCAAGGTCAGTAGCAAATGGCTGTTCTTACCGACTCACTGGGTGTGGCAGATTTTGATGGGAGGCCAAGAAGGGCTCTCTGGAGAGAGGACAAGAATGCCAAGCCCTGAAGGACCAGGAAGAGTGAACATCATGCCAGCTCTGGGAGCCAAGAGTGTGGCAGGGGTCAGAGGCTGGGTAGGAGTGAGGCCCTGTGCTGAGGGGGAGTGGGGTGGGGGGAGAAGAGGTGGGGATGCCTGACGTGTGGTTGAGAGCCAGGGAGATGGGAACAGCAGAGGTCTGAGCACTTATTTTAGGGAGTCATGGGGGAGGATCTGGATGAGGAGGCCCTCAAGTTGTCCAGGAAAGAGGACGCATGGCCTGACCCAGTGCAAGAGAATTAAGGAAGGAGCGGAGACCAAGCTGAGGCAGGGGCTGCAATAGAATGTTCCCCTACCTGGCTACTGAAGACCCAGGTGACATGACCAGGAGGAAAACCCCCTGGCCTGAAGTGGGTGCATCCTATACAGCCCCAGCTCTGCCTTGACCTGCTGTGTGACTCTAGGTAGACTCTTCTGCCTGGGCCTCTCTTCCTCCCCTGTCAACCAGAGGCTGACACCTGCTAGACAGGCGGGAGAACAAAGGCAGTCAGCTGCTTCTGAGCAGCCTCCCAGAAGCCTCAGCACCTGTCCAGCACCTGACCCCTCTGGACAGCCCTTGGCTATGGAACTTAGAGCAAGTGACTTCTCTAAACCTTGCCGCAGGTCACAGCATCATCTACAAGATGGTTATAATAATACCTGTCATCAAGAGAGCATCTAATATACCCAAGGCATGCAGCCTGTGCCTGGTATGCAGTAAGAGCTCAGTAAATGCTAGCTAATTGAATTAATACTACCCTTAGCCACCACCTGTTATGTAGGAGTCCAGTGGGGCTGTCACTCAAGAGGCACCATCCCCGGCCACAGGATTGCCCATCCACAGGGACAGAGAGATTGGCCCACCAGTGAGAAGACAACCCCAGCAATGCCAAGGAGAGCCCCTCCCAGGTTTAGAAAGCTCTTCTCTCCTCCTGGGACCCAGAGGTCTGTGAGCTTTTACTTGCTGGCTGTGCCTCCTGACAAGAAGAAGGCAACTATGTCCAGCCTCCCCCCAAACCAGGGCATCCCCTGAATTTCCCAGCAAGCAGCCTGGTCAGCTCTGTGTGCTTGGGTCAGACCTGGCTGAGTTTTGGATTCCTGCTTCAGAAAGACTGCTGGACAGTGAGTACACAGTGATAAGTCTCTGATGGGGACCCTCTGGCCAGGGGTAGACAACTGAAAGTGTCTTCCCAGCACAAAGCCACACCCATCTCAATAAGGAACCCTGAGCTGGGCCAGGCTTGGGATGAAGACCTGAGTAGCTGGTCCCTTCAGACCTAGGAAGGAAGAGTCTCTACATTCTCCTCCCACCCTTGCCAATGTCCAGCCTGAGTTTTGGTGCTCACCCTGTGGCTCTGTGATGCCAGGGAAATGCTATGTGTTAAGACTGGGGCTGTGGTGAGCAGGCGTAGCCCTGACAATAGCTCATTTCTGGACAAGGAAGCACAGAAAAGAACCTAAATTTAGACACTGGGAGAGCAGCTTGCAGTCCAGCCAAGGCAGGAGGAATAGGGTCAGATCTTGGCTCTACCATTTGCTGCTGAGGAACCTGGAGTACACTGTGCCTCACTGTCCCACCTCTGTAAGATGGAAAAAGGGGGTACAGCCACACCTCACAGGCTGACGTGGGAATAAGTGAGGTATGGTGTTGGGGCAGTGCCAGCTCACACATAAGGACCTAATAGATGGCAGCTCTGCAGAAATACACTGGCACACACAGAACAGAGACAAAGACTAAACCTCACCCAGGGCTGCAAATTTGCAACACGCACTATCTGTGAATTTTTATGCTTTTCTGTCCTTGTCCCTACGCACAATCCCTCAGAAATCCCCCTGCTATGGAACGAATATTTGTGTCCCCCCAAAAGCCATATGTTGAAACCCTAACCCCCAATGTGATAGTATTAGGAGGTGGGGCCTGTGAGAGATGGTTAGGAGGAAATTAGAGCGCTTACAAAATAGGATCGAGGGAGCTAGTTTGCCCCTGCCACCATATCAGGGCACAGTGAGAAGGGGCCACCTGTGACCCAGGAACTGGGTCCTCACCAGATGCTGAGTCCGAGGTGCCTTGATCATGCACTTCCCAGCCTCCAGAACTATGAGATCAAGTCTGTTGCTTAAAGCCACCTAGCCTGTGGAATTTCGCTAAGCCCCTCCCTTCCTGAATTCCACAGCCAAGGTTTTCCACCAGGATGTGCTAATGAGACCTCAGATAATCTAACCCATTCCCTCATCAAACACTTGGGTGTGACCCCAAGGAGCAAGTCAGAGGCTGAGGATTCCACGTTGAACTTGACCCTTCTCTTTAGGTGTGAGGGGTAACACAGGGGAAGCCCACAGAAAAAGGTATCTCAGGGGCCTCGGAAGGTATTAGCCAAGCAAAGAGGGGGAACGGGGGCACCCCAGAGCAGGGGTGCAGATTATGCAATGCTTGGGGGCACTCAAGGGAACTGTCCCAGGGCCAGGGAAACAGGAGATACTGCAGATCCCGATAGGGCAGTGCACTCAGGTTCTTGACAGCCAGACTAAGGATCGAAACTTTTATGTTTTTCTGGAAGCAACTACAAGCCAGTGGTGTATCCATATAGACAAATGAAGAAACAATATTTGACTTTTTCTAACAGTGAGCTCCAGCCCTTGTTGAGACGAGGTGGAGTAGAGTGACTAAGTAGAACTGTCCCTGCCACTTGCTAGCTGTTGGACCCCAGGCAAGTTACTTAACCTTTCTATACCTCAGTAAAGCAGAGCCAGCAAGAGCACCCATTTCAGGGGTTGTTATCAGAACGCAAGAAAGCAGTTGACAGAGGAGAAGCACTTGCACACTTCCCGGCTCCGGCTCCGACACAGCACCACCCAGTGCTGGCTGCTGTTATCAGAGCTCTAACCCCATCAGCCATTGCCCACAGGGAGGGAATCGCAGCAGGGGCTGGGCTGGCCTCACAGGGTACATCCAGTGCAGTCACACAGGGCCCCAGGCACAGAAGAAGCCCATCTGTGGGATTTAATGTTCTGAAGCCATAGTCTTGAAATTCCTAATATTTTATCTTTGAACCTGTGTCTCTGAAATGAAGTCTAATGAAAGAGAGCTGGGCTTGGAGTGTGGTCCTGCTTCTGGCCACCTCCCTGACTGGCAGTCAGCTGCCTGGCCTCTGGTCCCGGGACCCCCTGGACCCCATCCTTCCTCCCCTTTGCCCCTTGCCTCAGGATCACTGCCACTGGTGAGGACCTGGGTATGGAGATGTGAGCACTCCAGCCCATCTTGGGGTGGGTCATGGCAGAGGCCACCCTACTCTCGGCTGGTAGCACCACACATGTTCAGTGGGCACCAAGTGTGTCTCAGCACAGAGGCTGCAATACACTGTGGGCCACACATGTGCCATGGGTGGGGCGAGCCCGGGGAGTGGGTTAGATACCTGATTCTATTTCTCTGCCTGTGGCTAGAGGACAGGCATCTGTAAGATTCAGTACTCACCCTGAGGGTATCCCTGTGCCCAAGGGAACATGACTTAAATAGTCGATAAAAGCACCACAGCAGGACAAGGTGAGAGAGGAGAAAGTGAGCACCTCCCAGCAGTGTTTCCCCCTCCTTTTTAAACAGGGTCCTGCGTTTTCCCTTTGCAGTGAGTCCCACGAGTGATGGAGCTGGTCCTGGATAGAGCAGCAACCATTTCCATATTGGTCAGTGTTTTTCCAAGGTGCATGGGACCATGTGTCATTTGTAATTTTTTCAATTCCAAAGATTTTTTATTTTTTTATTCCAAAAAGAGTAGTGTGCCACACACAAGAGACAAACTCATGCACAGACACATCCATACAGACACACAAATACACAGACACACACAGAGAGACAATGAGGTACACTCACAGCATACAGACACACACACACGCTGGGGTTTGGAACCCAAGGTCTGACTTCCAGGCCAGAGATCTTCCATGACCTATTGCTGGCCCCAGGCAGGCTCCAGGGAGCCCTGAGAGTGTGGCAGAGAAGGCTCTGATGCTAGCCTGCCTAGCTCATCAGTGGAAGCCAGAGAAAGGCCGTGTGGCATTCATTGACTCATGTATTTATCAGGATTCAGTCAACAATTACATACTGAGAAGTTACTATGTTCCTGCAGTCCCCGCCCCCAACGGTAAGGTCAAGGAGGATTCCCAGGGGTGAGGACACCCCATACAAAGAAAGTGTGCCAAATGGGAGGAAACCCACAAGCCACAGGAAAGAGATGGCAAACGGACACACTCAGGAAGCTGCAGGGCTTTCCGTGAGAGCAGGTAACCAGGACATGGAGCATCTGGGGGGATGACGGGGCTGGGAGGAGGCCAATCATGGGGGCACTGAAGGCAGGCAAGGAGCTGGCCTATGGGCAGTAGGAACCCCACTCCTGCCACAGCCTCTCCCTTCTGGTTTGCTGGCAGGGCAGCACAGGCAAAGGGGAGCTGCCCTGAGAGAAGAACAGACTCTAGAGCTCTGCTACTTACAGCTATGAGGCCTTGGGCAAGTTTCTTCTCAGTGCCTCAGTTTCCTTATCCATATAATGGGGGTAAGGTGGTGAAGCTACAGTGGGTGGATATTTGAAAGCACTTTTCAAACACAGCATG
Organism: Otolemur garnettii; assembly: GCF_000181295.1. Taxonomy (NCBI): domain Eukaryota; kingdom Metazoa; phylum Chordata; class Mammalia; order Primates; family Galagidae; genus Otolemur; species Otolemur garnettii. The sequence goes on from NW_003852566.1 coordinate 3,492,443, forward strand.
TTTGTTAGAGAAAGTGATAGAGGTCACTATTCTTCTAACGTCTAGCAGCCCTCTACTTTAGGTCACGTACCTCACTTGACCCTCTGAAAGAAGGAAGAAAGAAAAGAAAAAACTAAGATTCTAGGCACTTACCACGTGCCTGGCGGGTGTCTTTGCCACCACATTGCCAGCCCAGCAGAAGCTCCCTTCTCACTTTACAGAAGAGAAACTGAGGCCTCGAGAGGGTAAATGACTCGCTTAAGGCCAAACACCAGTCAGAGTGAAGCCAGGAGTCACTGCAGGCAGGGTCCTGCCCAGGCCACCTGCTGTAGCTGTTCCAGACAGAAAGAAACCCATCAGCCTCTCAGGTGGCAGAGTGGCGCCTACACAGGGAAGCTCAGCAGGAAAACCAGTCCTGAGCCGCCTGCCCTGATCACCTGCCGGGAAGCGCAAGTCCAGTTGTCCACCCCACCATCCCACTGACGCGCGTCCAGGCCCCTCTGGGCACAGCATTGGCATGAGGCTGTCACTTGACAGCGACAGCAGCGGCGCAGGCACTCCCAGCGGCTCTCAGCGTGGCAGCAGCGCTGTAATACGAGCGGCTGGAAGGGCAGCCGCGGGACTCATTAAACTCCTAGGCACCCTGGTCTTACCCCTGACTCCGTGCCAGACCCGAGCCCTCATTTCCAGCCTTGCAGCCAGGTGGACTCAATCGCGTGCGTTCTCCGGAGACGCTGCAGTTTACAAAACTGGAGGGAATCTGCCCCGGCGTGCACAGCGGGCACAGGCTGGAGACAGGGTGCCAATCCGGTTCTGTCGGGTTCCCTCTCCACCTCGAGAGCGCGGGCTATGGAGTGGCTCAGACACTTCTGACCCCAGCAGAGCCGGCCCTACCCCATGTCTGCGCCTGGGTCAGTGTCCCAGCTCCCAGAGTCCAGCTCTGGCCGGCGTAGACTCGCTCTCTCCCGGTCTCGGGATTCCTACCCCGAGGACTGTGTCCTGTCCCGGGGCAGGGAGGGGGCGGGCCAGGACTGCCGGGAGGGCGGCCGGGCTGCGGGGCGGCAGGG
>NW_003852566.1:3493540-3513878 GCF_000181295.1 Otolemur garnettii
GGCTCCGGGGCGGCTGGGGCGGGCGCATCCACAAGCCGCGCGCTTACCTTCAGATACGTCGGGGTCGGCGGCACCATTGAGCTGACACAGGCACCAGGAGCCCTGGGCGGCGGCGGGCGCGGCGGGGGCGCAGCCAACTGGCAAAACAGCAAGGGCGCGGGTGAGCGCGGGCCGGACCCGGGGGCGGGGGACTGGGGCGTGCGGCAAGGCTAACCCGGCTGTTGCGACATCGGGAGGCGGCTCCGCAGGCTGCGACCGCTTCGGCGTCCTCAGGGGTTGCGGGGGGACCGGGCGTGGCAGCCGCTCCTCCTCCGCCTCCTCCGGGCTCGGCTCCCTGTGCTGGCGGGAGGGAGGGATGCGAGCCGGGGAGGCTCCGCCCGAGCGCGGGGTGCGGAGCTCGGGGCTCTGGGTGTGGGCGCCAAGTGTGGGCGCAGGGTATGTACGGGAAGAAGATTCCGGGACGCGGGGCTCGAGCACCGGGTGAGAGGGCTGGGTGAGCAGCGAGATGAGCCTGGCGCTGGGCCGTCGCTGGCCGCAACTCCCCTTCCTGCCCCGCCCACCGGCCCCGCGGCGAACGCCCCTGTGAGCTGTCGCGGCGCTAGGGAGCCCGCCTTATGGAGATGCTCGCTTTACCAAGGAGAAACTGAGGCAGGGAGCGGGGAAGGGATTCAGCCAAAGTGAGCGGCTGTGGCGGGACCAGACTCTGGATCGGCCGATTCTGAGCTGAGACCCCTGCGCCTCCTGCCATTCCCCATGCGGGCCCTGCCTAGCCCCTGCCCCAGTCCACAAGGAGTCTGGATGTCCCGTGGGGACGTGGCCAGGCGTACAGAGCCAGTCCTGAGGAGGCAGGACAGCGTGCTGGCCAGGGATCCTGAGGCGCACTGGTAGGCTGCCCCTCTGGGCGCCCCAGCAGCAGCGAAAACATCCGTTACTCCCAACCTGCACACGCTCCTCTCTCCCAGTAACCCCAGGAAGGGAGAGGGGAGGGGACAGGCAGGGGATAGCTGGCCACGGGGGTGTGGGAAACAGGAAAGGAGCAGGAGAAGGAAAGAGGCCTTAGGCTCCAGGTCCCCCCACTTTGCCTGGTTCTCCTTCCAAACCCATGGCCCCCAGCTCTAGGCCCCACACTGCAGCCTGAGCTGCACCCTGGCCGCTTTACACCCCACCTAGCAACCTGGATCATTCTGTTTTGTTTGCCCTCTAAGCCCCTGACCCCTTCCCTCTTCCTTCCTGACCTTGGAGGCCTAGCTTCTTTGCCCCCTCCTCCAGGAAGTCCTCCCAGATCCTCCAGGATCCTCTTGGGTCCTCCAGGGTCCTCCCAGGAGCCTTCAGAGCACCGGAACACGTGTCTGCTGGACATGGCCTCTCTTCCACCTGAGGCCATCCTAGAGGCAGCACCACATCCTGTTTTCTAAGCTCCCACCACTGAGCTAACACTGAATCTGGGCTCAGTGTCTATTTCCTGGTACATGTAAGTCTCAGAGGCACCTTACATCCTGGGGTGAGGTGGTCCTGGGGCTGTCGCTAGGCAAACAGTTTCACATGTACACCAACCCTGTGAAAGTACATAAACATCCCCTTTTAAAGGCCAGAACTCTGAGGCTCTGGGTCAGACTGCCAGGAGTTGCACAGTGTGTTGGCTCTGTGCCAGCCTTAAGTGACTAGCTCACACAGCAGGTGAGGGGTAAGGTTGGGGTGAGCATCTCAGCTGAGCTTTTCATACTGCACCAGAGGTATGGCCGGAATTTACACCATGGGTACGTAGAGGGGAAGACAGGCATGTACATAACAATTATGTTATTATTTATTTATTTTTAGAGACAGAGTCTCTTTCTGTTACCCAGGCTGGAGTGCAGTGGCATGATCACAGCTCACCACAACCTTGAATTCCTGGGCTCAAGTGATGCTTCTACCTCACCCTCTCCAGTAATTGGGACTGTATCCATGAGCCACCATGCCTGACTAATTATTTTAGTAGAGACAGTCCCCCCCGAACCCCACCCCCAGGCTGGTCTTGAACTCCTGAGCTCAAGAAATGCTCCTGCCTTGGCCTTCCAAAGTGCTGGAATTACAGGTGTGACCCACTGCACCAGGACTGTCTGTAAAAATGAAATTCATTGATTCTTTCAACAATTAACAGTCCTCTGTCCCCGGTGCTGAATTCAGTGGTGAGCAAAACAAAGGCATATAGTCAGGTGGGTGAGGAAGATATTAACCAAACACACAAATATTAGTATGGAGTTCTATACAGGAGCAAACACTAAGGAGGAGGGAGTGAGAAGTTCATGGCAATCTCCCTGACCTTTCAAGGGCACGACATGAAGGAGGAATAGCAATAAGCCACACAAAGGGAGGAGCAAGACGGCTCCAGAGAGAAGGGTCTGCATGTGCAAAAGGCCTGAGCTGGAAAAGTCGTGGCCATGCAGGGGCTGTGGGAGGAGGAGACTCCTCAAGCAGAGGGAACGTGTAGCTGAGGGAAAGCATTGAGCGATGGCAAGCAGTGGGGCCAGGCTGCAGCTACTAGAAGGAATGTGTAGAATAAAAAGGATATGGGAGGTGAATCCAGGAAAGCAGGTGGGGGCCAAATTCCGAACTGGCTGAAATGCAGGCTGAGAATCAGACTTCTTTTTTGTTTTTAATTTAAGAAAAGTTTTACTAATGTGTTAATATCTCAGCAAAGTTATTGCAATGGGTTTAAAAGGCAGATGGTGGACACAAATATTACAGGGTGTAAAATAACAAAAGAAATTACACAAAATATTACACAAACCTATAGGATTTGTTACGTAACTAACAGACCCAGAAAAGAAATTAAATCTGAAAGAGTAAATCCAGTGTTTAGCCAGAGTGAGTGGCTATGGCGGGACCAGACTCCGGACTGGCCGATCTCAATGCAAAACTTTGAACTGTTTCACTTTCCTAATGTATTTTTTAGCTTTCTCCTGAACACCCCCCAGAATAAAAGGCATAAGAAGCCCTGATACTAAGAACAGCCAAAAGAAGAGCTAGAAATACTAACTCAGAATTGAGATTTTTACTTAGAAATAACTTAACTTACTGAATTTGACCCAATCACAAGATTTCTGTGCACTGAATATTGTATATGAGAAAATTCTGAGTTATGAGGTTTGCCAGAAGGGATAGTTAAAAGTTAGTAATATACAGTATTATTCCTATCAGATTTTGTTCATAAGTTATATTTATAACAAAACTACAATTAAAATATTTATTCCAGGCTCGGCGCCTGTGGCTCAAGTGGCTAAGGCGCCAGCCACATACACCTAAGGTGGCGGGTTCGAATCCAGCCTGGACCCGCCAAACAACAATGGCTGCAACCAAAAAATAGCCAGGCATTGTGGTGGGTGCCTGTGGTCCCAGTTACTTGGGAGGCAGAGGCAGGAGACTCGCTTGAGCTCAGTGGTTGGAGGTTGCTGTGAGCTGTGATGCCATAGCACTCTACCTAGGGGACAGCTTGAGGCTCCATCTCAAAAAAAAAAAAAATTATTCCACATGCTTGTGATGTGTTCGGGGACACAGCAGGGACGTTTTTGTGTCTGATGGTCTGGCATCCATGCCGTTGTGCTTACTTATGTTTGTGATGAGCGAGCAACACACACCTGTCTTCCCAACATTCAAGGTAATGCAGTGACATAAAATTTTCCAAAGAAAATAGTTGGAAAGTGTATTAAATATTGCTTTAATTAGAAATGATCACTATAACAAGACAAATAACATTATACATTATTTTCTCAATGACCTTCAGTTTGAGAAACTGAATAACAGAAATAGATCTTAAGATCTGAATCACGGCAAAACTGGTAGTTCTTTGAAATCTGGGAGCTGCAATAGCGAAACCATAGATAGAGCCAAGCCCTGGAGGAAGCATATTATTAATGTGGGGAAATCAGACTGAACACTGGCTAAGCTACGATGTGATGAAGTCCAAAGCCAGCTGAGAAGCTGGCCCAGAGAATGAGGAGAACCAATGGCACATGCTGGTGGCAGATAAGAAACAAACTCTGTATTGGGCAGGGCTGACCAACTGCACATTTTGTTAAGTGGCTTTGAATAAAAAGTGAAATGTTTCATTGTGTTTTCTCAGAAACTGGTCAGAAGGTTACAGAGTCCTATACAATTTGGAGACACAGAGTGGACGCTGAGTGACTAGAGGTCACTGCAGGTGTGGGATTTAGAAAGTTAGTCCTTGGAGTAAATGGCACCGTGGCTGTGGCAGCAGATACCAAGGAATGATGCTCTGGAGAGGAGGTAGGGACACTCTGCAATCAGCCAGTGGGTAGAGGAGGGTCCCAGCTGGAGGCGGGATCTTTAATTCCATGGTTTATCTTCCACTGCTCATGCCTCTGCCTTCATAAATGGTGATTTCAATGACTCCAAGTCCTCTCCAGATAGGGTCTGTCAGGAGGTGGCCTTGGGGAGCATAGATCTTCTCGTTCTGCTCTTGAATGTGTTTGGAGACCTTTTGCAGAACCTTCTTATAATGTGTTTCCATGCACAAGAAGATGGTATATGCTGTAAATAAGCCAGACAGCCTTCAGGATAGGATTGGTCCCTGAGCTTCTCAGCTTCTGCATAAAGGTTATTTAGCGTTTGAACTGTTTCTTCAAACTGCTGCCTATCAATCTGGTTCTCCAGCTCTGCAGGGAACTCAGTAGGGAACTGGCAGCGTGTGCCACTGCTGTAGTCCCGCTGAATGAACACCTTCCCAGACACTGGCGCCCACTGCAGCCTCATGGCGAGGACAGGACAGGCCACGAGGCCTCCTCTGCCCTCCAGCTGCTGTCGCACTGCTTTCGCCATCACTTATGTGAGAATCAGACTTCTTGAGGGGACACACTGGGTACCTCTAGAAGGTTTGAAGGCAAGAACATGCTGAGGTCCATGTTCCTGGAGAGACCATTCAGCACCAGGCATGGTCCCAAGGTGGTGTGCTCATCCAGGCAGGAGTGAGCCTCCCACACCTGTCCCACTTGCTCAAGGGGTGAGAGGATACAGATGTCAAGAGGATCCAGATAATGGAAGATGATGCTGGTGGGCCCAGACTGCAAACTCCACACTGCAGGCTGGTGTACCTCCAGATCACCTAGAACAAGTCTGCTGAATATGGCAGAAAATGTGCTTTGCACTTTCCTGTGAGTCCATGGCCCGCTCCAAGGAGAGGTCACAAACCAGAGTGCCCGTGGTTCTAGAGACACCAGCATTCTGCATTTTTCATGCAGCACTTTGATTCAGATAGCAGACATTTATAGTGCACCTCATGGAAGGGGAGAACACATTTGGCACCAGCTTTTTTTGTGACAATTTGCTACTAGTAACCAAAGTAACGGAACCCAAAACCTAAAATAGCCTCTTCAGGCTAGGCATACCAGAGCCTGTTCTTAGAAAGAAATGTTTCTAGGCTGTGGTCCCTGCAGTGAAATGCCACCATCCCAGTGAAGAAAAGCTGAACTTTATCTGAGGTTGTCACAGAAGCTGCCCAGATGCTACTTCCCCACCTCAGGAACTCCCTAGGCCCCATCTGAACAAGGACTTCTCCTCCTATCTCATCCACAGAAGGGAGTGTCCAGAGCCCCAGATGGACACTCTCTCCCTGCTGGTACAGCTTAGGAAACAGCTGAGGAGGGGAAACCCTTAAACCAGCCATTAAACGATGACAAAGGGGGAAGGAAACAAACACTTGACATCACCTCTGAACTGTGCATACACTGTGCAGCGTGCCCACCTCTCTACTCCCAAATAGCACACCACATTCACCAGCGGATTCCACCAGCTCTTCCCTTAAAATAGTCAAGTCTGACCATTTGTCACCACCTCCACTGCTGGTCCCCAGGTCCAAGCCACCGTCATGTCTTACCTGGACTATTGCAGGAGCCTCCCTCCTGGTGTCCTGCTTCCATCTGCCCCCTCTTTAATGTGTTCTCCACATGGCAACACCATAGTCACAGCAGTTCTGTTGACATGTCAGATCATGTCATTTTTTTCTCAAAATTCTGCAATGGCTCCCATTTCATTCAGAGTAAAAGCCAAAGTCCAAAGCCCCATGCCTGCCCACTTCTGACTTCATCTCTCATCTTCTATTGTTCTTCCCCTAGTTCCCTCCGTTCTAGCCACAAGGAGGTGCTCAAGGTTCCCAGGCACAGTCCTGCCTCAGGGCCTTTGCACTGCTTTGGGGAAAGCTCTTTCTCTAGATGTCATCGTGGCTCTCTCCTGCAGCTCAGATGTCACTTTCTCAGTGAGGTCTTCTCTATTTGAAATTGTACCCGATTGTTCTTGTTTATTTACTTATTTATTAAGAGTCTCTCTCTATTGCCAACCTGGAGTGCCGTGGCATCCACTTACCACTGCCCAACATAGTATATATTTTGCTTATTTGTGTTGCTTATTGCCCGTCTCCCCCTACCTGAATGTAAGTTCTGCATGAAAAGAGACACTTTTCTCTGGCCCCTCAAACCTAGTTTAGAGCATAGTAGATGCTTAGTAAATATTTCTTCCCTTTTTTATCTGACAAATCAGGGCAGGCAAACCTGGAATGCTGGGATGATGTTCCCTAAAAGAAATAGTCCACATCCTAACCTCAGACATTACTGCCTTAGCATTCCAGAACTCAACAAAATAATTGGATTTTTGTATAGTTTATTATTGTTTGCTATTTTAATGTTATAGTGGACATTTCTTATTTTTCCTTACCAGAAAAGCATCTCTACCTTTGGGGAAAGCTTTTCCTTCTCCACATTAACTGTGGGAGTGTCACCAACCTAAGTAACACCTCCCATAGTGTAACCGAGAGAATCACAAGACTGAAGCCCTCATCCCCAGTGGCTGGGAGGTGTGGCACCCGATGGTGCTCTGCTGACCTGTCCTCCACCACAGAACTCCCTCACCCAGAGTCACACCTGTACTTTGAAGAAAAGTTTCCCTGGGATAGCCCACATCCAATGACTGGTCTTTGCAGAGAAATAAAGGCCAGGCTTGATTATGATTAGGACAGGTTCAGAAGAACCAATATCAGAGCAGCTGAGACTTGTGACTGCCTTAGAGTTCCGCCTCCCTCATCCACTCCTGCCTACTTCTTGGCCTGTCCCTGGGTGCTCCCAAGAGCCTCCCACTAAACTTCCCATGTGCAAATACCAACCTCCTAATCTGTTTCCCCAAGAGCCAACACCCATGACTATTGACCCTCAGAGTGCTCTGGAAGGGCTGACCCTGAAACAGGTTTTAGAGTTGGATTAACTGCTGACCAGCTGGCCTCAGGTTCTCTCACAGGTGGACAGAGGAGCACAGGTAGTCCAGAATATGGTAGTGGTACAATTGTGAAATTCTCACTGTCAGTGAACTGGGGTGTTGTGCTAGTGGAAGGAAATTTGCCGCAGAAGCACAGTGTCTTTCTGGCTTTTGAGCCAGAGGCAGAAATAGTGACTTCAGAAGTTTATGGCTCTTACTTAGGGCAGTCACTGCTTCAGAGACAGGGAAAAGCTGAGGGTGAATAATCACCAGCTGAATGAAGGTCAAGTGTGAGAGCCAGAATAAAGGATTCTTTATATTCTTGGCAGTGCATAAGCTCTCATCTTCTGCAGCTGGAGAGAGAAAAATGTGAGAAGCAGCCCAGGATTGAGTTATGAGGAGCAGAACTGCAGAGCAGGTGTGTCCCCAGCCCAGGCGGGTCTGCAGCCAAGCTTGGGGCCCTGAGAAGACAGAGGTGGGATGTCTAGGTTAATGCTCAATCACTAAATTGTGGTTCCCCAGGTGTGCCTGAACCCACTGGGTCTGTGATGTGCCCAACTCCTCTCTTAAAGAACGGTGTACCCTTCTTGCCTGAAGATGACACCATGGCCTTCAGCCTGGGAGACTATACAGGCTGCACTCTGAATCCACTGCACAATCCATGCTGGCCACCAGATTAATCACTGGGGTTAAGTCACAAAAATGGCCAGCTGGGGACATGCTAGGTCAGCAAAGGAGGACCAGGATTCTACTCCAAAGGGGCTGCAGGTTGAACCAGCATATACCACCAAGAGGCAGGCACACTTCTCACCAGACCTGTGAGGCAGGAATATCAGGTTGGGTCACCAGTGGTTTACTCAAATGGAGGCCTCTTCAGTTGTTATGAACTGAATTTTATCCCCCTAAAATTTATATATAGAAGTTTTTTTTGTTTTTTGTTTTTGTTTTCTTATTAAATGATAGCTGTGTACGTGACCATATTTGGAGATAAGGGCTGTAAGGAAGTAACTGAAGTTAGATGAGGCCGGGAGTGGTGACACATGCTATAATCCCAGCACTTTGGGAGATGAGGTTGGAGGAGCACTTGAGGCGGCAGTGAGCTATGATGACACCACTGCACTCCAGCCTGGGTGACAGAACCAGATCTTGTCTCTAAAAAAATAACTAATTAATTAATTATTTTTAAAAAGCTTAAATGAAGTCATAAGGGTAGGACCCTAATCCATAGGAGATGCCCTTGGAAGAGGAAGAGACATCAGCTATCTATCTCTCTCCTTCCTCTCTCTCTCCATGCACAGAGGAAAAGCCATGTGATATGTGAGGACACAGGGAGAAGACAGCCATCTATGAGCCAAGGAGAGGGCCTCACCAAAAACCGATCTTGTTGATACCTCGATCGAGGGCCTCACCAAAAACTGATCTTGTTGATACCTCGATCTTGAACTTCCCAGGCTCCAGAAGTATGGGAAAATAAACATCTGCTTTTGGAGCCACTCAGCCTATGGCTTCTTCTTATGGCAGCCCAAGGTAAGATATCATTCACGCAGGACTTAACACCAGGAGACAGTGCTGACACACTGCTGAGATGGCTCCCGAAGCATGGACAAACTGTTTACCCATGCTCAGCGAAGAACGAGTGTCAGAAACCATGGCAGATGGTAGAAGGGATCAACAGATTCAGAAAGGCCTGATGTAGTGGCTCACAGTTGTAATTCTAGTACTTTGAGAAGCCAAGGCAGGAGGTTTGTTTGAGGCCAGGACTTTGAGATGAGCCTAAGCAAGAGCATGACCTGGTCTCTACAAAAAATTAGCTGAATGTGGTGGGCACCTATAGTCCCAGCTATTTCGGAGGCTGAGGCAGGGGGATCACTTGAGCCTAGAGGTTTGAGGTTGCAGTGAGCTATGATGATACCAAGGCACTCTAGCCCAGGAAACAGTGAGACCTTGTCTTTAAAAAAAAAAAAAAATTGAGAAGTGACTGTGGGTTAGGGTGGCCAGAAAACCCACTGCATGACAGTGTTCCACAGGGCACTCGGAGGACGTTCCACTAAGCGGCAGCATTGCCAGGTAGCTCAGAGATGCAGCTGTGGCAATGTGATCATCATAATGAGCTTCACGGTTAGAGGGCAGGAGGATCCATGATCCATGGGGAGGCAGAGAGACAGCAAGGTTATCCCTAGGGGCAAAATAGATGGGTACTGACAGGATGCTACTCAAAACAAACCAAGGCGAGATGGGTTAGGAGGCTGAGGCAGCCACCCAATCCCTCACCCAGTGTCCAGACCTGAGGCAGTTTTCAAATCTAAACCCCATCAACTGAAGGAGAGAGCATGCTCCTGGGAAGAGGGTCACTGCAACACTGGGACAAGGGCACCTACTCAGTCCCCCACTGCTTCCCCAGAGTGATTAATGGTTCCTTACTCAGGTCACCAAACACAGGGGAAGAATTCCCAAATATTTCAAGGATGTGGCTTAAAACAACAATCAACATTTATTATCCTCACAGTGTCTGTAGATGAAGAATTCACGAGTGGCTCAGCTATGCCTTTCTGGCTCATGGCCTTTCATGAGACTGAAGTCAAGATGTCTACCAGGACAGCTGGGCTAGGCTGGGGGGTCTGTTTCCAAGTGCTCACTCCTGTGGCTGGCAAGGCAGTGTCGGCTATTGGCTGAAGGCCTCAATTCTTCTCTGTGTGGGCCTCTCCATGGACTGCTTGAGCATTCTTGTGACATAGCTGCTGGCTTTCTCTGAGGTAAAGCCCAAGAGAGTATGTAACACCACATCTAGCCAAGGGATCCCCTCCACAGCAAGGAAGGCACAGGGCCATGGTGTCTACTGGTCTCATTATGTGTTATGCCACTCAGAGGCTGCCAGCCTGAGGGTGAATGAGATAGCCAGTTGAAATCTCAGCTACAACACCAGCCTGGAGGTGCCACCTGTGAATCTGGGGCAACATCATCCAGGGTGCATATACACCCCAAGTTAATAACCAGCAGCGGGTGTCCCCAGTGGATAAAACACTTAGGTCTAAGAACTAAGAGAGGTAAGCAGGAATAGCCTAATTTAGTATCACTTCCAATGACCTACTTGGGGAATTTATACTTTTTGTACTTCTTATCCACACAACTGGGAACTCTGCAGGTTCAGAGGTTTAGGTTTTCAATGGGTAAGTGTGCCCCCAACCAGGTCAAGACACCAGCAGGCAAGGAGAAGATTCGCCAATCTAGCAGGGGCAATTGGCCTGGACCATCAGAGGAGGTAGGCTCGCTATTGTTAGGTCTAGGCTAATGTAGAAAAATACCAGTTAACTCCTGACAAATTCCTAGGCTGCAAGCCCTCAGCAAAATGGAGTAATTCTGGTTCACTCCCAAGATAAATGGGAAAGTACTCACTAACTTCTTGCTTGACTAACTCCTGGACCTGGGAAACCAACTGACTATCCCCAGACTGACCTTTAAACAATGCCAGGTGGAGGGAATACTGAGACAAAGACATATGGAGGAAAAGTACTAGAACTGGGATGTATGGGAACATTAAAACAAAGATGTATAACGTATGTCTAACTAACTGCAAAACTCTGCTTCTGTACAATGTTCTCTTGCTACCCCCTCACGCGCCAAATGCACCTAGACAGCCTATCTGCCAACCAGGATGCAGACCAAGCCCTAAAAACCGGGACTCCTTAAGCACTCAGGGCTGCTCTCAGAAACCCCACGTTGGGACACTGAGGCAGTTGCCAGCGGGCTCTTCAATAAAAGGACTCTGCTATAAATTTGGCTTATTTGGCAGCGTAGTCTTTGTGGAACTCCTGGCCACAAAACCGTCACACAGTGAAAGGAGAAAAGACTGGGAGGCAAGCGGCGGTCAGGGCTTAAAGAACCACAGGGCAGTCAGTAGACCAGAGCTGGGGGTGGAGCGCTGAGCCGCAGAGCCTAAGCCGCTCCGCCCCGCGCTCGCCCCGCCTCCGGCCCCGCCCTCCTCCGGAGACCCGGAAGTCTGCCGGCTGGGCTATAGCGGCTCCGCGCTCCCCAAAGTGGAGCGCAGTCCCAGCCACCCGCTGGAATGGGGCTACTGCACTGTCTGCTGCTGCTCCTGCATCTTCTTGTGCTGCGACAGCCCGGCGCCCAGGCCGCGGGCCCCATTCGAGCCTTCGTGGTGCCGCATAGCCACATGGACGTGGGCTGGGTCTACACGGTCCAGGTAAGTGGCCAGCGACGCTCCACGCGCGCCCCCTAAAACCGCAGCTTCTTTCTCTCCCTGGCATCCGAGGGTGGGTTTGTTTCCCTGGCCGGATGCTGGTGGAAAAGAAGGAGGTTCAGCCTGGGTTCGAGACCAGACTCTGCTGTGGACTGGTTGAGGTGCTGACTTTGGGCTGCTCTCTTCCTGACTCTGAACCTCAGTTTCCCCTTCTGTAGCGACTTACTGATTGGATGGGTCCCTGCATTCCTGGGTAGGAGGAATGGGGGCTCCTGTGTGGGGCTTGACATTGCCAGGTAAGCTGGAGCAGAAGAGGTGGGGCTGGCTTCAGAGCAAGGGGACAGGCGCCATCTGGGAAGCAGGCTGGGCTGGGTTCCCCACAGGGCAGGATATTGGAGTTCAGGTCAGGGTGCTTCCTACCCCTGAGGTAGGCTTTGGGGTTGGACCTGTGATCACCTCATGAGCCTCAGTTTCCCCATCTGTAAAGGGAGAAGAGTAAGCCCTACTGTATATGCAGGGTGCCTGAACACTCCAGGAATGGTAGATGGCAGATTCCCAGCTTAGCCTGGGGCTGCTGGGGTCCGGAGAAGTCTGATCTGAGATGCCAGGCTGGGCCTCAGGGAAGCCCTGTAGTTTCCCAGGAAGCCAGACATTCTCATCCCTCTTCTGCCCCTCGAACATGAAGACAGGAAGAACTCAAATTATGATCATGTCTGTAAATGCTCAGTGGCCGTTGGACATGTGTCCTGCACTGGCTGAGGCAAGCAGTGGGCAGATCCCTACAGTTCAGAAGGGTACAGAGTTGCCCCACCTGTCCTCCCTCCTCCCAGCCACACTGGTCCCCTGCTCTTCCACCAACATCAACATCTCCAAGACCACGCCTGCCTAAGGGCCTTTGCACCGCCTGTGCCCTGCCCCAAATGCACAGTTCTTTCTCTCCTTCTGGTTGTTGGTTCAAAGTCCCTTTCTTGGTGAGGCCTTTCTGACCACCCCTATGTACGCCCATATTCTCTCCCCGTCCTTTTAGGTTTTTGTCCATAGCACTTGTCACCATCTAAGGGTCCCTATATTTTACCTACTGGCTTGTTGATCCTCTGTTTCCCCCCCTAGCATGAGAGCTCCACAGGGCAGGGGCTTTGTCTGTTTTATTCACTGACATGCCCAGAAGAATAGGTGCTCCCTGGATATTCGTTAAATAAATGATAAGAATGCAAAAAGAAAATAAGGGAAAAGCCTCAATTTCCTTTGGTTTCGGGGGTGGGTGATTGAGTAGTACTAAACAGGCCTCTTCAAACTCTTTTTTTTGGAATGAGGAAGGAAATATCTAAACAAATAAATAAAAATCCTTCTGTGAGTATGGATGCGTTAACTTTACAAAGAATATTTCTAAACGAGTAGTGACATTTTGAAGAAGAGAGAGGGGCAGGAAGAGGGTCTGATGCAGAGTATTAATCCAGTCCTGGGATGCGTTTGGCAGCCTCTGGGGGGGGGGTGGTGGTGGTGGTGGGAATCACTCAAGATGGAGACAGTGTAAGGGTAGGGGGAATCATGCCAAAGAGGAAACTGAGACACAGAAAGGATCAGCCTTGCCCAAGGTCACTCAGGAATAACCCCCACACCTCCTGACTCCCAGCCCAATGCTCTTAACAGTACATTTAAAGAGCACTCTCTGGGCATTGCTGTGTGCCAAACCCTGGAGGCTCTGATGGGAGCCACTGCACCCCAGCCTGTAGAGCTCCTGGCCTGCAGACCCCAGGGACCTCTTCTCAGTGTCTGCTGCCAACATTTATTTCAGCCCAAGCTGATCCCGTTTGGGATCCCTGGAACACACCCTTCCCCTCCCTAGGGCTTTCCTGTGCTTCCCCCACAAAGCCCCCTCAAGGCTGGCCTGCTTGCCCCCTCTGGGAAGCTCTCCCAGACTCCTGACCTGGGCTGGTACATCCCTCTGCCTATGCAGGGTGTTGTGATATGAAAGCATGATCTCATCCAAGCAGGGAGAGCCCATGCTGTCCTCTTAGTCCTAGGCCTCCCTGTACATCTGGCACAGAGGGGACCCTCCATAGCCATTTGGTGGGTGAGTAGTGGGCATGCAAAGAGAAGGGCCCCCCCCACCCTGTGCAGATGCACTGAGTGAGTGGCAGGGGCTCCAAGGTCACCTGGTCTCCCAAGCCTTCTTGGAGCCTGCACTGGGGTTAGTGTGATGGTGTCCCCCTCCCCAGGAAAGTATGCGGGCTTATGCCGCCAATGTCTACACCTCCGTGGTAGAAGAGCTGACCCGTGGGCAGCAGCGCCGGTTCATCTCCGTGGAACAGGAATTTTTTCGACTGTGGTGGGATAGTGTCGCATCAGACCAGCAGAAACACCAGGTAACGTAGTCACCAGGTGGTGACACAGCTGACCGGGGTGGCCCAATGAAGACCCAGCAGGAAACTCAGTTGGGCATTCTGGCCATGGCCAGGGCTGTGTCAGCAAACACCATGAGGCCAAAGGTCCACTGGGCTGTTCATAGGACTTGTTTAGAGCAGTCTGTGGTCAGTCCAGCTCCCTGGACACAAGGATTTTTGTCTTTGCTCACTGCTGAGTCCCTGGATAGTGCCTGATGTGTAGTAGGTGCTCATTTAATGAGTGAATTGCCTGCAGATACTATACCTTTAGAAAGTAAATCAAAAGTAATACACAGCTGTATGTGTACATATACTGAAAATTTAGAGTCACAGGTATGCTATTGCCAATTTACTTTAAGTGGTTTAGAAAAAACACAGTAAGTGCATAGAGAAAGGAGGAATGTCAAGCCAAACAGGTAAGAAACATTAACGACAAGTAAGTCTGGGAAAAGATAACAGGAGCTCTTTGTGCTATATGTATTTTTTTCAATGTTTGAAGTTATTTCAAAAGCAAATATATATACATATATATAATATATATACATATTTCAATGTCAGCCATGGGCCGCATGTCTTCTAGGAGATGGGGACACAATATGGACCAGAACAGTGTCCTGCCTTTGCAAATTAAGCAAGGGTGAGGAGTTTAATGGAGGGCACATGAGGCACTATGGGCACATCCCCGAAGACTCAGCCGTGAGCAGGAGTTGTGAACTGGCTTTTCTCTCTCTGCCCACCTGCACCAAGGTCCGCCACCTAGTGGATGAAGGACAATTGGAGTTCGTCATCGGAGGTCAGGTCATGCATGATGAAGCTGTTACCCATTTTGATGACCAGATCCTGCAGCTCACAGGTTTGGCCACCCTGCCTTGCATCCAGAGTCCCTTGGGACCTCCAGTGGGACCGGGACTGGGTATCTAAGCCCTCTGGGTCTGAGCTCTGGCTTCCCCCTTAGCAGATCTGTCCGTCTATTTTGTGTTGCTGTAAAGGAACACCTGAGACTAGGTGATTATAAAGAAAACTATATTTGGCTCACGCTTCTGCAGGCTGTGTAAGAAGCAAGGCACCAATGTCTGCTTCTGGTGAGGGGTTCAGGGAGCTTCCAATCAAGGCTGAAGGTGAAGGGGAGCAGGAATGCCACATGGCAAGAGCAGAGCAAGAGAGGGAGGAGGCAGTGCCAGGCTCTTTTAAACAGCCAGCTCTGTGTGAACTAATACAGTGAGAATTCACCCATTACGGCAGGGAGGGCACCAAGCCATACACGGGGGATCCACATCCATGATCCAAACACCCCCAAAGGCCCCACTCCAACTCTGAGGATGGAATTTCAACATGAGATCTGAAGGGGACAAGTATCCAAACTATATTAGCAGGGGGCCTGGGCCGGTGCAAACACTGATTTGCAAGCACCATAATCATGCCTGGCCAAGGGAGTTGAATGTAAGGGTTGAGAGCATGGACTCGAGTCAGATGGCCCAGTTGTCCAGCTGTGCCAATTCCCACCCTGTGACCCTGGGCAAGGAAGGTAACCCCAGTTTCCTCATCAATAAAATTAGTCTGATGGTAATGCCTACCTCAGAGTATTGTTTTTAGGATTAAATTGGGATAATTTGAATAAAACACTTCAGTTGAGTTCTCAGTAAATGTTAGTTGTCTTTACCACCACCATCACCATAGTGACCATCGCCATGATCACCGCTACCATCACCATAGTGACCATCGCCATGATCACCGCTACCATCAGTACCATCACCACCACCATCCCTGTTAGCACCTCCATTTCCACTATCGCCATAGTCACTGCTGTCATCACCACCCTCAGCATCACCACACTACCACCATTGCCACCACTACCATCATCATCATCACCGCAATCGTCACCAACACCATGACCATCATTACCACCACCACCACCATCTCCACCGTCATCACTATCATCACGACCATGACCATCTCCACCATCCTCACCACCACCCCCAACATGTGCAGTGGGAGGACTCGGGGTCTACCCAATGCTTTTCATAGACAGCATCCAACCCAATCCTCTGGCCGTCTTAATGAGGAGGCCCTATGATTCTCAGTCCCATTTTGCAGATGTAGAAATAGACCCTAAGAAATGAAGTGACTCTCAAGAGCAAATAACCAGAACATGAATCCGGGCCTGGTGACGGACACTTCAAGTCCCATGGTCACTTCACCATGGTGTGGGCTCCAATTTCCCTACTTAAATATCAAGATGTTTTTAGTACTGTCTCCTTTTCTCATATGTGACCCAGAGTCTTCCCCCATCTCAGTTGCTTACTGCTGTCAGTCCTAAACCTATAGCTGTCTGACCTATAGCATGGCAAGTGTCAGCCCCTAGAAGCTGGAGTTATGTTGCTTTGGGGCAGGAGGATCCCCTGGGGACGCTGTAGAGAGTCTGTACTACACTCAGTCACTCAGTCCCTACACTTTGCCCTTCCAGTGAGAAGGCAGCATTATAGACACCCCCCTTGCTTCTCAGGCCCTCACGTCCCTTTCTTTTGTAGCTTCTACACAGAGCCAACTGTGTGCCAGGAGCTCATCCTGTGTGTCTTCCCTGTATCCCCACATCCCTGGAGAGGGCCTGTTGCCCCAGGTGACAGGTGAACAAAGCAAAACTCAGAGAGTGAGCCAACTGGTCCATCTCATTTCAAATCCAAGTGCTAACAGGGACAGTGGTGGTGATGGTATTGATGGTAGTGGTAATAATGGCAAATTCACTGTGGTGATGGTGGTGGTAAAGACAACTAACTCATTTCAAATCCAAGTGTGGTATTTCCACAGGCCTCATATCCTGGATGCCCTTGGGTCCCACCGTCTTGTGCCAGCAACAGCAGCTCCTTTGCTTGTCTCACTTCTGTGCTTTGTTCATGGTGTTTGCTCAAGATATAGCTGAGGAATCCTCCTCTGGGAAATCTCCTCTGGAGTCCCCACAGTTCCTTACAGCCTCCCTGTCTTACCTCAAAAGTACAAGTTCCCCCTGGCAGGGACCCTTGTCTGACTCCTCCTGGGATCCCCAGGGCTCAGTATACAGTCTGGCCAGACAAGTGCTTGGTACAAGGCATGGTGGGGACAGGTGCTGAACAGCCCTGCCTCAGGGTGCCCACAGCTGGGGCCCCCTCTCCTCTGCTCTCAGCCACTGTGCCCATTGCCCTGAATGCCCAGTTGCTGGCCCTACAGACCTGACCTATATTGCTGCAACTGGCAGCCCCAGGAAGCTGGGGTTGTGTTGCTCTGAGGCAGGAGGAGCCCCTGGGGACACTGTAGAGTGACTGTATGCTTTGAGCCTCGACTCATGGGGCCGTCAGGGGACAGACCTTTGTGATAACCACCTTGTTCTAGGTATGAGACAAGCACTTACTTTTTTTAGCCCTCAGGACAATCCTGTAAATGGGTAGTCTTACAAATACCCATTTGCAGAGGATAAATTTGAGGTTCAGATGCTGTCAAAATGTGGTTGAGTTGCACTGGCAGCTACAGGGTGCGTCCCAGATCTCATTCAAGCCCAGCTGACTCAGTGAGTTCCTTGTTAGCGGAAACCTTTTCCCTTCTGTTATCTCCTGATTGCTTCGGGACAGCCTGGTAGCAGGTGGTACTGTCGATAGCCCTGTTATATAGGTGAGGAAACTGAGGCATAGAGAGATTTGAGTATTCGTGTGCAGTAAGTAGTTCAAACCCAGGTCTGTGTGGCCTTTGCTCTCTCTCTGATTGGTAGTCCTTCATGGAGTGCTGGGGGAGAGAGTTATGTGTCAGACTCTCTGGGTGGCCTTTTCAAACCACACATCCCAGGTGTCCCCATGGATTCTGGCTGTGAATTGTGCCTAGGGTGAGAGATACTGAAACCTCACCGTGTCCAGGTCTCTTTGTCCTCCATCTTGCCTCTGGATCCCCTGCTGGAAGGCAAGCCCTGGACAGCAAAGAAGAAAGCCCACAGGCTGGCACAGCCTCTGGGGGAAGCCCTGGTGGCTTCCCAGGTAGAACTCAGGGTAGCAGGGTGGGGGTGGATTTCAAGGTCAGGAGCAGCTAGGCCTTCGACCTTCTGGAGTAGCTGGGGTTCTGAAGCTTCTCCTCCAGCAAGACCCTGCATGAGCGCTGAGCCTGTCAGGGAGGTCATGCTTCCTGCCTTTCCCTCCTCCATCTCATTCCTGGCAGTCATGCCAACACCCACCTTAATTTTAGACATGACATTTCCAGTGAGGGGAGAAGCATTTGTTCCCAGAACCTTAGTGATTGGGAAAAGCTGGAGGTGGGCAGCAGCCCCAGGGGTGATAGCTTCCCCACTGGTTTCTCAGCAGAGGCCTGGAAGAATGGCAGGTGCTGGAGGAAAAGACCCTCTCACTTACATCCTGAGGAGGAGGGAGTCCTGCTTGGGCTTCAGAGGCGCTGGACTCTACTGGCCAGAGTGGAAGTAGGGAAGGGTGCAGGCAGAGACAAGGAGGTGCTTTGGCTTGCCCCAGGTGGCCATGGCTGTTCTGGTTCTTCAAAATGACCTAGAGATTGTGCCCCCATTTTGTCTTCCTGTTTACTGAGTTGGGTTTCAGGTTTTTGTTCTCAGCCTTCTGGCCTCCTGGCTAATTATCTGGCGGTGCCTGCCTCTGGTTGCCAGGCAGACTGAGAGAGCAAACATCTAACAGAAGGGAGTGAGCCTGCTGGGTCTGGCTTAGATCACCTGTGATTCTTCCCTCAAGGCTGAGCACGGCACCCCTTGAACAAAGTAGGGATTCCCGGAGTGAAGAAGGGTGCTGTGTGCAAGGCTGAGTCAGCAGTCATGGGCCTGCCCTCTTGGCTGCCCTATCCATGCCCTCAGAGCTCACCTGCCTCTCTCAGTGTGATGCTATTGACCCCCTGCAGCCTGGACCCTGCACAACCCCATTGTCCTCCCAGTCTCTGGCTGTGCCTTCCCCTTCTCTGCCAGCCGGGCCAGTGTCCTGAGGACTTGGGCACCACTCCTAGCTCAGGCTCCCTGACTGATTGGCAGTCCCCTCCTCTGTGCATCTGAGCCAGATCTTCCTCAGCCCTGCCTCCAACTCCCAGCAGCATCCCCCGGCCCTTGCTTTGGGATCTGACGGCTGCTCTGTCCCAGTATCCCAGATATTGTCTGAGCCTCAGCCAGGATCTGCAGAATGGGGGAGTCATCAGCAAAGGTAATTTGACTCCTGATCCCCCCTGCGAACCCTCCATGCTGGAGCTCCCTGAGTCTTGTTCTCTATCCTTAAAATGCAGATTGTAGCCCCAGTCTCTCAGGATGTTAAGAAGGTAATATTTGGGGAAAGAGCTTGGGGAATGTATACTTGTAAGTCTGGAATTTCATTTCTGCCTGTAGCACTAAACCCTGGGTCTGGTTCATTGTGGTGGCTCTTAAATAACTGCTGGTTGGGCAATTCTGGCATAGAGCCCTTTGTATTGGTTGTCTATTGCCGGATCACCCCCAAACATAGTGGCTTCAAACAGGAAACATCTCCAGTGTCTGTGGATGAGGAGTTTGGAAGGGCTCAGCAGGTGGCTGTAGCACAGATGTCTCAGGAAGTTGCCAGCAGGGTGTCGGTGCAAGGGCTGCACCATTTGAAGGTTAGACGGGGCTGGAGTCCCTGCTTCCACACTCAGCGTGCAGCTGTGGGCTCGGTCCTTCACTGCATGGCTGCTCGTGATGTGATGTCCAGCTTCCCTGAAGGAGCGGTCCTGGGCAGAAAGTGAAAGTGCCCACTGTGCAAGCTGTGTTGCCCTTTACTGTCTCATCCCAGAGGCACAAACTAGAATTGCCTTGCCATGCTGGGTCCCTGGGGAGAGGGAGGGGAGGGGAGGAGGGAGGTTGGGTGGAGGGAGGGTAATTGGTGGGACCACGCCTATGGTTCATCTTACAAGGGTACATGTGAATCTTTCTAAATGTAGAATGTAAATGCCTTAACACAATAACTAAGAAAATGCCACGAAGGCTATGTTAACCAGTTTGATGAAAATATTTCAGATTGTATATAGAACCAGCACATTGTACCCATGACTACATTAATGTACACAGCTATGATTTAACAAAAAACAAACAAAAAACAAAGTGGGTACCTGAGTCTAGCCATCCTCTGGGCCCTAAGCCTCACCTCTTGAAGAAGCAGCAATAGTTTTTGGATATATTTGTAAACCACCACACACTCAAATTTGAAGTTCACACTCAGCTCTGTAGTGTTGTGATGCCTGAGGGCTCTGCAGCAGCCATCAGAGTCAGTATTTTCTCCAAGTTTGCAGGAAAATCCTCACCTCTATGCAGGCTGCAATGTGGATGGACCTTGAGGGTGTTATGCTCAGTGAAATAAGCCAGGCACAAAAGGACATGTGATTCCACTTGTCTGAGCTCCCTAGGGCAGTCAAATTCATAGACACAGAAAGCAGAGTAACAAGTGCCAGGGGATAGGGAGTTAGTATTTAATGGGGACAGAGCTTCAGTTTGAGGAGATGAGAAAGTTCCAGAGATGAAAGATAAATTGTGGCTCGGTGCCTGTGGCTT
>NW_003852566.1:3514118-3566879 GCF_000181295.1 Otolemur garnettii
AAAAAAAAAAAAAAAAAGAAAGATAAATTGTATATTATGTGTACATTTCCATAATTAGGCATTAAAAATTGAAACTGTCACCTCTGCCAACCTACTTGGCTCTGCTCAGCCCAGTAGCTGGTGTGGCAGGGCACCCTGGGTGAGCATGAGCAGGGAGGCCCAGGCCCACCTGACCAGGCACCAGCGAGGCAATGCTGTCTTTGCAGAAGGACATGGGTTTCTCTATGAAACATTTGGGATCCGGCCACAGTTCTCCTGGCATGTCGACCCATTTGGTGCATCTGCCACGACCCCAACCCTCTTTGCGCTAGCGGGCTTCAATGCCCACCTCATCTCCCGGATCGACTACGACCTAAAGGAAGCCAGGCAGGAGGCCCGGGTGAGTTGTCCGCCACATCTGCCGCTCTCGCTTCTGCCTGCCTCCTGGTGTCAGAGCATCATAGCAAGCTGCTGCTTTGTGCTAAGGCATTCAGGAGTCCTTGCCAGCTCCCTAAACCATGGAACTGTACCCCCAGCCTTGGTTCTTGTTATTTCCTCCACCAGGAGTGCCCTCTCCCTATACCCCAGTGTGGATACCTGCAGCTTGAAGGCACCTTCACCCTTTCCACTGGGCTGGGGCTGTGCTGATCCCCCCTGCGGACCCTCCACAGGGACTAGACTCAGTTGCACTCAGTAGACAGTGGGTGGCTGACGGAAACAACAGGGCCTATGCACTGGGAGCATGGTTAGCAGAGACGTAATGCCTCTTCAGATGCGTGGGCAACTAGCAACTATTCCATGATCTAAATAGTAACAATAAACAAGCACAGCAGACACGGTGTGTGCCTGTGCCCTTGGGAAGGCCAGGCTTCAGGCCCCCCTCACACCTGCAGATGACCTTGTGAGCTCTATTCCGAGATCTAAATTGTAACAATAAATAAGCACAGCAGACGCTGTGTGTGCCTGTGCGCTTGGGAAGGCCAGGCTGTAGGCCCCCCTCACACCTGCAGATGACCTTGTGAGTCAGGCGAGACTCTCCCCAATTTCATGCAGAAACCAAGTCACAGAGGCATTATGGTCCCAGAGCCAGCGCTTAGTGAACTAGGATTTTATCTCTGCTTTGTAACCTTGAGCACTTTCCAAACATCACAATAATTTTAAAGAAAATAGACTGTTTACTTGGTGGAAGGTAATGAATTCCCTGTGCCTGAGGATATTCAAGCAGAGTCAGAAAGAGCTTCTCTTAGAGGCCTTCAGAGAATCTTGCCCTGAGAAACAGGTAGGGTGAATCCACAGCTCCTTCTAGAGGGCAGATCCTACCACATGTGGCTTTGAGAACAGAAGAATCTTAATGGAGGAAGCAGCAGGAGACTTTGTCCTTGAATCACTGAGAGAGGGCCAGGAATGGCTGGGGGAGGCAGAGCCAGCATGCCACGTTGCCCCTCGGCTCACTCTGCTCTGTCTGGGTTTGTAGGAGCTGCAGTTTGTGTGGCGGGGGTCCCCGTCCCTATGGACACAGCAGGAGATCTTCACACACATCATGGACCAGTACAGCTACTGTACCCCATCCCACATCCCTTTCTCCAACAGGTACGTCTCCTCTGCAGCTGCCTCCCACCTGCTCAGGGCCTTTGCGCCCCGCTGGGGCTCCACAGACCCCGGGGTTTGCCCAGCCTTTGCAGCCATGTATTATGCAGTTTTATGAGAGTAGCTCATTTAGAATTTCCACATGTGGTTTCACATTTATAATAGAGTAGGTGAGGTTATTAACCCTATTTTATAGATGAAGAAACTGAGGCTCAGCGAGGGTAGGTAACCAGCTTAAGGTCACCCAGCTGGTAGGTGAGGAGGTGGTATTTGACTTCAGGTCTGTGTGACACCAGATTTCTTCCTGTCTTGAGTTCCTGTCCTGATGCAGGATTACTTAAAGGATGAAGTCTTCACATCAGCATTCCTTTTTTTTTTTTTTTTTTTGAGACAGAGCCTCAAGCTATCCCCCTGGGTAGAGTGCTGTGGCTTCACAGCTCATAGCAACCTCCAACTCCTGGCCTCAAGCGAGTCTCTTGCCTCCGCCTCCCAAGTAGCTGGGACCACAGGCGCCTGCCACAATGCCTGGCTATTTTTTTTTTTTTTGGTTGCAGCCGTCATTGTTGTTTGGCGGGTCCGGGCTGGATTCGACCCCGCCACCTTAGGTGTATGTGGCTGGCGCCTTAGCCACTTGAGCCACAGGCGCCAAGCCCACATGAGCATTCCTAAGAACCTCCCACCCTGGCCCTGTCAGGTCCCTTTCTGCTATGGCCTCTGCTCCTCTACCTACAAGGTGAGAAAAGTGACCAGCTGATTCCCAGGTGCCCCTCCCACCATTGTCCACCCCCCTGTTGGGGACATGGCATCCCCAGGGCACTGTTCAGCTTCTCTCTAGCACCTTCTGACTTTTCTACTGTGATTTTCTCTCAACCACAGTGGCCACCTGGCTCCCTGCCTCTGTCCCTTCCACATAGTACTGGACTCAGAGAGGGTCCTGCGTTGCAGACAGAGGGTGCCAGGCCTGAGAGGCTATGGATGTAGGAGAAGGCTGCTGACACAAATGCTTATCTCCACCTGCTCCTGGTGTGGCCTGGGCTGTAGCACAGGGTTTGAGGGATTTTTCCCATCCTCCCTGGCCCTTCTGGGTCCTTGTCCCTGCAGGGATCACAATGAAAAGGCAGGAAGAATGGGGGTGTGTGTTACAGAATGAATCTCTGCATGTCATCATCATGACCACTTGTCCTCACCACCTCCTGCTCATTGAGGAGGGGAGATAGGGGTCCTGATCCTAAATAGTGCAAGGTGGTCAAATACACACCACCTGACACAGGACAGGTGAGATGACTGGGGTCTGTGTCTTATACACGCACAGCTCCAGGGAGGAGGGTGCCCCACTTCACATGCACCTATAAGGGCTACCCTGTGATCAGGGAAGGGCAGGTTAGAGAGTGACAGAGGGGACATGATCAGCCTGTTGGAGTAGTTTCACCAGCTTGCAGGGAGGTGAAAACTGACAGGCTGATGACCAGATGAGGTGTGGATGGTCCACCTGAGCAGGGACCCAGCTGGGCAATTAGTCTTTCTGCTGCTGGGGGCAGTTAGCCTTACAACGCACCTTTCTCCCCAGAGGGTTTGACTGGGGACCTAAGACACAGTGGGGACCAGGAGAACCCTGGGGACAGAGGGGATGAGCGTCCAGCCCAAATGTAATTTTCAGCTTGATTTTCAAAGCATAAGCAGCCAGGCATTCTCAGAAACCCTCATAGTAGCCCCATGAGGGAGACACTCTTGAGCGTCCCACCTTATAGAAGGAGAAACTGAGGCATAGCAACCCACCTCCTCCCATGGCTGGCAAACATGGCAGAGCCAGCATTCAGGCCTCTGGCTTCAAAGCTTCAATGTCATGGCAACAGCCTGCCTGCAGTCTTCCTGCAGTCTCTCTGCAGCCAGACAGCTCTGGATTCAAATCCCAGCTCTGCCCTCTGTTCCTGTGAGGACTTGGACAAGGTACTCTGCCCTGTGTGAGTAGGAAAGAAAGCATGATGGAGGGGGAGGCAGGAGAAGACCCCCCCAGATGGCTTCATTGGCAGTGCCCTCTGTCAGGCCCTGCCCAGTGCCAGGCAAGGTGTCCAGCTTCTTCTTGTAAACTGTTTTCATTCAATCCTGACACCTGGCCACACACTGTCCCAGTGAGGAGGCTCAGGCCAGGTGGGTCAGCAGTGGCAGAGCCCAGAGGCTACCTAGGATTGTGGACAGCTGACAACATTCCCCCCACCCCCACCCAGGTGTCACTCAAGGCTACACAGTGTGAGAAGGGACAGCATTTCTCTAGGGGTTCTCTAGGCCCCTGAGGCTCATTCCTGGTCTCAGTGCCACACCAAGCCACTCAGGAGGCGAAGGCCAAAGGGGAAGTCCATTAGGCTTGATCTCATCTTTACAGTACTGACATTGTGCTCATCATGAGTTTTTTTGTGTGTTAACTTTGATTTTTTTAAGTATTGCACTAAAATATCATTTATTTACTGAGATATGGGTCACCCCCTTATATCGTGTACCCTTGGTAAGGGCCCCACATGCCTCACACTGTCCCCAGCCTGCCGGGGTCTCAGGATAAGGAGGGTGCCTGCACCAACAAGCATATGAATCTCATCTGATGCACTGTGGGGTTGTAGGTGTGGGTAGAACCCAGGCTCGGGGTGAGATGGTGTGTAGAGGTCCCAGGGCTGGTAAACTGTGGTGCCTGGTTCTGACCTGTCTGTCTGCAAAGCTCTTGTCTCCTCCCCTTAACCTTTAACCTTCTGCCGTCCCTCAGGTCAGGGTTTTACTGGAATGGCGTGGCTGTCTTCCCAGAGCCACCTCCGGATGGGGTGTACCCCAACATGAGTGAGCCCGTCACCCCAGCCAACATTGACCTCTATGCCGAGGCTCTGGCAGCAAACGTGAAGCAGCGGGCAGCCTGGTTCCAGACACCTCACGTCCTCTGGCCCTGGGTAAGGCAGGGTCCCAGGCCCCGGAGCCCTCAACATACCCCAGGGACGGCTGTGTGGGTCTGGCCAGGCCAGGCAGCCATCCTCAGCCACATGGCTGTCCTCGTTCCCTGCAGAGCCCTGAGCTTCACCCACCTGACAGCACCCCCACCACACCAGCCTCTCAGCTCCACCTGCTCCCTTATTCTTCCTGTGACAGTGTCTGCGGCCACAGCCTGGCTCCTGGCTTGGTCACTGTGTGCCTTAGAAACCCTCTGAGTTTCAGTCTCCTCAGCTGTTCAGTGGGGACAGTGACAGCACCTGTATCCCAGCCTGGATAATAAGTGAGGGAGGTGTCCCAGAGGGCCAGTGCCAGACATGTGATCATCTCAGCTGACCTCTAGTGAGCACCTGCTGCATGCCAGGCACTGTGTACGGGTGTATTTGTCTCATCCGTCTGATTTGCACCCCTGGGCCTAGGAGGCAGGCACCACTGGTATTCCATTTTGCAGTTGAGGGAACTAAGGGCCAGAAAGCTTAAGGGATTTTCCTGAGACCACATAGCTACTAAGCAGGGTAGCTGGGAAGGGGTGGAATTTGTCTTCAGCCAGGCTGGGGGCCACACATCCTGCCTTCTTAGCCCATAACTGCTGCTTTTGAAGGTGAGCTTGAGGTCGGTTAAATGCGAGTCATGGCTGTTACCATTGTTATTAATATTATATTATTATAATCATGGTTTGGGTAAGTAGTAATATGATGGGCTTTGAGAGATCTCCAGGGGCTTCAGCTATAGGAGCCAATTTGAGGCCCTTGTTGGCCTGGAGAGTGGGAGGGTGGCTGATGAGAAGCCGGGGCTCTGCCCCTTGAAGTATAGGGCATGCTCCATGTCTGGCCACAGGGGTGTGACAAGCAGTTCTTCAACGCTTCGGTGCAGTTCAGCAACATGGACCAGTTGCTGGACCACATCAACAGCCATGCTGACAAGCTCGGCGTCTCCGTGCAGTACGCCACACTGGGTGACTACTTCCGCACCCTGCATGCTCTCAATGTCACCTGGCGCATCCAGGACCACCAGGACTTCCTGCCCTATTCCACAGGTACAGGCCCCTCCTGCCCACCTTAGTGTCACTCGGCACTGCTCTCCGAGCCCAAGACAGATTCCAGGCTTGCTCCATCTAGATGTCCTGGCTGCCAAGCCCAGCCTGGATCCCAGGGGCTCAGCTCTCTCCCCAGTGCCCCCACATGGCAGCTTCCTGTCTCACCTTTGATGTGCAAAGCCCCCATCCAGGAGGGCCCTCCCCCAACCCCACCCACTCCCCTGTGTCAGTCACACGTACACCTCCTCCAGGATCCTTTCCTGAGGCTGAGACTGGGCAGGTATCTCCTTCCGGCCACCAGGCTTCCTCCTCCTGCTGCACAATCATCATTAAGGAACCCATGTGCTTTGGGCTGTGTCCTCAGGCCAGGGCTGGGCTGGCTGTACTCCAGCTGTGGAGTGAGCCTGTACTCCCTGGCAGCATGGAAGTCATGCAACTGCCCTGCCCCCAAATGGGGACATGAATGGTGCTTTATCCATAGGTTTATTGTAAAAATTAAGCAAGACAGGAAAAGCTCTTAGCTTGTTTTCATCCTTCTTGTGTTGCTACAACAGAACATCACAGACTGGGTCATTTATAAAGAAAAGAAGTATATTTGGCTCACAGTGGTGGAGGCTGGGAAGTCCGAGGTAGCAGGCCTACCTCTCTGGTGAGGGCTTTCTGCTGCATTGGCCCACTGCTGAGGGCAGAAGTGTGGAAAAACAAACGAATTTGCTTTAATAACAGGCCCCTCTCAGAGTAACCTGCTTTCGCAGTGACATTAATCTATCTGTGAGATTACAGTCCTCATGAGCTGACCACCTCTTATGCATCCCACCTCTTCCTACGATCACAATGTCAGTTACATTGTAACAGGAGTTACATGTAACAGGAGGGAACATTTAAACCCCTGCACTTCCCCCAGAGAGACACAACACACAGACTCCAGCAGCAGGGCTCTGGAGTGCAGCCCAGGTTCACCCAGGACCTGGCTTAATCCTGCCTCTCTGGGCCTCCATATCTCGGTCTACACACGGTGACGAGTGGGGCTGTAGTTCTCAGGACCCCACCCTACCGTGTAGAGTGAACATCAATGTAAGCATGGCTGTGGCTAAGGTGGGGGATATACCTTTGTGGGCGTGGCTGTTTCTAGCGGGAGGAGTGCAAGAAGTTGAGGTGGGTGTGCTATGATTATAGCTCAGTCTGTGGGGTTCCCTTGCCTGGCCACTCTACTTGGCCATGCAGCCGTGGAGGACCCTGTCATTCTGACCCCAAAGCCTGCGGCCTTTCCTCAGGGCCACGTGACCACCCCTCCTAGCCTGACCCAGGTCCTCAAGGCACAGCCCAAACCCAGGAGGAGCAGGAAGGCAGAAAGAGCAGGAAACCTCTGAGACCCAATCAGCCACTCCCTGGGGGGCATTGGCCCTCCTTGCTCTTAGCCCTGGTCCCATTCTTATTCTTTGGGCCTTGGGAGAGGACAATAGCCACCTGGGGTCTCTCAGCTCCTGCCAGCTCGCCCAGCCATCCTCCTTGGGCTTCCAGAGAGACCTGCTAAAGCACGTGCATGTCCCAAGCTTCTGCAGCTGTGTCCTGCTGTGAGGCGACTGTCTCACTCGCTTCCCTCCTGGGGTCTCCCAGGCCCTTGGCTCATCCAGGTGACAAGTTTCCTAGGCGAATACTGGGCTAGTTCCTGAACATAGTCTGTCAGCTCCCCACCTGCCCCAGGCCCTGTTCAAGGCTTTCTGGGTAGTTTCCTGCCCAGCCGCCGTCTCCCTCAGTGGCCCAGGCAAATGAGATCTCTGTGGCCTCAGCTTCTCTGCTCTTCCGGGCCTGGGGCTTAGTAGACTCCCTGGGGAGGACATCTTGAGCTCACCATCTGCCCTTGTCTACCAGAACCCTTCCAGGCCTGGACAGGCTTCTACACATCCCGCAGTGCACTCAAAGGGCTGGCACGGCGAGCCAGCGCCTTCTTGTATGCTGGGGAGTCCATGTTCACACGCTACATGTGGCCAGCCCCCCATGGGCCTCTGGACCTGGCCTGGGCCCTGCAGCAGCTCCAGCAGCTCCGCTGGGCAGTGTCTGAGGTAATGCCACACTTCTCAGCCACAGCACAGGTTTGGAGCCTCTCAGGCTGTGCACTTCCCCACACTTATCCCAGCAGGTCCTTCTGGCCCTGGGGCACTAGAAGCCCCACTTTACAGAGGGGAAAACTGAGGTCCTTGTTGGTCATAAGGCCCATGCATGGTGAAGCTGGGCCAAGACCAAGGCCTGGTAGCCTCTAGCTGTGGTCTCATTAAACTCTGTAGCAGCAGATTTTACTGAGAAGGATAAAGGAGACAGTGGAGTGGTGTTCACGTCTGACAGCTCTGTCCGTGTAACCCGAGGCACGTGACCTTCCCTGTCTGAACCCTAGCTTCCTTCCCATGCAGTGACAATGACACCCTTCCCAGGAGGACAGTGGGCAGCTGAATGTAATGACTGCTGCTTGGCATGGTAGCTACCACACAGCAAGTTAAGTTTCCATCTCCACTCATCCCCACTGCACAGACATGGAAACCAAGACCCAAGAAGTCCTGTACTTGTTTTCAGTCACCCGTCTAAAAAGGTCCAGCTGGGACATCTGTATGGTCACCTTAAGAGAATTGCTGGCAGAACATGTCACTGGGTGACTTTAAAGTCCATCAGAGCAGCTCAGGCCAAGTGTCTTCACCTGTGGAGCCTCAGTGTCCCCTTCTGTGAAGAGAGACAAGCCCGCCTCTGGCTCTGTGCAGAAGAACATGCGTATCATAAACAGAGGACACAGGGCACTGGGAGGTCAGGTCCCAGAGGTGAAGCAAGGTCCTTCCCACAAGTCTGTTCTCTGAGAGGGAGGACAATGGCACGAGTTTCCACAAGATCAGGAAAAGTTGGGCAACTTCATCAGCCTTTCTTGGCCTCAGTTTCCTCCCCTATAAATGGGAGGGACTCCCGCCTCTTTCACTGGTGCTGGTACACAGTCAGTGCAGGTACCTCATAGCTGCCTCGTTGGATCGGGTCCTGATCACCTTCTTCCCCAATTGGGGGGTCCTGCAGGTCCAGCATCATGATGCCATCACAGGGACTGAGTCTCCCAAGGTGAGAGATATGTACCTGGAGCACCTGGCCTTTGGGATGCAGGGGGTAGGCAAGCTCATGGCTGCCATTGTCCTGGACAGACCCCAGCCAGGGGCAGGGCGGGCCACCCCCTCGGCTGACTCAGGTAAGCCAGGCCCCTGGGTGGAGGCTGCGGGCCCATTCTGAGACAAGGGTGGGGGTGGGGGGCTCAACAACCTGCGTCTCGGGGGATGACAAGCATCTTCTGTCCTCTGAGCCTCCGTCTTCTCATCTGTGAAATGAGGAAGGTCCGATGTTACTTGGAGCCAGTAAGCACTGCTAAATCTAATCTCTACAAGGTTGGAAGCGTTGCTGTTCTCATGTTATGGCGAGGAGACAGACTGAGAGGTTGTATACTAGCCCAGGGTCATACAGGTAGGAAGACATACAGTGGAGATTAAACCCTGAACCCTGCACTGAGGAGGTGCAGATATCCTCAACGGCCTGGCCTCACCTAGCTTCCTGCACTCCCTCCCCAGCTTCACTTGGTCATAGTTCATGTGGGGCAGCCCTTAGAACAGCCTCTGATATGAGGTTTCACACATATAGAGTAACCCATCCTACCAGTGTGACCAGGGGGTTTCAAATCCAGGAAAATCCTGAGAAATAGGGAAAGTTTGTTCTCTCGACATATGCAAGAGATACTCCCATGCACAAGGTGCCCACGTCCCTGTCCTCGACCTGCACTCTGATCATCATGCACTTCCTGATGTCCCCGGCCCGTCCACTGCTCTATCTCCCATGCCTTTCACCTGACCTACCCTCCCCTCCCATCCCTATGTGTAATCCCATTTGGCCTGCAGACTTTGGAAGGCCTCTGGGGACCTGCCCTTGGGGATACCAGTCTGTTGGGAAAGATGGTTTCAGAAAGAATGCGGCAGCCTGGGCTCCAACTTCACTGCCAAGTGGGGCAGTTGAAGAGCTGACATTCTAATGAGACAGTCATGTCATTCTGGTGAGCACACAGGGAGGCCTCCCTGAGCGTCAAGGACTAGCTGAAGAAGACGAGGAAAGGTGTCCCAAGCAGAAGGGAGAACTCAGGCAGAGGCAGGGAGACTGGAAGTGTGTGCTGTGTTCAGGGACACAGGTGTTGTCAGATGTGGCCAGGTCCACATTGCTAAGCCCTTGAATGTCAGGCTAGGCAGTAGAACTTGGCCCTCCAGGCTCCAGAGAATTCCCTGGTGGCTCACAGTACCAAACTCTCAAAACTTTGGAGCCAGGCCTTAGGAGCAGGTGACTCCACTTCTCTGGACCTCAGCTTCCTCATCAGTCAAGTGGGCTGATGGGGAGAGATGTGTAAGGGAACAAAGGAACCTCACATGTTCACGTCTCACCTTCCTGGCCTGGGAATGCGCACTGCAGTGCTGAGCAGAATGTGGGCCAGGCTGCCTGTCTGAGGACCACCTGCCTGGCCAGCTCCTCTGGGAGCTCTGGAGGGCTAGGTCTTGCCTGCCTCGATTTCCCTTGTACTGAGGGGTACCCAGGGGTGTCAGCCAGCAAAGCCTGTTCTCTCTGCAGGTGCGAGGCCCACAGGACACTCTGTGGCAGTCTACAACCCACTGGCCTGGACGATTACCACCATCGTTACCCTGACCATTGGCTTCCCTAGAGTCAGTGTCACAGATGAGTTGGGCCATCCAGTTCCTGCACAGGTATGTCCAGCTAAAGGGGCATTTGCTGTTTGCTGACACCTGCTCTGGGCTGGGCCCTGTATGCAGATGGTCTCTCTCGGCCTTACAAACACAGCCTTGTCATTCCTGTACTATAAGTGAGAAAACAGGCTCAGAGAGGCAAAGTGTTTGTTTGTTTGTTTGTTTTCTAACACTAATCAATTCTCTACTTTTCTGGCATGAACTAAGTTTCCTAAAATCCAATTCAATTCTGAACTAACTCCCTGGAATACAAACAAACCCCACAAGTTAGTAGTTTAGTCCCAGAAGACCCCCCCACTTCAGGTGCCAGCCATAAATGGGGCTACAGGCTGTCAGACTTCTGTTCAGGTGACTCCAAATTCAGAGGTTCCTGCAACCCCTCCAGATTTGATAATTCACTAGAAGCACTCATAGAACTCAGGGAAATTCTGTGCTCACAATGACAATTATCTTGCAATGGGCATAACTTAGGAACAGGCACATGGAAGCTTCCCAAACCCTAGTCCCTTGTTGGTTCCTCTGGAGACCAGCCCCACCCTGGAAGCTCTCTAAGGCCCCATCAGGAGTCACCTTATTATAACTCAGGTGAGCTTGAAAGGGGCTCCCCTATCTCTCAGAAAATCCCCATGGTTTTAGGAGCCCAGAGCCAGCAACTAGAGACAAAGACCAAATATGGTACCATACCGAGTCCCTAAGGTTACACAGCCAGGAGGTGGCAAGCTCCCACCTTCCAAGCCACCACTGATCTGTCAAAACTGTAGTTAGAATGAACATGTGACAACCCTGCCCTCACTAGGAAGACATTAATGTCTACTGAAGGTCATTCAGATCCACCAGGGTACTGACAATGGGCTTGGGGCATCCAGTGTGGATAGAAGTGAAAGGGCATCTGTGTTATTATTGCTGCCTTCATCTGGAGGACTCAGAGGCCTGCTGAAACTAAAGGACTGGTCCAAAGTCACCAGAGAGTGAGAGTTGCCACTGACCACAAGCCCAGCCCTTCCCTACCACACCCAGTCCAGGCACCTTTTTGGTGTCTGTGCTGTGGGAACTAGGGTCCTCATCTATCTTCCCCATCAGGGCTACCGTAACAAAGCACCAGGTCAGATGGCTGAAATAATAGACATTGATTTCTCCCAGTTCTGGAAGCTAGGAGTCCAAGATCAAGGTGTCAGCATGGTCAGGATCTGGCCAGGGCTTCTTTCTGGTTTCTGCCTTTCTGTCATGTCCTCATGTGGTAGGAAGAGGGTGCGAGAGCTGTCTGGGGTCCTTGTCAGAAAGGTACTAATCCCGTTCCTGAGGGCTCACTCTCAGGACTTAATTACCTCCCAAAGCCCCCACCTCCTAAATGATGACATGTAAGGTTAATATTTCAGCATTTTGAGGGAGGACATAGATATTCAGTCCACTTCATCACTCAAGCCAAGGGGGTATAATACCACTTTCCTAATTGCTTCTAGGGCCTCCTGCTGTCACATCCCTACAAGGGCTCTTATATAGGAAGTTTTCCCTCACCCACTTCCTTCAGGAATGTTTATAATCTAATACAAATATTCCTTTTGCATGTAGCAAGGCCTTTGAGAGTCTTAAAGGGGTGCTGATGTCAGAAGGTGGCACCCAGCTGGCCCTTTCTGCACCACCCAGAAATCCCTCCAGCAGCACTGGCTCCAGAAGGCACCCTGCATGTCACCCAGCTGATCCTTCTTTGGGACAGTAGAGGAAGCATTGACATCACTCAGTCATCCAGCACACACTCCCAGATGCCCATTTTGGCCCAGGCCCCATCCCAGGACACAGGTGTAAGCAGTTATGTATACTAATGACTAGGGAGCCAGGGCAGGGCGCCTTCTCATAGGCTCAGAATGAGGAGGAGCTTGTCTGGCAAAGGGTAGGGTGGCCTTGGGCAGAGCCAGCACAGAGCCCTCTTCCCACATAGGTGCGGAGTGAATTCCCTTGACACCTGCTTCTGGAGCTCCCATTGTGTGTCAGACCCTGTGCCAGGCACTGGGGACACGGTACCAACCCACAGATGAAAGTCCCTGCCATCAGGGGGTTTATAGTCTAGTGGCGGAGACGGGCCATAGCAAAATAAGGAAAGCATAGACTGGTAGATGACGACTGTAATGAGGGCATCGTTAGAGCATGTTATAGGGGCTAGGACACACTTTAGGTGGGCAAGTCACATCAGTGCAGGGCTGGGCGTCTGCTATATGTCGGGTAAGGCCTAGGTTTGTGCTGGTATCATGGGCCTGCTAATAGTGCTCCCCACCATGCATAGAAGATGTCTGCTTTAGCTGGGGGGCAGATCTAGTGACTTGGAAGTGAGTGCTTCCAACTTCCCCTCCTCAATCAGATGCCGAGGAGTGAGGCAGAGGCCAGGAAGGCTAACCTGAGACATGAGCAGATTAAAGGATTGCCCCTCCCAGGAGAAGGGGTGGGGACAGCTGAGCAAAGGCTTGGTGTAGGAAGGCAGGAATGCTGGGAAGGAAGGGCCCAACACTGGAGCCCGAGTTGCCAAAGGAGCAGTGAGGGGAAGGGAGGTTGGTTCCCCTCAGGCCCAGGGGCCCAGGTCCTGGGTTGCAGCAGATGAGGGTCTTGGAAAACTCACTCTGGTTTCTGAAGTGGGTGGATTGGCAGAGACAAGAGTGGATACAGGGACACCAGTGAGGGGCTGGGCACTTGTGCAGGGTGGGGCCTCCATAGGAGGCTACAGGGAAGTGAGAGGGGGAAGCTCTGAGAGTCCTCGAGATGCCCATGGGTGGTGTTGGTAGGGGTGGGATTGGGGACAGCTGAGTGGCAGGGGGCAGATGGTGTGTGGGGGTGTCAGCTGTGGCTGTCCAGGTGGAAGTGCCAGGCAGGAAGTGGTATCTGTGGGTCTCAGATTCCAGAGGTCAGAGGACCGGGAATTTGAATTTGGGAGGCATCGCTTCTGGCCGGTGCAGAATGATTAAAGGGGCTGGGAGTTTCCAGCTGGAATAAGAGACACTTAGGGTCCCCCAGAGCCAGCTTTCCTCTGGTCACCAAAGGGTTCTCCGAAGGTCGATGTACGTTGTGGGGGCCCCCGGGGGTACAGGATTCAGGGAGCAGAATGTGGCAGGGTCCAAGAGAAAGAAAGACACTGCTGCCCCAGGGGCCGTGAGCACCCCATCCAGGAGATGTGTGAGCTGGAGGCACTGAGGGGTCTTCCAGCCCTGAAATCCACCATTTGCTCCCACCCTGCTGGCCTTGCAGGTCCAGAACTCGACCAAGACCCCATCGGCATACACCTTGCATATCTTGACCACCATCCCAGGCCTCAGCTACCGGTACTATAGCGTCAGGCCCACAGCAGGGGCCCAGGAGCCAGTCGCCACAGTGGCCAGCACCCTGCAATTTGGCCGCAGGCCGAGGAGACGTGACAGTCGTGGGAGGAGGCGCCTGGTGCCTGTGGAAAACGACTGCTACACTGTGTTGCTTGATGAGGACACCAACCTGATGCACAGTGTCCAGGAGAGGTGAGCGCAGCCCGCCTCACCAGCCCCACCTGCTTCTCCACTGCTCACCTGCCCCAGGCAGACAAGATGGTGTGAAGCCCCTTCCTGTGTTGTGATCTTCAGTTCTAGGAGTGAGTCTAGGCCATGCCGGGAAGGCTTTCTTATGCTTTGGTTCCAAGGCTATTGATCCGCAGAAAAGAGGGAAGAAATTTATTTGGTGTTACCCACCCTTTTTAATTGAAAGAAATATAAAATCTCTATTTAGTAAATAGTCATACTATCTTTAGAATGGGAAGGGACCCTCAGAATCATCTAGGCTCACACACCCA
This sequence comes from Otolemur garnettii, assembly GCF_000181295.1. NCBI lineage: Eukaryota > Metazoa > Chordata > Mammalia > Primates > Galagidae > Otolemur > Otolemur garnettii. The sequence continues at coordinate 3,528,253 of NW_003852566.1, forward strand.
CTCACCGGTTCATCCATCCATGCCCCCACTTACTCACCCATTCAACAGTCCATTCATTCATGTACTCACTCAGCAGCTACTTGTACAGAGAGGGCAAATGACTGCCCAGGAAATCCTCCCACTTGGTGTTGGGCCAACCCTGTCCTTCCTCAGGCCTTGACCAGTCCAGCTGTCATCAACTCCAGCTGCCTCTGCCAGAGGACCCACTTGGAGCAGGTGGTGGAAAATGAGGGGACAGGAAACAGAAGAAGAGGGTCGGGAGAGGGAGGCTAATGGGCATTGGTGGGGAGACAAGTGTCAGCAGCGCTCAGCCTGAGGTCACACTCAGCAGCTCTCCACCACAGAGCCCCAGGACTTCCCTCCAGTGCAGCCCTGTCAGGTCTGGCTCCTGAGAGAATGGGCAGGTGAGGAAGGTGATAGCGGAGGCATGAAAGGCTGCCAAGGGGAGACCTGGGCAGGGTAGCAGCAGAAAGGGGTGAGGCCCCACGCATAGTCCATGTGCAGTTTGGGTGAAGGGGAGTTCGTTTTCCCTGATAGAAGATACCATTACCAAGATACCATTCACATACCACACAGTTACCAACTTACAGTGTACAGTCAGTGGTTTTTAGTGTAGTCACAAAGTCACATAACCATCACCTTAATCAGTTTCCAAACATTCACTACTCAAAAAAGAAACTTGATTTTCTCCTTCTCCACAGCCCCTGACAATTCTAATGTTTCCATCTCTATGGGTTTGCCTGTTCTGGACAGTTCATATAAACAAAATCATATGTTGTGTGGTCATTTGGTGACTCACTCCTCTCACTTAGCATAATATTTGCAATGCAGCCTTCTCAATTGTAGCAATGTCAATACCTCCTTCCTTTTTAGGGATAAGTAACATTCCCTTGCCTGGGCATCCCACACTCTGTTTATAGGTCCTTCAGCTGATGGATGTTGGGGTTGTTTCCACTTTGGAGCTACTATCAATGATGCTGCTGTAAACATACTGGTACAGGTTTTTGTGTGGACGTACATTATCATGTCTCTTGGGCATTTAGCTAGGAGTGGAATTCAGCTAAGTTTAACAGTTTAAGGAACTGGCTGCTCTATTTTATATACCCACGAGCAGTTTATGAGATTTCTGATTTCTTCACATTCTCACCAGCACTAGTTATTTTCTGTCTGTTCAGTTATAACCATTCTTAGGGGTGTGAAGTTCATCATTAGTTTCAGAGAACTAATGATGTTGAGCATCTCTTCATGTAATTATTGGCCATTTGCATATGTGTGGTTTTTTTTTTTTTTTTGGAGACATTCTGGCTCTGTTGCACAGGCTGGAGTGCTGTGGCATCAGCCCAGCTGACAGCAACCTCAAACTCCCAGGCTCAAGCGATCCCCTTGCCTCAGCCTCCTGAGTAGCTGGGACTACAGGTGCCCACCAGTAATTTTAAATTTTTTTATAGAGATAGGGTCTCTATGTGCTGCTCAAGTTGAGGGGTCAGAGAATTTAATGGTGCACAGGGTCAGGAAATGTTGGTTCCTGGCAAACCTCTGCTGGCCACTGCATGAGCCAAGCATCGTCTCTTGGTGACACCCTCTACTGACGGCTCCAGGTGCCTGACGCAGTCTGTGTCCTGACCCTCACCACCCCTTTTGTCATCACTCAGGGGCAAGATGGAACCTGAGCCATCCTGGCTCTGGGTTGAGGCTAGAGCTTGTTAGTGAGCCTGGTTGAGGGGACTCGTGATGCTGCTTGGGCTCCGCAGAGTTTGCCAGCCTGGTTCCAAATCATGAGATACAGTCACTGATGATAATGACGTGTTCTCTTTCTTATCTCTGCAGACAGAGTAACCGAAGGGTGAAGGTGACCCAGGAGTTCCTGGAGTACCATGTCAATGGTGACCTGAAACAGGGCCCCATTTCTGACAACTATATGTTCACATCCAAGGAACCCGCAGTGCCCGCATGGGAAGCCGTGGGAATGGAGATTGTGGTGGGAACTCTGGTGACTGAGATCCGGCAGTACTTCTACAGGTACCTCCCCGTGGGGTGACCCTGACACCTGGCGCACAGCCACACAGGTGGCAGGCAGATGCAGGAAGGACAGGTCCATCTTTGCTCCTGGGCTGTGTTTGGCTCATGCTAGTTGCTCTGTGAGAGTCTGAGGAAAGGACAAGTCACTCCCGTGTGTGTGTGTGTATGTGCTGGCTGCACTGCCTATGCCATGCCGTGTTGGCCAAGATCTGTGTTCAGAGCTGGGACAGAGCCCAAGTGTGTAACTCACATGAAGGGAGTTCCTGTTCATCCTTTATCAGAGCAGTCAAGCCACCCAGGCCTGGCACGGTGGCTCTGTGCTATCAGGGAGCCAGGCCACTCCCATTGTCCTACTCAGTGTCAGGAGTCGAGGGGAGCATTGTCCACATGGCCCAGAAGGCTTCCTGCCTGCCCACCCTGTTGCAGGAAGGAAGGAAAGAGGGAAGGAAGCATCTAGAAGGCTCTCAGAGCTTTACTTATTACCAAAGCCCATTTTTTCTCCAGGAATGTGACTGCCCAGGATTACACATACGTGATTTACTCCCGGCTTGCTCACGTGCCACAGGGCCAGGACGGGGAGCTGCTCTGCCACCGGATAGAGCAGGAGTACCAAGTGGGCCCCTTGGAGCTGAACAGAGAGGCCGTCCTAAGGACCAGCACTGATCTAGACAGCCAGCAGGTCCTCTACACGGACAATAATGGCTACCAGATGCAGCGGAGGCCCTACCGGGCCTACACAAACAACAGCATTGCACGGGTACGCCCTGGGCACCCACGGGCACACCCTGGCGGTGCTCCTGCTGCCCCTTTGCATATCACCAGCAGCGGGAGGATTCTTTGACAGCCCCTTGCCCATGCATCTGCCCTTGCAGGGTTGAGAGCTCAGGCTCTGGGTCTGCAGGTATCTGAATTAATTCTGGTACTACTATGTAGGCGAGACCTTGGTTTGTACCTCAGTTTACACATCTGTAAGACAACTGTTTCATCAAAGAGTCAGACTGAGATGAAGTATGTCAAGGGCTTACCTGGGACCTGGACCCGTGGCACCTGGGTCATGCAGCTAAGAAGCACCAAAGCTGGGATCTGAGCCCCTGCCTGGCAGTCCCCAAAGTCTAGGTCCCTACCCCATGCTGCCTCTGTGCCTATAGAAAGGGAGAGCTGGGGGGCTGCCTCACCCCTCACCCTGACCACCAGCTTGGTGATGTTTATGTCTGCAGAATTACTACCCCATGGTTCAATCGGCCTTCATAGAGGACAGCAGAAGCAGGCTGGTGCTCTTGTCAGAGCGGGCCCACGGCATCTCCAGCCAGGGGAACGGCCAGGTGGAGGTAGGAGAAGGCACAGTCGTCCTGCCCCAGCCCATTGTGGCCCCCATGGGCAGCTCCCAGTGCCAGGCGGGGCCTCTAGGGATCTTCTTCTCATAGGTCATGCTCCATCGGCGACTGTGGAACAACCTAGACTGGAATCTGGGCTATAACCTCACGCTGAATGACACTTCAGTCGTCCACCCGATACTCTGGCTTCTGTTGGGGCCCTGGTCAGTCACCACTGCCCTGCGCCAGAGGAGTGGGCTAGCCCTGCAGCACAGGCCCATAGTGCTGTTTGGAGAGCTGGCAGGTAAAGGGATGCCTTTCTGAGTGTACATCATCACTCCCTGGAGCCAGCCAGCCAGGTCAGGGCAGGGCTGTGGAGGGGCTTATGCTCTTGGGAATCTGGGCACCTCTGGGGCAGGAAGGCTCAGAGGGCTCTGATCCAAGGCCCTCACTTAATAGAAGGGAATATTGAGGGGAAACAGTGGCTCAGTTGAGGTCATACAGCAAGGCCACGCACAGAGCTGGGGCTCACACCTGCTTCCCTGTGTCTCCTTCATTTTCTTTCCTGATGTATCTTTTACTTTCCAAATAAGACATTATGTCACTGTGTTACTTCAGGTCGGGAGGTGAGGGTGCTTCTAGTCCATAGTCTAATCTACAAGGTTTGTACTTTGCCTCCACTGAGGTTTCTGTAGAGTATGTAACCATGTAGTCAGGGCGGTGCCTGTGGCTCAAGGAGTGGGGTGCTGGCCCCATATACTGGAGGTGGTGGGTTCAAACCCAGCCCTGGCCAAAAAAAATGAAAAAAGAATAACCATGTAGTCCTATATCTTTATTAAAATAGCAGAACCGGAAAAACAAGCAGGGAGTGTGTTTATAGGTGATAATTTGGAACAGCCTTAAAAGAATTAAAGGGGCCTGTTCCAGGGGCCACATGCTTAACTGCTGTTTGGGGTCTGTTTTGCTTATCTGTGGTACGGGATATCACAAAAAGTGCACACAGACTTGGTTTTTATTGCTCATCAGCTTTTCTAAGTGTTTGTGTATTTAATGTGTGGCCCAAGACAACTCTTATTCTTCTAATGTTCAGAAGAAAAGATAAAAGGTCCGATATCCCTGATCTAGATAAAATTCAGTGCCATTTTCACTGATTTGTGAACTCTTTTCCTACTCACTTGCAGAGGTTTTTGATTAAAATATGCTTTTACAGTTCTCCCTGCTTTGGTTTTGGAGCCAGAACCTTCCCAGGACATTAGCCAGTGGGCAGACTGTCCTTCCTTGCAACAAGCATGAACTGAGCTCCTATAAGGTGTTGCCACAGCGGAGATGCCTACAGGCAGCAGCCCCTCCCCTGCATGGTCTGTCAGGGTGAGGAACCAGGACGCAGGGCAGACAGGGAGCCACACTGCAGCAGGGCCTGGTACTTTGTGGCTTTGGAGGAGTGTGAGACTACAAGTCAGGAGGAGGCCAGGGGGTATCAATTAAGGTTCTTTGGAAGTAACAGAAAGTGGAGGGACTGCTCATTGGGCAGAGCCTGGGGAAGCTTGCAGACTTTAGGGAGTCCTAGACAGGAGGCCTGGGCAAGCTGGAGGTTGGAGCTCTGGGTATCTTGGGGACAGACATTCACAGCCGTGTCTCCTAGTACTACCACTGAGCTGCCTATCCGGGCTACCTCCAGTTCCCATGCTTCAGAGTCCCAGGAGGGGTGATCTGATTGGCCTGGCAAGTTCAGGGTCTGCTCCCAGATCAGTCAGTAGTTTCTTTTTTTTTTAGTGTATTCTCCATTTAAATAATTTCTTTTTTTTTAATCATTGGGGATTCATTGAGGGTTCAAAAAACCAGGTTACACTGATTGCATTTGTTATGTAAAGTCTCTCTTACAATCATGTCTTGCCCCCAAAAGATGAGGCACACACCAAGACCCCACCCCCTCCCTCCTTCCCTCTCTCGAGTCAGTAGTTTCTTAACAGTAGCTGGGCACCTTTCCTGCAGCGGGAGATGCACTGTGTCTGAGCAAGTGTCATGACTATTTTCAGTGCCTTCTCACCCACCCTCACTCTGGTCTCTCTTGCAAGTGAGAAAAACCCAGCTTGAACTCACTGAGCCCCAGGGAAAGATATTGTGAGGCCCATGTGCCCTTAGCCTCAAGGACTAAAACCCTTTGGAGACTGTCCCTGTGCTTCTTTCTGCTGACTTTCCTTCTCCTACCCAGCACGTGGCTGTGGGCGATGAACAGCTCTAGGGCTTATCTTAAAGAACAGTTCTATCGCCTCCACCCAAAAGGAACTGAGTGCAAAAAAAGTCCCAAGGAAGGATTCTGATTTGTCCTACTGGGGTCAGGTGGCCCGTGCCTAGACTCATCAGTGTGGCCTGAGATTTTGTGAGAAGACAGTAGCTCCTGTTGAAAGTCCATAGTTGGATAGAGTGAGCTCTAAGGTGCCTCTGAGCAGAGAGACCAGTATGACAAAACAAGGGAGGAGCTGGTGTCTCAAACTCCTAGAGTAGAAAATAAGGCTCTACATCACTGACTGGCCATGTGACCTTGAACAAACTGTGTTCCCTTCCTGGGCCTTATTCTCCCTCCTGGTCTCTAGTTCAAAATGGCTAGACTGAGGAGATCGAGGGTCCAGCTCTTAAGCTCTGTGGCCTCAGCAGTTGGACACTCAGAAGGAAAGGCTTTCAGGTGAAGGATGCATGGGCAAAGGCAAGGAGTGGGGAGCCTGGGGCACTGGCACCACCAGGGGCCTTAGGCTGATGCTGTGTAGGCTACATGGGGTGATGGATGAGGGGGGTAGACTGGGAGGGGCAGGTACATATAATATGAGTGCCAGGAGGAGGGGCCAAGCCCCCAAACCCTATCCTTATTCTGTCCATCTGCCTTCCAGGAACTGCCCCCAAGCCCCCAAAATCCTGGAAGCAAGAGGCCGTGATGCTGCCCCCAAATCTTCACCTGCAGATCCTGAGTATCCCGGGCTGGAACTACAGCTCAAACCACACTGAGCATGTGCAGAATCTAAGGAAAGGTGAGGCAGGTATGCAAGGGCCTGAGCCCGCTCCTCCCTTCCCAAGTCAACCAGGTCCCCAAGCCCACACCAGACAAAGGGGGCTCACCTTAGAGATGTCATGGCTCTGCGAGGTCACCTGGACCCGCTATCTGGGAAACAGGGAGGCGAGGGCCACAGAGACTCAGTGAGGGACCAGAGTCACTTAGCAAGCTGGGGACAATGCAGGCCTGGACCCCAGCCCAGGACCAGCCCTCACCAGTCTCTGAATGGATCCCTCCCAACCCCACCCACGTCCCTGTCCATATTCTGTCTGATACTCAAAGCTGCCCTCCCCTCCTGCTTTCTCCAGGGAGACCTCCTGGGTCCCCCAACATCCTAACTGTTGGGAGCTCCCAGTCATTCATTCAACCAATGTTTCCCATGCCGGGAGCTAGGGATGAGCAGTGACCAAGGTGGGCAAGGTTTCTGATCTCTGTGAGCTCAGTCTAGAGGGAGGAACAGCCAAGTCACCAGGCAGTGGTGACAGTGATAAGACAAAGCTCTTCAAGGCATCAGGGAGGGCTCCCCGAGGTCATACCTGCCAGGAACCACCCTGTTCTATGGCCACAGCCACAGCTACACTTACTGCCCTTTTATACTTTGAGCACCTCAAAGCAGGGTCTGATTGTGCCTCTGCCATCTTCCTGTCATGTACCTGAAAGATGGCTTAGTAAGAGTTTGCACAATTAAGAACAAGGGGGAGAAGGAAGAGGCATTAACCCCCAACCCCTGAGCCAGTGCAGAAGCAAGACATAGGGAATCAGCCCGAAAGGCCAGGCAGCACCTTGTCCTGATACAGCTCATCCTGGAGGCTGGGGCTTACTCCTGCAGACAGTGTGGCCTCCCAGAGCTGAGCCCCAGCATGACCACCTCCCCCAGTCCCAGAAGACACGGGTGGGGCAGGCTCCCCAGTAGCCACAGAACCTTTTCTTCCAACTCAAGTGCTGTTCCTCCCTCTAGACTGAGCTCACAGAGGTCAGAGAACCTGCTTCCTATAGGTGGCTTTTCCCTGATGGGAACAGGAAGAGAGGAGCCAGGCAGGACAGGGCTCCTGGATGCCCTGTTGGGAAAGTCCAGGACCCACTCCCCTGGACACTCACAGCCACCTTGTAAAGCAGGATCCCTCAGCACCCTGCCCTTCCTGCCTCTGGAACTTGAATCCTTAGCTATGCACGAGGAGCGTGTAGAAGCTATTTATAAGCCTCTTAGCTTTTATGGCCTTGGGCAGCCATTCCTGGGTGCCAGTCTGAAAGCAGCAACCTTCTAGTCACATGTTAAACTGTTAAAAAAAAAAAAAATACCGATGCCTCAGTTCTACCCTCAAGGTAGTCTGATTCAGTTGACTTTGGGGCATAAACACTGATGTTAACCAGGACTTGACCTTCCCAGGACCTTGAGCTCAGTGCTTTCCACTAAGCTTCTGTCTTCTCATCTGTAAAATGGGAGCAATAGCAATGAGCCCTTCTGTGTGGGAAGGTTGAGGAGGACACGAGGTTATGAGACCACTGTAGATGACAGGTGTCCGGGTTATGCTGCAGTAGCAAAGAGCCCATGCCTCCCTGTCTCAACACAGTATGAATTCCTTTCCCTCCATGCTAGTGTCCCAGGGGTGTCATCAGGAAGGCCAGGAAGTGACGCATCACTTCTGTTCACTTTGCATTGGCCACAGTGGCCACACATAACTTCAGAGGAGACAGGGAAGGAGAAATGTGAAGTATTTCAGAAGAGGCTCGATCATGCCCACAGCAGTGGATGAGGACTGAGACTTTGCAGATGCTGGTGTTGTAGGTGGGTGGGGCCTTAAAGTCAGCTAGACCTGGGTGAGAATCCTCCCTCCACGGTGCACCAGCCCCTGCCCAAGCCTTGCTTTCCTTGTCTAGCACGAGAAGGTAGAGAATTCAAAGGAGTCGAGTGGTAAATTACCAGGCATAGACTGGGGGCCTTAGGGTTGGTTGATGGGGGGCCTCACGGCCACCTTCCTTCTGCCCTCAAAGGCCATCAAGGGAAGACCCAGGCTGACCTCCATCGTGTCCTGCTGCGGCTCCACCACCTGTATGAGGCAGACGAGGACCCAGTCCTATCTCAGCCGGTGACAGTGGATCTGGAGGTAAACTGCCCCACCTCCATGCCCCTCCCAGACCACCAGGTCAGGCCTCCCAGGCAGAGTCCTGCCTGAGAAATTACCTTGGCAGAGAGATCTGTCAGAGCATGTTCACAAATCATGCCAGTGTGGGCTCTGGCAGGGTTCAGGGAGACAGCCTCCCACCCACCCCCCCAGCCTCCCACCCTGTCTTCTTCATGGTCTTCCATATTTGTTAGGTTTTACAACAGCCTTTGTCTTATTTATTTCTTCTTTATTCTTAACAACACAAATATCATCTGTATAATAACAAACAAACGAGTTCATTTAAATGGTGACTTAGAGTGAGACAATCCAGGGTCCCAGTCCAGATGCCTCCCCTAGGGTACCCCATTCTTCTGGGCCTCAGTTTCCTCACCTGTAAAATGAGGGGGAGAAGGTTCTTTATCCCCCTAAGGGTGCTTGGGGACCCTGTCAAGTATGGGTGCCCCATGTTGTCCTCAGAGCACCCCCAGGGAGGCTTCCACCACCTGCCTGACCATGTTCTCTCCCCAGGAGATACCACCTGAGATGCCTCATTTCTTCCTCAGTTTGTATTCTTGCTGGGGGCTATGAGCTCTTTATTTCATTTCCTGCTCACAGAGAATGTCTGTAAATCTCTGTATTTCTGCCTGGGCTGCCTTCAACCTCTGTGTCCTCAGTGGAATTGAGAGAGGCCTGGGTAATCTCCCACCATGCCACCATGCCTCCCCTCCTTCATGGCCCCTGCCGTCAGGGGCCTAGTACCCTGCCTGCCCAAGGGCACTGAGGCAAGTACCAGTTAAGAAGATAGCATAGAATCTGGAAGTTGGTCATCTATGTGGCTCCATTTCACAGGTAGAAGTGCCAAGGCCCTGAGAGGAGGGGATGGTCAGGGTGGAGTTTCCTGTCCATGTGAAGGAATGGTGGGGAGGTGGAGTAGAGAGGCATTGGCAGCTGGGAGTGTATTTGGTTACAAATCACAAAACACCTGACACAAGTGTTTGGGAAGGGGCATGGTGTGTTTTCCCACCCAGCCGTTGTCAGTGCCCTGGCTCCTTGGCTTCCTGCCCGTGTCCCTATTTGTAGTCACCAGATGGCACAGGCCTCCCGCACAAGCAAATTGAAAGGCAGAAGGGGGCAGAGTGGCAGGAGCAGAAGGACTTTGGCCTGACGGGGCTCTCTCCTGTCAGCACACAGAACCTTCTCCAAGAGCTACCCCCACCCTCCCACTTGGCAGACTTTTCCAGAACTGTACAGCTTCTGCTTCCCCTGCCTGCTAGAGAGGCTGGGACAAAGCTTATTAGGAAAAGGGGGATGGAATAACTCTGCTTGGCTTCATCCTGGGTGGGGCACAGCACCATTTGTACACTATGGGAGTGGGGCTCTGTGTGGACCAGCAGCTCAACGTGCCTGAGTCTTTGGGGCCTGCCAGTGGAGCACACGCCTCCCCAGCCTCAGTTTCCTCATCTGCAAACTGGAAGCCAGTCCTGTCCTTGCTGATGGCCTTGCTATTTCTCACAAGAAATATGTGAGGGAGGTATGTCAGGCACCCGGAGCCCCACGGACACAGTCTATGGAGTGGCTGCTGCTGTGGTTCTCTGCCGGGATCCCAGGTGTCATCCTGCTGCTCCCTCCTGCTCCTGTCCCTGCAGGCCATGCTGCGGGGGCTGGGGCCCATGGCGGCAGTGGAGGAGCGCTCACTCACAGGGACGTGGGATGTGAACACGCTGCGCCGCTGGAGCTGGATGACAGAGCCTGGCCACCACAGAGGTTTGGGAGCCCCTGCGTTAGCCCCCAGTCTGGGATCCTAGGCAGGGGAGCTGGACAGCCCTGGTTCAAATCCAGCCATCTGCCCACCACACCTGTGCAACCTTGAACATGTGTCTTCCTTCTCTCAATCCGCAGCCCTCCTAAATTCTGCCACAGTGTGTAGAGAAAGGCTTTGGGTCAGTCTCCACTTGCCAGAGCTCCACACAGCCACGTGAACGTGGGCACACATAGACCACATGCCCTGCTCATCTCTGGGGAGAGCCCTATGTTTGTGAGGGGGCCCTGGGGCCTTCTGCCTGACTTGGCCATGCTGACATCAGCCATTCCAAGCTTCACGCTGCACACAGCACAGGCAGCTTCACGCCTCCCGGTCCCTGCCTGTTTGGTCACCTCTACCTGGAATGCCCTTGTTCATTCTGGCCACCCCTGCCCATGCTTCCTCAGGAGGCATCTCCCAAGTCCCTGGCCAGATCAAATGCTCCCCTGTGCCAAGTGTTTCCTCTGTCTTGTGTACCTCCTCTTTGCCCACTGCACACAGCGTGGTGTCTGGTACACGGTGGATGCCCAGCCTATGATGGATGGATGAGTGGATGGAGGGAAGAAAGAAGGGGGTCGGAAAGGAAGGATGGGGGACGGATGGTTGGAAAAGGGAAGGAAGGAAGAGGTATGATGAATAGGGTTCCCTCCCAAGGGTGGAGCCTGACCTCAGGGTGTGACCTCAGGGGCAAAGGACAGGAGTCACCAGGTGTCTCAGAAAACTCGTAGGCTTTGAATCCAAGACCCCAAAACGCAAGAGACCCACTTGTAGCAGGTCCCAGCAGGAGGGTGCAGCCAAGGGCCATTGTCACCATCAGAGCCACAGCAGCCTGTAGACAGCAAGGGGTTACAAGGGTGAGGCTGGTAGGGGAGTTCCAAGGAGCAGTGCTGGACAGACTACCTCTGCCCCCAGGCCGATCTCCCTCAGGGCCACCAGGAGGCCTCACCATCACTGTCCACCCGAAGGAAATCCGGACGTTCTTCGTTTACTTCCGACAGCAGTGAGCCCTCGGCAGGTGCCACTGGCCCCACAGCTGCCCCAGCGACTCTGTGGAATGAAACAGACCTGGACATGGAAAACCAATGTGGAGCAACTCTGGGTGGGAATAAACTGCTAATCCAGCAGGCTAATGGCAGGAAATGCCTGTATTTGGGTTTTCTCTCTTATTTTTTAAATGTAACATACACTTTAAGATCTGGGTTCTTCCCTTCCTGAATTCGAGCCAGCTCTTTCTGGTTTTTCTCACATAAATGACACTTTTCCACACTCCTGCTTATTCATTCATCTACAAAATTCAAACCTGGGTTCTAAAGGCGGAGCAAAAGCCCCCATGGTGGTGCTGAAATGTGCCTGCCATCCACTGGTAGCTGTGGGCCTACTGTGTGTCCAGCGCTTTCACAGGCTCATGACTACAAGAGGGCTTGGCTGTGCCCACTGAGCAGATGAGGATACTGTAGCACCAAGCTGAGGTTCCAGCCCCAGGGTGCCACCTGCCAAGCATGGAGGGCAATCTGGATCCATAAAGAGATGAGACCACACAGCAGGGGAGACAGAGCATTCAATATAAGAATTATTGGCCAGGTGCAGTGGCTCCCAGTGCTTTGGTAGCTTAAGGCAGGAGGATCACTTAAGCCCAGGAGACCAGCCTGGGCAACATACTGAGAAGCTGTTTCTACAAAAAAAATTAAAATTAGTCAGGTGTGGCTAATTAGTGGCACATGTCTATAGTCCTGGCTACTCAGGAGGATCACTTGAGTCCAAGTTTTTGAGGTTACCATAAGCTATGATCACACCACTACAGTCTAGCCTGGAAGAAAAGAATTAAAACTGATAAAAGTGTAACTTCTACGCCTAAGAGAACTGAAAAAATTCATCCACACACAACCTACATTCCCGAGATCATAGCAGTGTTACAACAGACAAAAGGTGGAACCAGTGTAAGTGTCTATCCACAGGTAAATGGATAAACAAAATATTACTCGGCTATAAAAAGGAACGAAGCAGCATGCTACACCATGAATGAACCTTGAAAACATTCTACTAAGTGAAGGAAGCCAGCCACACAAGGTCACACTGTGTGATTGCATTTATAGAAAGTGTCCAGAATACGCGAATCCATGGAGCTAGAAAGCAGATTGGAGGTTGGCAGGGCCTGGAGGAGGAAAGAATGAACACGACAGCTAACGGGTTTCTTTAGGGATGATGAGATTGTGGAATTAGTGGTGAAGTTACACAATTTTGTCAGTATACTAAAAACCACTGAATTGTGTACTTTGAAAGATGAATTTTATGGTCAGGGAATTATACCTCAATTGTAAACAGTTTTAAAAAGTATATTATGAGACACAAGGAAATTATATGGTTCTCAGGTTTGAAGGAAAGTACAGAGGAAAGGACTAATTTGGGAGGATTCAGACCTTGGAGATGGTGGGGTTTGGCCACTGGACAGCAGAGATATTTTTTGATTTGGCCAGTTGGGAGCTGGGCTGGAGTTTCTGGGCAAGCAGTACAGGACTCCTATGGCCTGTAGTTTGGGGGTGGTGCCCAGGGAGTGGGGCAGGAGCCCTTTAGAGCAGGTGGGCTACATGAGGGCTTGTTTTCTGTGTCAAGACTACAGAAAGGTTATTCCCAAGCTGGGGCCATGTCTGATGGATGTGGAAGAATCACATCCCTCAGACATGCTGTCGCCCACACCATCCTTCCCAGGGCAGGTCAGAGGTGGCAGGAGAGCCACTTCCTGCTGCAGTGTCCCTCCAGCACCCTTGGCTAAAAGAATGAGAAGAATATAGATTGAAGAGAAATCCAATCCCTAAAAGAGCAAGGCGTAAAATCCAGCATCCACTCTTTAAAAATCAATAAAACTGGTAATGCTTGGTGGCTCACACCGGTAGTCCTAATGCTTTGGAAGCCTGAGGCAGGTGGTTGCTTGAGCTCAGAAGTTTCAGACCAGCCTGAGCAAGAGTGAGAACCCCATCTCTACTAAAAATAATAAAATCAGCCAGGCATTGTGGTGGGTGCAGGTAGTACCAGCTACTTGGGAAGCTGGGACAAGAGTATCACTTGAGCCCGAGTTTGAGGTTGCCGTGAGCTATGATGCCACAGTTTCTCTACCCAGGGTGACAGAGTGAGACTCTGTCTCAAAAAATAAAAAAGATCAGTGAAACTCCCAATAAACTATGTTGCTCACTAATAATCATAAATTTTGGTAAAAATCCCAACAGTATTATTGTGGAACTTGACAAGATGATTCTAAAATTTATTAGAAAATACATGTATTTGTCTGTTCAGGCTGCTGTAGCAGAACATGACAGACCAGGTACCTTATAAACAACAGATGTTTATTCTCCCCCCCCGCCCATCCTGGAGACTGGGAAATCCAAGATCAAGGTGCTGGCAGATTCAAGGACCTGTCTTGTGATCCATAGATAGCATCTTCTTACTGTGTCCACACACAGTAGAAGGAGAGAGGCAACACTCTGGTTTTGTTTTTACACCTGTTTAAAGATGCTAATCCCTAATCACCTCCCAATGGCCGCACCTTCTATTACCATTACCTTGGTGTTAGGATTCTACCTACAAATTTGTGGAGGACACAAACCTTCAGACCATCGCAAATGAAGAGCCCAGCTCTAGATGGTACATATGTGGAAGCTGATTTAAGAGAGGTAGAGGAGCAGCACCCGTGGCTCAAAGGAGTAGGATGCGGCTCCATATGCCAGAGGTGGCGGGTTCTAACCCAGGCCTGGCCAAAAACTGCAAAAAAATAAAATAAAAAAGAGAGGTAGAGTGTCCCACGGTGGGGAGGAATGACACTTCCACTACAAGAGTAAACTGAAAGAACTCAGAAAAATAGTTTAGCATTACTTCTAAAGTTAAAGGTATGTATGCTTTATACCCAGAAATTCAGTGCTAGGGATGTGACCTAGACAAAAATGTCATGTACATGTGTACAAGAATATGTAAGATTGCTCATATGGCATTGCTCATGATAGCTGTAAATTGGAACCCACCAAAAGGACCACCAACAGTGCATGAACTTGTAGGGTGGTGCATTCAGGGTGGCACCTGTGGCTCAAGGGGTAGGGCACTGGCCCCAAATACCAGAGGTGGCGGGTGTAAACCTGTCCCTAGCCAAAAACTGAAAAAAAAAAAAAAAAAGTGGTGTATTCATACAGGAGATAACAAAGAGCAGCGGGTCTCCAAGTGTGGCCCCCCAGGGCTGGGCACAGTGGCTCATGCCTGTATTCCTAGCACTTTGGGAGGCCAAGGCGGGTGGATTGCTTGAGTTCGCGGTTCGAGACCAGCCTGAGGAAGAACAAGATTCCCATCTCCTAAAAATACAAGAAACTGAGGCAAGAGGATCACTTGAGCTGTGAGCTATGATGTCGCCATGGCACTCTACTCAGGGTGACAGCTTGAGACTCTGTCTCAAAAAAAAACAAACAAAAACATCAAGTGTGGTCCTCAGACCAGCAGTGCTAGCAGCATGGGAAGTTGTTGGAAATAACAAACCTTGGTCCCTTTCTTAGGCCAAACAAATCAGAAAGTCTAGGGATATGCCCAGCAACATGTGTTTACCAAGCTCTCCAGGTTTTTTGGATGCATGCTCAAACTGGAGAGGCACTGCCATAGCACAATCACCATGAGTGAGCCATTCCTATCTGCACAATGCAGGTGGTTCTTAGATAGATAGGTATAGATAATAGATAGATAGGTATAACTAGTAGATCATATTGAACAAAAGCAGCAAGATACAAATGAAAAATCATGGTTCCATTTACCTAAGTTCATAATGGGAAAAATGATATCATGTTCTCTATGCCTGCATTCATAGCTGATAAATCAATAAAGCAAGCAAAGAAATGGCTAACCAACCGTCAAAGGAGGTGTTACCTCCAGCAGGGAGAGGGAGGGCTGGATTAAACAGCAGCACACCTGGATTTCCAGGGATGTTGACATGGTTTTGTAGCCAGACCAAGAAGTCCATTTGCCTGTCAGTCAAGCCATCAGTGGAGAAGCTAATGAGAGATCAATAGTTTCACTTTTATTTACAGAAAAGCCAACAATTCCAGAGAACAGTGAGGAAATCTCCTCAAAGAGCTGTTTTGCCCTCTTGTTTCTTTTTGATGTTTTTATGCCTTCCGAGCAAAGGCATACATCAGCAGCGTTATGAATCAGTATAGTATACATTAAACCAATCCCTCCACTCTCTTCATAGATTACAAAGTCAAAATATCTCCTGCTTTCAAAGTGGTTATATTTCTTTTTTTTTATTAGATCATAGCTGTGTACATTAATGCAATCATAGAGTACAATGTGGTGTTTTCATATACAGTTTGAAATATTTTCATCAAACTGATTAACATAACCTTCATGTCATTTTCTTAGTTATTGTGTTACGATGTTTATATTCTACTTTTAGAAAGAATCACTTGTACCCTTGTAAGATAAACCATAGAGGTGATCCCACCAATCACCCTCCCTTCATCCACCCCCCCTTCTCTCCCCTCCCCATATTCTTAGGCTATAATTGGGTTATAGCTTTCATATGAAAGCTATAAATTAGTTCCATAAGAGGGCTGAGTACATTGGATACTTTTTCTTCCATTCTTGAGATACTTTGCTAAGAAGAACATTTTCCAGCTCCATCCATGTAAACATGAAAGAGTTAAAGTCTCCATCTTTCTTTAGGGCTGCATAATATTCCATGGTGTACATATACCACAATTTATTGATCCATTCATGGATTGATGGGCACTTGGAAAGTGGTTATATTTCAAAGCATTTCTACTTAGACTGAATTACAGCTAGTTAACGCTTCCCTGAGTGCACAGAGTGCCTTGGGTCCTTCACCAGTACTGTGGAGTCCAGTTTCCCAATTTACCCATGATAATAGCTGTGGAAGTGAATAAACAATCTCTAGATGTCAGCACATAGACTCATGTGCCTTGTTAGGGACTGACCACAGTGCCCTGCGTGAAATAGCCATTCAAGTTAATAGTGACTGCTAATAGTTTTATTCACTGACTAAGGTGTTGGTTACATGTAAGTTCCCTTTAAAATTACTCAGAGTGAAACTATATGATATAAATATTTATTCGTATTCTTAGATATACGAGATAAATGGTGAATTGTAAATTCTCACACTGTAACTGCTACAGCATGAGTGAACCTTGAAAACATCATACTAAAGTGAAGGATGCCAAAAGGTCATATCAATAATGCCATGTCATAGAAAATATAAAAAATAGTAAACAGAAAAAATACAAAACTGGGAAAAATAGAAATTGGAAAAGATATAACAATCCAATGTCATACTGTGTATCTAACAGCTCCTTTTATACAGCCTGTACAAATCTAGTGCAGACTGGCTTAAACCATATGGGGATGACTTTGGTTTTGGCAGAGATGGTTATCTGTTTACCAACATCTATTCTTCCCCCTCCATGGGGAGGAATGGGGAATTTTAGCCTACCCTACAGTAGTAGTTTTAGCTGAGAAGTAGCTCCCTAGCCAGGGACCACATTTCTCAGCTTCTCAGACATCCAAAGGCACCATATAAATCCTTCTCCCAAAGGTAATGAGAGAGAAAGCTCGTGCCCATTCCAAACATCCTAGCTAAGACCTTGACATGTGAGAACTTTTCAGGTCTTGGGTGGCTCTTGTGGCTCAGTGGGTAGGGTGCTGGCCCCATATACCGAGGGTGGTGGGTTCAAACCCAGCACCAGCCAGCTAAAACAGCAGTGACAACTGCAACAAAAAATAGCTGGGCGTTGTGGTGGGCACCTCTATTCCCAGCTAGACAGGAGGCTGAGGCAAGAGAATCACCTAAGCCCAAGAATTGGAGGTTGCTGTGAGCTGTGACGCCACAGCACTGTACTGAGGGCAACAAACTGAGACTTTGTTTCAGGAAAAAAAAAAAAAACACTTTTCAGGTCTTTCAACCCATTTCAGGTATCAGTTCAATGCAACTAAGGGACTCCAGGTGATAAACTATATATGAAACAGAAGAACCAAGAAGCTGATCCCTGCCCAAACTTCTGACTCACAGAATTATGACAAATGATTGTTATGCTGCTAACTCATTATGTCATGGGGTATTTCTAACACAACATGGGATAACTGAAATGTATAACCTCTTTTATCATTTCACAATGTAATGTTTCTGTTTCATAATTTGACATGAAATTCTACTTTTTATTCTAACTTTATACTTTCATTGCTACTTCATTATAGGTGTGTTTCTTATAAACAACATAGACCTTGATTTTAGTTTTTAACTCAAACTGCCAGTTCCTATCTTTTAAGAAAAGCTAATATGCTCACTCATTTGGATTTATTTATTCTCTTTTCTCTTGGCTCACGCCCGTAATCCTAGCACTCTGGGAGGCTGAGGCAGGTGGACTGCCCTGAGCTCAGAGGTTTGAGACTAGCCTGAGTCAGAGTGAGACCCCGTCTCTACAAAAAAAAGCCGGGTGTTGTGGAGGACACCTATAGTCCCAGCTACTTGGGAGGCTGAGGCAAGAATCACTTAAGCCCAAGAGTTGGAGGTTGCTGTGAGCTATGATACCATAGCACTCTACTGAGGGCCACAAAGTAAGACTCTGTCTCAATAAAAAATAATAAATAAATAAATAAATATAGTGCATTTTACTTGTTTTCTCTTTCCATTTTTCCTTTTCTTTTTAATTTTCCAGATTCTTTTTTTCTATATTATTATTTTATATCTCTTTTCCACCTTGTTACTTTGAAAGTTCTACTAGTCTTTTTCATTTTTCCAGTAATTTCTGTGTTTTCCTTTTTGTTTTGTTGTATTAATCATAAATAAGCCTATCTTTCCTTACTGGACTATCAGAATAAAATAATCATTATCCTTCACCACCAAAATGTCTTTATCACCTTTGGTCCTTCCTCTTTCTCCTGTTAGCAAGATAAAACCTTCAGACCATGTCTGTAGTCCCATTCTCCTTCTCCATTGATAACAACTGCAGGCTTCAGTTTTGTCAGGCTGTTCAAGTGTCTGGAGAAGCAGCAAAATGGAACGTGGAGAAAGTCTGTGCTGTTGGGTACAGTTGCTCACACCTATAATCCCAGCAGAGAAACTGGTGGGAGCACAGCGGTTTGTGCATTTGGGGGCCAACCATGTGCAAATGGTAAAAGAGGAGGCGTCTGTCAGCTTCTAACACCTCAGAGCTATGATGTTCAGCCAGTGCACTGTGAGGGGATTGTAGGTATGCTGCAAGAGTTTTTAAAGATCATCAATTCAATTTTCTCAAAAGAAGTATAAAGCACAGTGAGTATATCCTTTTTCTCACTTTTTTTTTCCTGATCAATATAAGTGTGCTATGGAAATTTAACTATAGGTTCAAGTGTGCTGTGAGATAAAAAAGTTGGAAAACACTGCCTTAGAGGCAGACACCAGCTGTCTTAGTCTGCTCAGGCAGCTAATGACAAATCACCATAGATGAAGGGGCTTAGACAACACACATTTATTTCTCACAGTTCTTAAGGGTGGACAGTCCAAGATGAAGACATCAGCAGATCTGGAGTGTGGTGGGGACTCTCCTGTGGGCTTGCACATGGCTGTCTTCTCATTGCAGCTTCACAGGCAGAGAGCAAGCGCAAGCTCTCGTGACTCTTTTATAAGGTATGAATCCCACTACGGGGACTTCACTCTCATGACCAAATCTAACCCTAATTCCTCCCAAAGGATTCCTCTCTAAATACCATCATGTTGGTGGTAAGGATTTCAATACAGGAATTTAGGGAAGACATAAACATTCAATCCCTGGCACCAAACTTCCAATGTTGGGCAGTGGAGCAGCTCAGCTTCCGAGCACTTTCTCTCAGGGCCAGCACCACTGCACAGGCACTCAGAGGATGACAGGTATGCGAGCAGCTCCAATACCTTCCCCAGAGGACTCACAGCTGTCCAGGGGCTGTGCTGTCTTTGGGAATCTTACATCAGGTCTATGCTCCAAGCTTCTGGTACTGGGCTTTCAGCATCACCCCCTTCCCCAAGGAATCAAGAGGCAACCAAACAATCCCTTCTCTGCTCCCTTTTGCAAGGTTTGAAGCAAGCCATACAACTCAGAGTTCCAGTTCTTCCCCCCTCTGTCTCTACCTTCTCTCACCTGATCCTGGACAAACTATTCTCTAGTCTCCAACTTGGAGAAAAGCAAGTCCTGCCTGGTTACTTAATTTACGGCTGAATATGGCTGAAACTGCCTGGTTTTGTTTTCACCTGTTTGTTCTCAGACAACAGCTAATGATATACTGGGACTGCTCCCAGTCAAACCAGTTTGCAAAACTGCATCTTTCACTTGCTACTTTCTTTTTTTTTTCTTTTTTTTTTTTTGAGACAGAGCCTCAAGCTATCCCCCTGGGTAGAGTGCCATGGCATCATGCTCACAGCAACCTCCAACTCCTGGGCTCAAGCGAGTCTCCTGCCTCAGCCTCCCAAGCAGCTGGGACCACAGGCGCCCGCCACAACACCTGGCCATTTTTTGGTTGCAGCCATTATTGTTGTTTGGCGGGCCTGGGCTGGGGATTCGAACCCGCCACCCTAGGTGTATGTGGCTGGCGCCTTAGCCGCTTGAGCCACAGGCGCCGAGCCTCACTTGCTACTTTCTAAAGCATCTATCAAAAGAAATAAAAATGAATCCACACCAAAACCTTGTAATGCATCAAAGAAACAGAATCTATACAGAAATTATACTATAGAGGAACAAAGGAAATACAGGAAGGCTTTGCAATAGAAGAGGCAAGAGTTAGTAGACATGTATAGAGTCCAATTCCCAATGTTACAGAATGTTCACTCTTTTCAAGCACACATGCAAATGTGCTAAAATTGCCCATGCCACAAAGCAAATCTTAACAAATTTCAAGGAATTAGCACTAAACAGAACTCCAAGTCTAAGCAAAATGGAATTAAGTTAGAAAAGTAGTAATAAGTAAGGGACTTAAGTTAGAAAGTAGTAATAGAAAAACATAAACGGATGTTGTGCACCTTGAGTTTTCCACCCTGCATAAAAACATCTAGCAGACTGGGCCCCAATCCAGCCTCATCTTTGAGAGGGGCCCTGGTTTTCATCTCATCCCCCTGGTGGGAGCAATTTGGTTTTGACAGGTATTCTCCCTCATTTAAATAGACTTGATTTTTTTAGAGTAGCTTGAGGTTCACAGCAAAATTGAGCAGAAAGTTCCCATATACCTTCTGCCTCCACCCCCACCCAAAGCCTCCCCACTATTGACATTCTCCACAGAGTGTTGCATTTGTTACAGTTGATGAACCTGCACTGACAGGTCATAATCACCCAAAGTCCTTAGTTTACATTAGGAATCATTCTTGGTTATAACATGTGCCCACCATTATAATATTAAACAGAGTAGTGCCACTGCTCTAAAAATCCTGTGCTCTGCCTATTCATTCTTTCCTCCCCACCTAACACTGATCTTTTTCTGTCTCCATAGCTTTGCCTTTTCCAGAATGTCATATAATTGGAATCATACAATACAGCGTCTTTTCCAATTGATTTCTTTCGCTTAGTATTCATAGTATGCATTTAGGTACCCTCGTGTCTTCTCATGGCTTGATATCTCATTTCTTTTGAGCACCGAACAATATTCCATCGTATAGATAGATGTACCACAATTTGTTTATCCATTCATCTACTGCAGGACTTCTTGATTGCTTTCAAGTTTTGGCAATTCTCTGAATAACACTGTATTAAACATCCACAGGAGAGTTTTGGAGTGAACATATATTCTCAATTCATTTGAATAAATACCATGGGGTCTGATTGCAAGATTATATTTTAAGTGTATGATTTAGTTTTGTAAAAAACTACCAGTCTTTCAAAATGGCTAAATAACTTTGCATTGTCCCCAGCAAGAATGAGAGTTCCTGTTGATCCACAACCTCACCAGCATAATGGAGTTTGCAATGTTCTGGATTTTGACTATTCTAACAGGTGTTTAGTAGTATCTCATTGTTGTTTGAGCCATGTATTTTTATTCATACAAAAAAATTATGAGCTAGCTGCCTCTGACATGTCAAGAAAACCCTAAAGTTGCATTTTTACAAATGTAAACAAGATATAAAGAACCCAGGAAAAGTCTTTTTAAAAGCTATGCTTTTGGCCAGACACAGTGGCTCACACCTGTAATCCTAGCACTGGGAGGCTGAGATGGGTGGATTGCTTGAGCTTAGGAGTTCAAGACCAGCCTGAGCAAGAGTGAGACCCCATCTCTACTAAAAACATAAGAACTAGCCCAGCCTCGTAGTGGGCACCTGTAGTCTCAGCTACCTGAGAGGCTGGGTGTAGAGGATCCCTTGAGCCCAAGAGTTTGAGGTTGCTGTGAGCTATGATGCAACCACACTCTCCCCAGGGCAACAGAAAGAGACTCTGTCTCAAAAAATAAAATAAAATAAAGATACGCTTTTGTTTCTCTTACTCCTTAACTCTGCCATATTCAAAACTGTGACTTGTGTCCCTTTAACTGACTGGAGAACAGAAGCCCATCTATAGCACTTATGCAAGCTGAATTCCTGAAGTGTTTAATGCTGTTTGGGGACTGCCCAGTAGACTAGAAAATTAATCTTTCTTTGTGTGTTGAGGGAACGTTAAAGCAAATTTACTAATGCATGCCAAGAGCCGCCCAGAGCGCTAGGAACACACAGCTGAATGCAAGACCCCTTAGTAGACAGATGCAAGGGCTGACAATGACTTTTTCACAAACTTAACTTTGGGTCCACTGGGGCCTGCAGGCGAATCGGACCAGGCTTTTACCCTGTGGCGTGGGGGAGTCTGTTTGGTGAAAAGACACTTCCGACTGTAATCCAAGGAAAAGGGAACTTTTTTTTTTTTTTTTGGAGACAGAGCCTCAAGCTGTCACCGTGGGTAGAGTGCCATGGTGTCACAGCTCACAGCAACCTCAAACTCTCCGGCTCAAGCGATTCTCTTGCCTCAGCCTCCCAAACTGCTGGGACTACAAGCACCCGCCACAACACCCGGCTATTTTTTGGTTGTAGTTGTCACTGTTGTTTGGCGGCCTGGGCTGGCCGGTGTATGTGGCTGGCGCCGAGCTACAGGCACTGAGAGGAACGTTTCACTTTAGAACAGTGAGATGGGTCTGCTGGCCCTGCTGGCCCTGCTGGAGAGGAAAGGGCCGTAAGTCACCCAGAAGTGTCAGGGCTGCTGTTACACCGTTACGTAGGACTCTCCCATCCTGATGCAAGAGATCGCCGATGTCAACTCCCGCACCCGCCAAGTCCTCTATGTGGGAACCACTCAGAAGAGATCACCCCACAATACACAGGTAAAACAGGGACCACGCACACACCAGCAAAACAGACGAAAAGAAAGTGCGTGCGCGCCCGTGAGTGTCTGCGTGCGCGCGCGAGCAGCCGCAATGGAGCGCGCTTCATCGCCCTGACGGACGCGCGCGCGCCCGCCCCTCGCAGCCTGACCGTAAAGACGCTCGGTTATGTCGTGAAAGGAGCCGCAACGCCCAGAACGCTGGTTGACGACCGGGACTCCATTTTGCTCGCCGCTTCTCTGCTAGTAAGTCGCTTGTTTCCGTGTCTTCTCCGAGGGGAAAAGTTTAAAAAGGGTAAAAGTTTTATAGAGTATTCTGGAGTTTTGTTGCTAAACGTTGTGAGTGTCCGTTTTGTCTCTCTAGCAGACGTCGTGACCGCAGTTCCGAAGCAGCAGGAAAAGATGCGGCCCCTGGACATCGTCGAGCTGGCCGAGCCAGAGGAAGTGGAGGTGCTGGAGCCGGAGGAAGACTTCGAGCAGTTTCTGCTGCCCGTCATCAACGAGATGCGCGAGGATATCGCATCTCTCACCCGCGAGCACGGGCGGGCGTACATGCGGAACAGGAGCAAGTTGTGGGAGATGGACAATATGCTAATCCAAATAAAAACCCAAGTGGAGGCCTCGGAGGAGAGCGCCCTGAATCATCTTCAGAACCCAAACGATGGAGTCGAGGGCAGGGTGGCCAAGAGGTGCGAGAAGGCCGAGGAGAAGGCGAAGGAGATCGCGAAGATGGCAGAGATGTTGGTGGAGCTGGTCCGGCGGATAGAGAAGAGCGAGTCGTCGTGAAGCAGCCGTGGCGGTAGGCGGGGGACCCGCGCAAGCTGGCCGGGAGTCTCGGCAGTCTCCGTAAACGTGGTCCCTGGGGGAAATTAATAAAGATGCACATGGGATCGAAGGTGGGGGAAGGGAGTGTAAGAACACGCTTAGTTTTTAATTTTGAAGTGGATACCGTTTAAATGTCTTTATATTGCTAATTTGGAGAATCAAGGTTGGTTTGTTTTTTGCTTGATAACGTGTTTGGTTGTAAACTAAGGGATGATCAGTAGAATAATTACAGGACTGTAAACCTAAAGGTCGCTGAGGAAACAAAACCAGGCAAGCTAGACCGTCCAGCGGAGTGGGGGGCAGGGAAGATAAGTGGGTTTTCAGAGGGAAGGCCTTTGGACGGAAGACTGAAAGGATTCCAGTGGCATCCAGAAGAGATGGTGTCCTGCTTGGTTCAGTTGGTGAGGGTTCTGGGTTGTTATCTCTCAGGATTAACCACTTGATGATGAGTTTCTCCTAATTGTGCTTTAGGTATACAGCCAATGGATTCTGGTCAACTGATGGAGATTGGCTGACACCCTGGAGAAGCTGTAACCAGAGAGCCTTTGGTTTTCTCTTTTTTTCCTCTGTCTACACTCTGTCCTTCACTTACACTACGTTTCTGCTATGGTCTGTGGTTGATGACCTCAATATGAGTTTTTGATTGTTAAATGTTTTTGTTTGGGAAAGTAACTTTTGTTTGGGAAATGCTCTCACATGCAGGAATTAGGGCCTAGATTGTAAGCTCTTGCAGCAGTCACATTGTTCCTTGGCTTTGGTTGTTGTTTCTAAATTTTGAGGTGCTTTGCTCTTTCTTGTGTGACCTGATAGCTCCCTGGAACTTTGGGTCTGTGTGCAACACATGAGACTCAGAGTTGGAGTTCTCCAGCTCTGGAGGTGCTGAAGGAGCTCCGTTGATTCTAGAAGACAACCCCATGCAACAGCTGCTGAAGAAAGGACCAGATTTCAACTGGAAATGTGGATGGGGCTGATCTGGCTAGGCCTGATGAATCTGGAGAAGGGGTGGAGAATAGTATTGTCTGTATTTGGGAACTTTAATTTCTGTGTGAGACCAAAGGAGGAGAGATGTATTTTGTTCAAAATTTAAATTCTATGTGGTACACTATCTGACGTAATTGTCTGGTGAGTTTATTTGGACGACCTAACTCATCTTTATCTGACTTGAACTTAGAATGGGGGATGCAATCTTGATATTCTGTACAAGTTGATGTAATACCCTGATGCATTTCAAGGGATCCTGGGCATAAAATGGAAGAGATGTTTGTAAAATATCTTGAGGAGATGAAAGCATGGAATTGTCTGCATTGGACCCTAAACTGGACTGGGAAGAGGCATCTTTAAGGTTCATACATTGTCTAGCTGTAAGTTCATTTGAGTAGCAGACCTGACAAGTATTTGAGGTCAAAACCCTACCATGTTAAAAAAGAAAAAAAAAAAAAACTTACTATGTTAATAAAAGTATTCATTTGCTTGAAAAGACAAAAGACCTAAAAAGTTATTAAGAAATGTTACTACTTTAAGAATGAAATCAGCTTTCTCCTTGATTGTTCTCATTGCCAAATGGGAGGTGAACAACTTATGGTTTCTGAGGTGCTCAGTAAACCTTTAATCAAAGAAAATAACTATTTCTGTTTGCTATCCATGGGAACCAAGTGAGGAAGACCATACTTGGTACTTAGTGTAGGAAGGCATTGTATGTAATCTTGTGTCCAGGCCCTTACCCTCAGAGAGCCAAGTACTTCAGTCTTTCAAGTTAGAATATTATTTTCTGTCTCTGCACTGGGAATACAGCCATAAAGTAAAATAGGGTGGGGTGATAGACCACCCCTCTCACCTTCAGGAGTGAAGCACTTATCCTTTAGCTACTAGAAGTATGGCTAACTAATG
This sequence comes from Otolemur garnettii, assembly GCF_000181295.1. Taxonomy (NCBI): domain Eukaryota; kingdom Metazoa; phylum Chordata; class Mammalia; order Primates; family Galagidae; genus Otolemur; species Otolemur garnettii. The sequence continues at coordinate 3,553,569 of NW_003852566.1, forward strand.
ACCCTCAGCTGGGTGGCCCTTTGTGGACAGTATCCGAAGAGAGATTCCTTAGCCAAAGTCTTGCCCCCTTTCCTAGGTGGCACACATCCATTGTCTTGGGCTGGAGGTCTAAGGTATCCCTATCCTTTCTACAATTTTTGAGAAACCTTTGAAGGGCATCTCAGTTTCAGAACTTCCTTATGGATCTGAAGCCTTTGTTCCAGGGGTCCTCAAACTTTTTAAACGGGGCTAGTTCACTGTCCCTTAGACTGTTGGAGGGCCGGACTGTGGGCCACGGGACAATTCGGCTGCTAAGCAGGACAGGCAGTGGCAGCAAAAACAACCAGCGGGCCGGATAAATGGCCTTGGCAGGCCATGTGTGGCCCTCAGACCATAGTTGGAGGAGCCCTGGGTGTTGTTTCTGCTCGACCTTGCATTTCTTTTCCACAGGCATTAATCTTTTTTTTTTTTTTTTTTTTGGAGACAGAGTCTCACTTTGTCACCCTCAGTAGAGTGTTGTGACATCACAGCTCACAGCAATATCCAGCTCTTTGGCTTAGGCAATTCTCTTGCCTCAGCCTCCTGAGTAGCTGGGACTACAGTTGCCCACCAGAACGCCCAACTATTTTTTGTTTGAGTTTGGCTGGGGCTGGATTTGAACCTGCCACCCTTGGTATATGGGGCTGGTGCCCTATTCACTGAGCCACAGGCACCACCGATCATTTTTTGTTTCTTTTTAAAAAAATGCATCTAATTTAAATCTTAGAGTCTGCATCCTGGGGAACCTAGTTGGTAGATAGAAATCTAACAGAAAACCGTATGTTGGCCAGGCACCGTGGTTCACACCTATAATCCTGGTACTTTGGGACACCAAGGCAGGAGGATCACTTGAGGCCAGGAGTTCAAGATCATCCTGAACAAAAATCTCTACAAAAAACATTTTAAAAATCAGCAGGGTGTGATGGTTTGCCCCTATAGTTCCAGCTATTTGGGAGGGTGAGGCAGGAGGATTACTCAAGCCCAGTTTTGAGGTTGCAGTGAGCTATAATGCCTCTGCACTCTCGGTGGCAGGGCAAGACTCTTGTCTCAAAAAAGAAAAAAAAAATACATATCACAAGCTTTAATATACTGCATCTTTGAAGAGCACTGTGGGGGAAGATCTAGGAAAGTTTCCAGAGCAAATAAGTGGTGAACTTGTCCTTGAAGGATGAGAACAGCTTCCCAGGTCAAAAAGAATGATAGGCACAAGAAACAGTGTAGAAATGTCAGAGGTTCAGCGTTTTCTGTGTAAGTTTCACACAGGAGAGAAATGGGTAGGATGGGATTAAGAGCCAAGAAACCACCACCACTAAAACACATGTTTGGTACTTTTGCCACAACTGAGAAATTTAACATTAGTAAGATAATACTAATGACTACAGACTTTATTGTGATGTCACCAGTTTTTTGCCGGTGCCCTTTTTCTGTTACTGGATACCATATTGCATTAGTTGATTTTTGCTTAGTTGATTTTTAAAATGGGTAACACAAGTGACAGAATTCAAAAGATCTGAAAGTGATCCTCTCCCTCAGCTTCCCAGTTCCCCTTACAGGAAACAACCATTTATAACAGGGGTCCTCAAACTTTTTAAATAGGGGGCCAGTTCACTGTCCCTCAGACCGTTGGCTGGCGGGACTGCAGGAGTCAGCTGCTAAGCAGGACAGGCAGTGGCGGCAAAAACACCTGGCAGGCCCGATAAATGTCCTCTGCGGGCCACAGTTTGAGGACGCCTGAATATTTCTTGGATTTCCTTACAAGTGTTATGTTCCAACTTACATGTAAATGTTTCCTCTTTTTTTTTTTTTAACATAGTGTGGGTAGCACAATATATAATCTGTTAACATTCTTTGCTTGCTTGTTTACCTAAAAATGTAGCTTGGAAGTATTTCCCTATCTAAGTAAACATCTAAATCTGCATTTTTTTTTTTTTGAGATGGAGCCTCAAGCTATCCCCCTGGGTAGAGTGCCGTGGCATCATGCTCACAGCAACCTCCAACTCCTGGGCTCAAGCGAGTCTCCTGCCTCAGCCTCCCAAGTAGCTGGGACTACAGGCGCCCGCCACAACGCCTGGCCATTTTTTGGTTGCAGCCATCATTGTTGTTTGGCAGGCCCGGGCTGGGGATTCGAACCCGCCACCTTAGGTGTATGTGGCTGGCGCCTTAACCGCTTGAGCCACAGGCGCAGAGCCTAAATCTGCATTTTTAATTGCTGTTGTTAAGGCTGCACAGTATTCAGTGTGCGGGTGATTTTTACAACCTTTGAAAACTTGTCTTTAAATTCTTTCCATTAAATCTTTAATTCTTCTTTCTTGTGATTCTTATCACAATTCTTATCACACTTGGCAGTGCAGCCACCAATTCCCAATTGCCCCAGCTCCTGAAGTTCACCCTCCTGGCTTGCTAGCAATTCTAGCAAACAGGAGCAAATTTAAGCAAAGAACCTGAGAGAGTCATTAAATTGGCTGGAGTTGTCATAATTTTTTATTAGAGTTCTGTGTATGTCCTGAACCTGGCACTCTGTCCCTTAGGTCACAGACACTGTGCAGAAAGGGTTCTCAGATGGTTCCTGACACTACAGGGGCCACCTCAAACTGGGACCTTTCTTTGCTCAGTATTATGGCATTTCAGATGTGACAAGTGTCCTCATCAAAGTGCTGTTACAGATGGAGGCATGAGGACTGTGAGAGCATTGAGATACCTCTTAACCTGGGAGGTCAAGAAGGGCATCAAGGAGGAGATAGAAAGGTATGTAACAGAAGTGCTGATGAGAAATGGAGGTGAAATATGGAGAATATTCAAAAACTGCTGGGCCCATGCTTGGTCAGAATTTGGCTGAAGAGACTGCAAAGCACAACAGAGGCATCTGGATGTTTCATCAGCTAAGATGACCCCATAGAAGAAAGCACATTTAATTCTGATGGGCATAATGGTAGAACTGGCAACAGCCAAGGACAAAATCCATATTTTGGGGGTGACTCTGAGTGAAGGGAAGGCCCTCCCAAGTTCCTAATCCTGGTGAAGACAAAACCTCAGAGCAGTGCTAGGCTGCCATGGAGTATGGGAGCAAGGAGACAGGAGGTGATTTCCAGTCATCCTGCTGCTTGCTGTCCATGATCGGAGGCTAACACTGGCTTGTCTCTGGGTTTCTTTCCAGCCTTGGCATTCTGTATGACTTGTAGCACTAAAGCTTTTCAGGAAAAAATGCTGTCAGGATCATTAGTGCTGTTCAAGTAAATTCCAATTCTCTGCCTTCTAGGCACATAGTAGAGTTGTATTTCCTGGCCCTTTTGTTGTTAGGGTGGCCACAAAACTAAATGGCCAATGAGTTGCAAAAAGCAACACCTGTCACATTCACGCTAGAACCTTCAAAGTGACACACTCTGAGCTCTCTCTTCCCTCTGACACAGGGACCAGCAACATTCAAGATGGTGGTTGATCATCACCCGTGTTTCTTTGATAGCATGGTTTCTCTGCCAATCTGTGATGAGCATGTAGCACAAAGAACCCTGGTTGTTTTAAGCCACTGAGACTTAGGGATTGTTTGATTTAACCTAGCCTAAGATGACTGATAGAGTTACTTTCATCCTTTCTTCCTTTCCTGGGATTTCACTGAAAGGGTTGTCCTTCTAAGGCCTATATCCTCATGTGTGATATCCTTCCCAATGCTGAGAAGCCTCGTCCAGCAGATAAATTCCTGTCTCATTCTTTCACTTGTAGCTCTTTGCGTTCTCTGCCCTTTGATGACTTTGACGTGAAGAAAGCCCACATTAAAATCCGTGGCCACCCTCCCTTCTAGGTAGTGGCTTGAGGTTCCACCATTCCCAGAGATAAATGAGGGTTTGTTACCCCACCTACCAATGTAGCCAGATAATTCTAAACCCATCCAGGTCTGCTTCAATCACTGCCCAAAATACATTAGACCCTTCCCTAGCCAATTATCATTTCCCTTCTGATCCAAATGATGCTCTATGGTACCTATTCCCTGATACATCCCCATCCTTTCCTCCTTCCTTCAAGCTCTCTATTCTGTGGTTAACAAAATCCTCCACTCTGTCATTCCCAAACTAATTCATATTATTCTTTGCCAACTTTTAACAGCTGAGAGTAGACTTCTCCCAAGCCTGGGCTGTCCTTCAGTCTTATTGGTGATGGTCCCTTGCAGCATTAAACTGCTGCGTGGTACAGACACAGATAAAGGGGACAACTGGGTTCATCAGGGCTACATTTTTGCCCAGAAAAAAAAGGGTTTAGGGTTTTGACAAAGGCGTTATTGCAATGCCGTACACAGTGGACTGTGTACTCTGAATAGATAAGTGGGGAGCAAGAGAGCAACTGCAGAAAGCTGGTAGAGTGAATTGAGGCCTCTGTGAAAGTAAAAAATAAGTGTTAGTGGTTGTAGTACAAGTGTCACTTGCAAGAAAGGGGATGTGGCAAAAAATAGAAGGGCTCACCAGTACTGTGAAGGTGGGGCAGCTTCACGGTGACAACAAACCCCAGTGGTGTGGAGGGTCTCTATGGACATGAGGAGGCCCAGGGATGGGAATGCTGGCTGTGTAAGCAAGGAACTGGCCTGGAATGATGGCAGGATGTGGGGTGCAGGGGAAAGCCAGGAACCAGGTCTGCAGTAAACAATGGGACCTCAGTGGAAGAGCTCCCCTGGAGGATGACAAAAGTGAGGAGAGGAAGTGAGCAGTGACCTTCAAGTACTCCAAAGGTGTGCCACTTTGAACAAGAGGGAAGTCAAGGAATGATGTGTGCGTAGCCAGGAGAGAACAGTGACCCAACACCTGATGCCCAAGGAACATAAGGACAATGAGTGGATTTCCCTTCATAGGCCTAGGACCAAATGGCACTGTTTTCTGGGGACTATCCAGCAAGCGGTGAGGTGAGGGAGGGTGTCTCCGAGAAGTCAGGTACATGCTGGCAACAGCTCACCAGATCCTTCAGGCCCCGCCATGAATGGGTGTGGGGGTAGAGGGGAGTAAAAAGCACTATTGGACACTTGTGGTAACAGCAGCCACCTAGACTGAGTGCTACTTGAGCCATCAATGGGAGAAACAGTGGAGAGAGGCATGATCAATTTAGTCCTGAATTCAGTCTCTTCTAGGGGTGATGGGCATGGCCTTGGTTTGACCACCATGAAGAGCCGAAGATGTAACAGCTGGATGTTGTCACTCAACTAAACTTCCTGCCTGCGGTGGCTTTTTTGAAAGAGATTTGAGAAGCCACCACTACTGGTCATTTGGGGCCTCACAGGGTTGAAAACAGTAGGGGTTCAGTATCCCAAGCCAAAATAGTTAAAAGAAATGGCTCCAGAAGAAGAAATCCCAGAGGCTCCAAAACTGGGGCCTAAGCCTTTTCAAGCATATTTGTTAAACGTTTCTCCAAATAGTGGGTGCCAGCCAAGTGGGCAAAGACCAGGTTGCAACTGTCACCTTCCTTCAAAGCCACTTGTTCCACATGGACAAGTAGGATAAGGACACAGCACAGAGACCAGTGGATAAAAAACTAGAGTCTTCACAAAAATTTTGGCTATGATCACTTGCACTTTGAGACTGACTAAAAGTAAACAAACAGGAAGCATCCTCAGGTTTTGAAGAAATTAGATCACCAATTAGATCCCAAGCCAGGTCTGCTAGAAACTGTAGTTGTTCAGGCCTTGAGGGAAGTCCTGAGCCCCGGCAGCTGCACCAGCAGGAAGGAGGCTTTGGGTGCTACAAAGTCCCCAGCACGGGGCACTCTTCATATATGGCCTCAGAAAATGGAACGAAGGTCTCCCTGAGGCAAAAGCTGGGGGCCCAGAGGAAAGAAGCAAAATAGCTCCTGGAGAGCAAACTAGATGTTAAATGCACTCACCTGCGAGTTTTTGCGCTTTCTGTGTGGTAGCTTTTTTTTTTTTTTTTGGAGACAAGGTCTTACTTTGTCACCCAGGCTGGAGTCCAGTGGCACAAGCACAGCTCACTGCAGCTTTGAACTTCCAGGCTCAAGTGATCTTCCTGCTTCAATCACTCTAGTAGCTGGGACTATAGAGAGCCACCATGCCTGGCTGATATTTTTAAAGTTTTTTGTAGAGATGGAGTTTTGCCATGTTGCCTAGGCTGGTCTGTGGCTTTTGATGACTCCCATAGCCTATAGATATCAAGTGTTTCCATTCTTCCCTTTTTTGAATAGAAGTTGTGGTGGGTGGTAGGGCAGCGCCTGGTGGGTGGTATGGTGCAGGCTCAAGGAATAGAGTGCCAGCCCCATATGCCAAAGGTGGCTTCAAACCCAGCCCCAGCCAAAAAAAATGTAAAAAAAAAAAAAAGTTGTGGTGGTGGTGTTATCATTTTAGAGACAAGGTCTTACTTTGTTGCTCAGGCTGGAGGGCAGTGGCATCATCATAGCTCACTGCAGCCTCAAATTCCTAGGCTCAAGTGATCCTTCTGCCTCAGCCTCCTAAGTAGCTGGACTACCGGCATGTGTTATCATGCCCAGCTAATTTTTAAAGATTTCCAGTGACAAGATTTGCTTATGTTGACCAGGCTGATCTCAAACTCTTGACCTTAAGCAGTCCTCCTGCTGTGGCTTCCCAAAGCTCTGGAATTATAGGTGTGAGCTACAGCACACAGCCTGAATAAGAAAGTTTTGTACAATTGTCTAATTCTGACTTCTTGCCATGTGGAATTCTACTTAAAGAAGTTCACAACATGATAACTAGCTTCCTGCAGAGGGCATAATCCCAGAGAGAGAATGCCCACATGAGGGCTATAGTATTTTTATAACTTCGTATTACAAAGGATACTTCTTCCCTTCTGCTGTACTTAATAGGAGCAAGTTCAGCCTACACCCCTAGGAGAGGGGAATTAAGCTACACCCATGGAAGAGAAGAATAGCAAAGAATTTGTGGACATAGTTTTTTAAACCCACCACAACTATTGTCATTACATCCCAATCATATGATGTTTTTGAAACTTCACAGATTCAAAAGTATCTAAGTTTCCAGCATTAATAAGTTTCTATTCTAACATCTGAATTCTGGAGATTAATAGTAAAAAAATGAAAATAATAAAAAAGAGTTTCTAGAATTCTGAGGCTTCTAGAAAAAGAATTTCTGAGAATCAGTAGTGTTTCTCTTTACCAGAAACAAAGAGGAAATATATTTTCTAAAAGTTACAATTTATTTAAATTTATTTATTTATTTGGCTGGAGCTGGGTTTGAACCTGCCACCTCTGGCATATGGGGCTGGTGCCCTACTCCTTTGAGCCACAGGCACCACCCAAAGGTACAATTTATAACAAAATTTTAAAAACTGTAATGGTGTATTTATCTCCTAAGGCTGCTATTAACAAACTGCTATAAACTAAGTGGCTTAAGACAATAGAAATTTATTCTGGAGTCAAGTTCAGGAGTCATGAATTCTGAAATCAAGGTGTAAGTAGGGCTATGCACTCTCTGAAAGATCTAGGAAAGAATCTTTCCTTGACTTTTCCTAGCTTCTGGTGCTTGTTAGGATCCTTGGCATTCCTTGGCTTATAGCTGCAGCAGTCCACTCTGTCTCCATTGTCACATGGCTTACTTCCCTGTCCCTGTGTCTTCACATGACCTTCACATAAGGACATCAATCATTGCCTTCAGGGCTTACTCTGACCCAGTATAGTCTCATCTTAACTAATCCTATCTGGAAAGACCCTATTTTCAAAAAGGTCACATTCTGAGGTGCTGGGTGGACATAAATTTTTGAGGCATGCTATTCAATCCAGTATAAATAGTAACTTGGAAAATTTTAACATATGTTAAAATGTTAATATATGTGATACCTTTATGCACAAAATTATAAAAATTAGATTGAAATTCATTAAAGGACAACTAAATAGATTTGACAAAATTAGTAGTTTACTTCTTCTCCAAAGTGATCCGGTAAGTCAATACAATCCCAATAAAAATCTCAGCAGGTGGGTCTTTTTGGACTGTTTTGGTTGAACTTAAAAAAAAACCAAAACAACTAATTCAACATTTAGATAGATAAGCAGAAGAGCCAGGACATTCTGAGGAAGCAGGTAGGGAGACTTGCCATTTTTAAGTGAATATCTATGCTTATTATAAAGCTAATAGTAATTAATTCAAGGTAGTAATGGCCCATAAGTAGAGTCCATAGGGACAGAGTAAACAGCCCAGATCCAGACATGAACAAATCCAGACTCAACACATGACAGATGTCACACTGTAGACCAGACAGAGTGGATAAAATACTCGGTATGTAGGGCTGGGATGACTGGCTATATATGTGGGGGAAACTGCAAAAGGATCCTTGCCTCAAACATCACAAAAATCACATTTCCAGATTAACCCACAAATATGAAAAACTAAGCACTGAATATTTCAGAGAATATAAAGGAAAATATCTATTATATCAGGGTGGAAAAGGATTTCTTAAAACAAGATAAAAAGAAACAAGGCATAAAAGAAAACTTCATATTTTGTCTTCATCAAAACTACAATCTTTTTTTTTTTTTTGAGACAGAGCCTCAAGCTGTCCCCCTGGGTAGAGTGCCGTGGCATTACAGCTCACAGCAACCTCCAACTCCTGGGCTCAAGCGAGTCTCCTGCCTCCGCCTCCCAAGTAGCTGGGACCACAGGCGCCCGCCACAACGCCTGGCTATTTTTTGGTTGCAGCCATCATTGTTGTTTTGGCGGGTCCGGGCTGGGGATTCGAACCTGCCACCTTAGGTGTACGTGGCTGGCGCCTTAGCCGGTTGAGCTATAGGCGCCAAGCCCAAAACTACAATCTTAATGTTGATAGCAGCACTATTTCATAAAAATGGCAAGTCTCCCTACCTGCTTCTTCAGGAATGTCCTGGCTCTTCTGCTTATCTATCTAAATTTTGAATTAGTTTTTTTTTTTTTAAGTTCAACCAAAATAGTCAAAAAAGACCCACTGGATGAGATTTTTATTGGGATTATATTGACTTACCAGATCACTTTGGAGAAAAAGTGAAATACTAATTTTACTGTAGCCTAAGGTGGAAACAGCACAAATAGCCATCAGCAGATGAATGGATAAACAAATTGTGGACTACATGTACAATGAAATATTCAACCACAGAATTTGGATGAATCCAAAAAATACTATGCTAAATAAAACATCATATGATTTTTTTTATATAATGTTATAGACAGAACTATGTACACTCCCAAATTCATGTGTTGATGCCCTAGTCCCTAATGTGACTGTATTTTGAGATAGGGCCCGAAACCAGGTAACTGAGGTTAAGTGAGTTCATAAGGGTGGGGTCCCAATCCAGTATGAGATTGGGATGTGCATACATAAAGAAAAGGCCATCTTTAAGCCAAGGAGAGACACCCCAGGAGGCTAAAATACATAGGGAATATTTTGCAAAATGTTAATGAATATTTTGTAAATAAAAGTACATTTAGGGCTGAATGAACCTAGATGAGGCTGCTGGAGGAGAAGAGCCCATGCAGGAGACCCAGCTCTCCTTTTCCTGCCATCTGAGCTGAGGCCCCTTTTGGGCCTGTGAGTGAGACCATCTTGGACGATTAGCCTCAGCTGAACTGCCCCAGGCCAAAATAACTGCCTGGCCAGCCCTTAGAATCATAAGAAATAATAAATTGTCATTATATTAAGCCACACACCCCCCAAAAAAAGTACATTTAGGTACAATTTCCCATTTTCCCTATGTATGGTGACCTTTAGGGTGCCTTTTGGGGCACCCAATAGAGAGAGCTGGTGGTTGTGCAACATTGTGAATATACAAAATGTCACTTAATTATACGCTTTAAAGTGGTTAAGTATATGTTACATGGATTTCACCTCAACTTTAATAAAAGCTAGACAATCAAATTCATAAAGAAAATAGAATAGTAGTTGAAAGTAGAATAGTAATTGCCAGGGACTGGAGGGAGGAGAAATGGGAGTTAGTAATTTAATGGGGACAGAGCTTCAGTTTCAGAAGATGAAAAAGTTCTGGAGATAGTGTGATGGTGAACATTTAAATAGTTAAAATGGTAAGTTTACATTAAATATATTTCACCACAATAAATTTTTAAACCAAAATGTTATTTAACAAGGGAACCATAATCAAAATGAAAAGTAGAGCGCAGCGCCGGACCCATATACCGAGGGTGGTGGGTTCAAACATGGCCCTGGCCAAATTGCAACAAAAAAATAGCCAGGGGTTGTGGCAGGTGCCTGTAGTCCCAGCTTCTCGGGAGGCTGAGGCAAGGGAATCCCCTAAACCCAGGGTTTGGAGGTTGCTGGGAGCTCTGGGACGCCAGGGCACTCTACTGAGGGCAATAAAATGAAACTATGTCTCTTAAAAAAAAAAAAAGAAAGAAAGAAAGAAAAGTTGGCTCGGCGCCTATAGTTCAACCGGCTAAGGCGCCAGCCACGTACACCTAAGGTGGCGGGTTCGAATCCCCAGCCCGGACCCACCAAACAACAAAAAACAACACAAAAAAAAAAAAAAAAAAAAAAATAGCCGGGCGTTGTGGCGGGCGCCTGTGGTCCCAGCTACTTGGCAGGCGGAGGCAGGAGACTCGCTTGAGCCCAGGAGTTGGAGGTTGCTGTGAGCTGTAATGCCACGGCACTCTACCCAGGGGGACAGCTTGAGGCTCTGTCTCAAAAAAAAAAAAAAAAAGAAAGAAAGAAAAGTTGAGCTACAGAATGTAAAATGTTCTTAATTTTTCTATAAACCTAAAATTGTTCTAAAAAATAAAGTATGTTTTTTGAAAAACAAGTCTCAACTAGGAGAAAATATTTGCAAGAAACAATCTGGAGGGGGAAAAATGGGAATCCAAAATGTATAAAAACAAAGGCCAGAAGAACACAGGCAGAGGGAAGCTTTGAGGGTCTTGATCCGGTTTCACCCATTCCTATGCTCACCACTGGCTTTGTGTTATGTGTTCTGCAGAAAAGCTTCAAGTGTCCTACTGCTACTGTAACAAAGTACCACCAACTCTGCAGCTCAAAACAAATTACAACTCTTGTAAAAAAGTCAGAAGTCCAGATTGGCTTAACCCAGTGGTTCTCAACCTATGGGTTGTGACCCCTTTGGGGGTGGAACAACCCTTTCACAGGGGTCACCTAAATACATCCTGCATATCAGATATTTACACTACGATTCATAACAGTAGCAAAATTACAGTTATGAAGTGGCAACAAAAATAATTTTATGGTTGGGGGTCACCATAACATGAGGAACTGTATAGGGTTGAGGCATTACGAAGGTTGAGAACCACTAGCTTAACAGGTTTCTCTTCTCTGGGTGTCACAGGTCAAAATCAAGGTTATCAGTAAACTCCAAAGCCACAGAACCCCTGTGGCTGTAGAAGTGAAGTCCTGTTCCCTTCCTGGTGGTCAGCTGGGGTTCACTTTAGCTCCTGCATCTCAGAACCAGTAGTTTGACTAGTTTGTCAAATGCTTCTCGTGCTTTAATTTGTCCAAAATCTCCCAGCCAACGATTATGGAACTGGGGTCCAAATCCCCCACATCTCAGAGTCAGCACAGGCAGGTAGGTACCACCATCTCACGCTTAGAATAGCTCTGATTTCTTCCACTAAATTTCTCTTCTATCTTCCTTTTTCTTCTGCTTTCCTTTTCTCTCTCTCTCTGACTCTAGCCCAAGAACGTTCTTCACTTTTTTGTTTCATTTCCTGCTTCAATTTTAAGGATTCAGTGATTAGACTGACCCCACCTCCAGGCTAATCACCCTACTTTAAGACCTTTTTTTTGAGACAGAGTCTCAAGCTATTGCCCTGGGTAGAGTGCTGTGACATTATAGCTCACAGCAACCTCCACCTCTTGGGCTCAAACAATCCTCTTACCTCAGTTTTTCTATTTTAGTACAGAAGGAGTCTTGCTTTTGCTCAGGCTGGTCTCAAATTCATCTCTCAAGCAATCCACCCGCCTCGACCTCCCACAGATTATCGGCGTGAGCCACCGCCCCCTGCCTACTTTAAGACTCTTTGGCTGGACACCCGTAGCACAGTGGATACGTAGCCCACCACGTACACTGAGGATGGCGGGTTCGAACACGCCCTGGGCCAGCTAAATAATAATGACAACTGCAACAAAAAAGTACCTGAGAGTTGTGGCGGGCACCTGTTGTCCCAGCTACTTGGGAGGCTGAGGCAAGAGAATCGTTTAAGCCCAAGAGTTTGAGGTTGCTGTGAGCTGTGATGCCATGTCAGTCTACCAAGGGCCACATAGTAAGACAGTGTCTCAAAAATAAATAAATAAAATAGAAAAAAGACTCTTAACTTTAATTACCTCATCTAATGTCCCTTTTGCCAGGTAATATGTATTCCTTATTACAAAATACATAATTTATAATATGGGTTGCCGGGATTAAGACAGGACACCTATAGGAGTCATTCTGCTGCTCTAGAGGTGATGCCACCCAACTCCACTAAGCACCGGTGATGACATTGAGGCCGAGACGACCATCTTCAAGCAGTTATCTGATTTCCCCAAAGTCTTCAGGCCAGTGACTTGTGAAGCTAATCCCACCTTGTATCCTTCCGACACTGTCCTCAACCGCTGCACTGTTTGGTCCACCGATAATTGTAGTAACAACACTTGTATCTGCGGGTGCTTTACCAAGTTAACACCTTGCCTCACCTCAATGAGTCCTCTCAATGACAGTGACAGGTCTTCAGAATTGGACTGCCAGCTCCAAGTGACCACTGGAAAACTGAGTCTTAAACCTGAGGCACTTCTGCAGAGTCCCCGGAGCTTTCCACTAGGCGTGTGATATACCCACTTTCCCCGGCCAGATCGCACACGTTGGGGTAAAATAACGCACTGAGCCCCTTCCTGGCAGCCGACCCTGCAGAGATGTGGGGACACAGACTCTACTCTCAAACAACTACCTCTTCTGGGAAACGCCGCAGTCTGGTAAAGACGGTGCTTTCAACACCTCCCCGGACCATCTACTCTGTTCCAGGCCAGCCGAGCCCACCCCAGAGAGGCGAGAAGGGGTGAGGGGCAGCCGCGGGTTCCGTGGCCCTATTTCTGATGTGGAAAAATCACTTGGAATTCGGATTTAAAACGCACGCCATGGAATCCCGTTTGGAGTGCGGTACCCGCCTACAGACGTGGCCTCAGAGCCCAGGTGGGCTAGAGCACCACACGACTGCGCCTGCGCGGTCCAGGAGCCCGCCTGAGACTCACCCCACCCCTACCCGGGGCCTGAGCGAGGCGGCGCGTGGGCGTGGCCGAAAGGGGTCGGCGTCGGTCCGCAAGAGGGTCTGCAAAGGCGCAGAGCGCGGGTAACAGCCAGGGAGCCATTTTG
>NW_003852566.1:3567098-3575905 GCF_000181295.1 Otolemur garnettii
CACAGGCGCCCGCCACAGTGCCCAGCTATTTTTTGGTTGCAGCCGTCATTGTTGTTTGGCGGGTCCGGGCTGGGGATTCGAACCCGCCACCGTAGGTGTACGTGGCTGGCGCCTTAGCCGGTTGAGCTATAGGCGCCTGGCCAGAACATAAAGTTTTATTGTTGCTAGTGACAGTAAGGCTCCTGCCAAACTCTGCCCCGCACCGGCACGCGCAGCTGGTCGTCGCCCCGAGGCGGGTGCCGCAGGCGAGAGTCCTGAGAGTACCTGGGCGGTTTCCTGAGCCCCAAGCTCCGCGCGGCCCCAACGACCTCGCCTCCCTGGAGCACCAGCATGTGCAGGCGCTCTGCGGGGCCCAGGAAGCTGAGGGGGCGGGGGGGTCGATAACCTGCTGGATGAGATCAGGAGCGAGGTGGAGGGGTTCCCGCGCGCTCATTGCACGTATGGAGGGGTAGTGAAGCTGAGCGCCAAGGCGGTGAAGGCCGTGAAGGCGGCGTGCATGGGCAGGTGCATGGTGGACCTGCACTAGCAGATCGGTGGCAGAGTCTGGGGGCTGGATGGCTGAGAGCAGTTAGAAATGCTTTTTCTTTTTTCTTTTTTTAAACTTGAGACACTGTATTGCCCAGACCGGTATCCAACTTCTGGACTCAAGCCATCCACAAACTCCTGAGCAGCTGAGATTACAGGTGCGCTCCACCACGCCTGGCTCATGTGAAAGAGAATGAAAATGTGGGGGACCATCCCCAACTCTCTATGCTAAGCCAGGATGCTGTCATGCAACACCTCCTCTGAAGAATCGCTGTTACTAACCTTATGCATTAGCCAAATCTCTGGCTAATGGAAAGGTAAAAAGTCCTTAGGAATCTACAAGGACTGCCCCACAGATCATTGATAACTTGAATTGTTTGCTGGCCTCCCATAAGCAAGGACGTGCCAATTACAGCTTTAGGTCTGCAGCCTAAATTTAGCTCCTAAAGTCTATTTAATTCCACACTGATAAGGTTGATTGCAGCCTTATCCTCCTAGGTCAGAGTAGAGACAGAGGAGATCTGTGTTTCTCCACCCACCCGGATACAGCTGCATAACTGGTTCTTCTTTGAGTTTTCTCTTTAAACATTCTCTCTCTCTCTTTTTTTTTATTGAATGGTAACTATGTACATTAATGCACTTCTGGGGTACAGTGTGCGGTTTTCACACACAATTCAAAACACTTCCATCAAACTGGTTAACATAGCCTTCATGTAATTTTCTTAGTTATTGTTTTAAAACGTTCACATTCTACTCTTAGAAAGGGTCACTTGTACCCTTGTAAGATAAACCTCAGAAGTGATCCCTCCAATCCCCCTCCCTCTACCCATTTCCTCCTCCCCTTTTCCTCCCTCCTCCCCGTATTCTCAGGCTGTTATTAGGTTATAGCTTTCATATAAAAGGTATAAATTAGTTTCATAATAGGGGTGTGTACATTGGATACTTTTTCTTCCATTCCTGTGATACTTTGCTAAGAAGAACATTTTCCAGCTCCATCCATGTGAACATGAAGGACATAAAGTCTCCATCTTTCTTTATGGCTGCATAGTATTCCATGGTGTACATATACCACAGTTTGTTGATCCATTCGTGGATCAATGGGCACTTGGGCTTCTTCCATTACCTGGCAATTATGAATTGGGCTACAATAAACATTCTGATACAAATATCTTTGTTGTAATGCGATTTTGGGTCATCTGGGAATATACATAATAAAGGAATTGCAGGGTCAAATGGCAGGTCTATTTTTAGTTCTCTAAGTGTTCTCCAGATGTCTTTCCAAAAGGAACGTATTAGTTTACATTCCCACCAGCAGTGTAGGAGTGTTCACTTTTCTCCACATCCACACCAGCATCTCTGGTTTTGGGATTTTGTGATATAGGCTAATCTCACTGGAAACATTCCCTTTCTTATGTAAAATGTAGATTTCTTGGCCTCACTACCCATCTCCCTCCTTTTTCTTTCTGTATGTGCTTTCTCTTAAATACTGAATTCTCTTTGGGAAAAAAGTCACAGGTGCTCCATCTCTTGAACTTTTCCTGAGCCTCAGATTTTGGCTTAATAAACTCCATTAATTGAGACCTTTGCATCAGTCATTTATTTTTCTTAATTAAATCATAGCTGTGTATAGTAATGCAACCATGGGGTACAATGTATTGGTTAGTCACTTATTTTGAGTTGTCAGTTTCACTCTTTATATTGGTAATTTAGGGAAAAAATGGTATTTCTCAAACAAAAAGTTACAGGCCATTAGTAGTAGAACAGTAAAGGGTGTAGAGCTCTGTGTCATTAAAGGAGTTAAACCAAAGAAAACTCTACTTGGGGTGTCAAATCTGTGGCCCTGAAGGCTGCATGAGGTTTAAGTGAGGACTGTTTTGCTTATCGTGGTGTGGAAAAATTAGGCATGGATTGTGTGTGTGTGTGTGTGTGCTTGTCAGCTTTCTTTAGTGTTCATGTGTATAATGTTGTGGCCCAAGACAACTCTTCTTCTTCCAGTGTGCAGCAGAGAAGAACAAAGGTTGGACACCCTTGCCTGAGGAGGCCAGAAAGCCAAATACCAGGAAGAGAGCAAAATTTAAATGTGAAATAGAAGTTACTGAATATTTCTAATTGGGAGGGGGCAGGAAAGGCTGGTTGAATATTCCTAATTTTTGTTAGGAGTTTGGAGGATTTCACTTGAACCTTTCTGTTAGAGGTGGCATTCTTCACGTGGGATTGTCATTTTTGCCATACGACAGTGGATTCTGACTGGCAGGTGTCAAAGATAAGGAAAACTGGACAACAGTTAAAACGGTAAGGATAGATTTAATTCAATAACGACTATTGCAATAGGGAAAAGTGTCCAGTATGAACTGAAATCAGCTTTGCCAAAGCAAAGGACAGGAGACTTTTTCAAGGTTGGGGTGTGTGGGGAAAAGACACGAAAGGATTAAAAGAGGATCCACTTGTCTAGGCCATTTGGATTTGTTAATAAGTGCTTATCCAGAGGAGAAACAAACCATTCCTATCTTATGACAGAAGTGGTGAAAGTTTTTTTTTGTTTTGAGACAGAGCCTCAAGCTGTCGCCCTGGGTAGAGGGCTGTGACATCTCAGCTCACAGCAACCTCCAACTCCTGGGCTCAAGTGATTCTCCTGCCTCTGCCTCCCAAGTAGCTAGGACTACAGGCACCCGCCACAATGCCCAGCTACTTTTTGGTTGCAGCTGTCATTGTCATTTGGCAGGTGGGTGGGTGGGCTGGTTTCAAACTCGCCAGCTCAGCTCTATGTGGCTGGTGCCTTAGCTACTTGAACCACAGGTAGGGTGACCAGATTTTAACATTGGTAAAGTGGAACAGCATTGGGGGGGAGGGCAGGGCCTGACAACAATGCAAACTTTGATAAGCAGTTCTTAACAATTATTTGTTATTGTTAAAGTTTAACATTATAAAATTAACAAAAATAATATAAAACTCATATCCTGGTGAAATAGCCACATGGTAGCCGGAAACCGTATATTTCCTTCTGTTCTCCCGTGTTCCCTAGCTTGTCTTGCATTCTTTCCAAAAATCGGACTTTTTAAAAACGCCGCGGGATGCAGGACAAATTATTAAAAATTGGGACTGTCCCGCCAAAAGTGGGACGTCTGGTCACCTTACTCTAGCGAGGAGGGGGGGAGGGAGGGGTGGGCAGGGTGCCCTACTTGTTTGTTCCAGACAGTTTGGCTCCTTCTGAGCTAATTGTCCTTGCCTAGAAGCAAGGGAGGGAGCAGTCTCCTTCTGATAGCGATTCCACCTGGGCGACCTTGCCCAGGAGGGGAGTAGGGCGTTTACATTAGCCTTTTCATTTCTAAATGAAGTTACATTAACCTCTTCATTCCTAAATGGAGTTACATTAACCTTTTCAGCAGCCGAGTATATTCCCTTCCCATTCTCCCGCTGTTCCCTAGCCTGTGGTGCATTCTTTCCGAAAATCAGGACTTTTTAAAAACGCCACGGGATGCGGGACAAATTGTTAAAAATCGGGACTGTCCCGCCAAAGGCGGGAAGTCTGGTTGCCTTAACCACAGGTGCAGAGCCAGAAGTGCTGCAAGTTTGAGCAAGTAGGCCCTTATTCTCCCACAGGGACTGGAAGGAAGGAGAGTTATTTCTTTGCATGTTTGCATTTCAAGGAACCAGCTGTCAGATGTAAGGGGAGGTAGTTACATCTCAAAGAGCAGAGAAAGGGTATGTACTTTCCAGCTTTCTAAAGTAACTGCTATTAAAGGGGGTCCAGGGCCCTATTTCCCTATCATCAGGTTTTAGCTGAAACAAACAGTAGATTTCCCTGATAGGGTGAACTTTCTCAGGCAGGCACTTTGAGGAGGATTGAGATTATCCTGGGGATGCAGCCTCAAGTTGCTAGAGGCCATGCTAGAGTTGAGCTAAGCCTCTCAGTACCGGGGTTTAGACTGAGCATTCATAACCTGTTGATTATAAATTCCTTCCAGTTGTCCAAGCAGACTTTTCAGTCAGTTGACATCTTGCAAAGGCTGAAACCAGGGAAGGTTTTTTTTTTTAGAGACAGAGTCTCACTTTGTTGCCCTCGGTAGAATGCGGTGTCATCACACACAGCTCAGAGCAATCTCTAACTCCTAGGCTTAGGTGATTCTCTTGCCTCAGCCTCCGGAGTATCTGGGACCACAGGCTCCCATCACAATGCCTGGCTATTTTTTGTTGCAGTTTGGTCAGGGTTGGTTTTGAACCCGCCCCCCTCGGTATGTGGGGCCAGCTCCCTACCCAGTGAGCCACAGGCGCTGCCCCCAGGGAAGCTTTTGTTTTCACTTTTCTTATTTTCTGTACATGTCCTTTTCATGCGTAATACTAAGTCCCTATTATATGAATATGGATTGCCATTATATCCGTTCTGGAAAAAAATTTGCTTTCAAGCAAATTGGAGTCTAGGTCATAAATTGACAAATGGTCGGGCATAACCTGTGGCTCAGTAAGTAGGGCACCGGCCCCATATACTGAGGGTGGCAGGTTGGAACCCAGCCCCAGAGCCCGGCGTGGTGGCTCACGCCTGTAATCCCAGCACTTTGGGAGGCTGAGGCGGGAGGATTGCTTGAGCTCAGGAGTTCGAGGCTTGTCTGAGCGAGAGTGAGACCCCGACTCATGGAAAGAAATGGAAAAACCCAGCCGGGCACCAGCGGCGAGCACCTGTAATCCCAGCGGCTTCGGCTTCAGAGGCTGAGGCAGCAGGATGCCCACAAGCCGGAGTCTGAGGTTGCATCGCGCTACGATGCCATTCTGCTCAGGGCAAAGGGTAGAAATCCGTCTCGACAAAAAACAAAACAAAACAAGGAACCCAGCCCCAGCCAAACTGGAGCAACAACAACAACAACAACAACAACAAAAATAAATAGCCAGGAGTTGTGGCAGGCGCCTGTAGTCCCAGCTACTCCGGAGGTTGAGGCAAGAGAATCGCCTAAGTCCGAGAGCTGGATGTTGCTGGGAGCTGTGATGCCCCAGCACTCTACCAAAGGTGACAAAGTTAGACTCTGTCTCTTAAAAAAATAAAAAAATAAATTGACAGATGGTCATATTTTATATTCCTAGGATTTCTCAATGTTTTTAAGTTTTCCTACTTCTGTGCATCTCACATGGGATCTAATCATTGCTGGAAACTTTGGGACAAGCAAGACACTTTGTGTCAGTCCTCAAACAGTACATTGTGGAAGGAACTCCACCTGTTTTACTGAAAGATACCTCTAGGAAATGGGGATGGAATATGGTTTTGTATGCAGTTTGGAACTTCATTTCTCTGAGAACAAATGAGACTTTTCCCCTGAAATTAAATGTTATTTGATGTACATTATGTAATTTCTTTTTTTGGGGGGGGGGCGAGACAGAGTCTCACTTTATTGCCCTTCGTAGAGTGCTGTGGAGTCACAGTTCACAGCAACCTCCAACTTCTGGGCTTAGGCAATTCTCCTGCCTCAGCCTCCCAAGTAGCTGAGACTACAGGTGCCCACTACAACGCCTGGCTATTTTTTCATGCAGTTTGGATGGGGCTGGGTTTAAACCCACCACCCTTTGTATATGGGGCTGGCGCCATACTCACTAAGCCACAGGCACCACCCATTATGTAATTTTTTGAGTGAGTTTAGACAAACTAGGTCTAATTTGACTTGAAACCTAAGTATGGTTGATTGACTTTTTTTTTTTTGGCAGTTTTTGGCCAGGGCCAGATTTGAACCCACCACCTCTGGTATATGGAGCCAGGGCCCTACTCCTTTGAGCCACAGGCGCCACCCAGGTTGACTTCCTATATTTTGTTTGTGGTTTGATTTAGGGGTCAGTGTCTCATGATCTCCTTAGTACATATCAGACCTTTCTCGGTGTAAAAGGAGAGAAGTCAGCCGAGGACCTTGATGATCTGGGGGGAGGAATCATGAAGCTGTCTGCTTTGGACCTTCTTCACAGGGTTACAAGTTTTCTGGTTAAGCACACCTGACAGAGATGTGAGGTTAGAACACCGTGTGTATTATAATCACTGTTGCTTAAAAAATTGTAAGACCCCCAAACCCACATATTACATATATTTGTCCAAATAAACCAAAGCCCTTAAAGTTGGCCAGGAAAAAGACAATAAAACATGTTTCTCAGGATTATACTTACTGTGCTGTTGTGATTGTCATCAAATGTGGTAAACTGTGGGTTATAATGCAATCAATGAGGCCGAAATTAGGAAGGAGAGGGAATCCCCAGGTACTGAAAGAGGTTAGATTAAGGAATAAATAGGCACAACTCGAGCCCTAAATACCTATTATAAAAGCTTTGGCTACACAATGTGTAGGAATATGGAGATGAGACCTGGGGTGACAAGATAACATAGAAAGGAACGAATTAGTGTCTTTGTGTGCTGAGTGTCAAATATGCAGGCAGTACTATTGAGGGTATTCTATATGCCAGGCATTGTTCTGAAATAAAATAGTAGAGGGCAGTACTTTTAGAAAATATGTAAAAATATGTCATGTGACATATTCTGTGGGTAATGCACGATCCTAGTAGGCATGTAACATGTGGGAGGCTAGCGGACTGCTGTGACCCAGACAGCCACTGAATCTTAGGTATATTACTGACTGTGTAATCTTTAGCAAGTGCCTTTTCCTCACTTTATCCCATCTATAAACTAGGTATGCTTAGAGTACCTATCTTGTAGGAATATTGTGAGAATTAAATGGATCAATACTATGTGAAGCTCTTAAACAACAGTGCCTGACGCAGTGACATTTATTGTTTTTAATTTTTTATTTCAAAATATTCAGGGGGGTACAAATGGTTCTGCTACGTGGATAACTTGATAACTTGATAATACTTTATTCGGGGCTCTAAGTGTGCCCATCATTCATTGTACCTCTTAGGTTTTTACCCCCTCCTACCTTCTTCTTCCTTATTTTTTATTTATTTATTTATTTTTTTGAGCAGAGTGTCACCATGTTGCCCCAGGTAGAGTGCTGTAGCATCACAGCTCACAGCAACCTCCAACTCCTGGGCTCAAGCGACTCTCTTGCCTAAGCCTCCCAAGTAGCTGGGACTACAGGCGTCTGCCACAACGCCCGGCTATTTTTCTTATTGCAATTGTTGTTGTTTGGCAGGCCCAGGCTGGGTTCGAACCCGCCAGCTCCCCGTGTATGTGGCTGGCGCCCTAGCCGCTGAGCCACAGGCACCAAGCCCTACCCTCTTCTTGATTTCCAGTGATTCTGTTTTTTGAAACACAGTCTCACTCTATCAATCCAGCTAGAATGCAGTGGCATCATCATAGCTTACTGTAACCTCAAACTCCTGGGCTCAATTGATCCTCTTGCCTCAGCTTCCCAAGTAGCTGGAACTACAGGTGCCCATCACCATGCCCAGATAGTTTTTTTTTTTCCTTGAGACAGATTCTCACTCTGTTGCCCAGGCTAGAGTGCTGTGGCATCAGCCTCGCAGGTCACAGCAACCTCAAACTCCCAGGTTCAAGCGATCCTCCTGCCTCAGTCTCCTGAGTAGCTGGGAATACAGGGGCCCACCACAACGCCCCACCAATTTTTTCTATTTTTAGTAGAACTGGGAGTCTCACTCTTGCTCCAGCTGGTTTTAAACTCTTCACTTCAAGCAATCCTCTTGCTTCGGCCTCCCAGAGCGCTATGATTACAGACAGGCATGAGCTACCACCACTGGCCCAGACCAATTTTTTATATTTTTGGTAGAAATTGGGTCACACTCTTGGTCAGGCTGGTGTCCAACTCCTGAGCTTAAGTGATCCTCCCACCACAGCCCCCCAGGGTGCTAAGATTACATGTGTGACCCATTGGCCAGCCAATATTCTCACAATTTTTACTTCCTTCTGTGCCCATGAGTGCCCATTGATTAGCTCTGAATTGTGAGGGGGTACACATGGTGTTGGTTTTTCTGTTTTGGAGATACTTAAGATAATGGCCTCCAGTTCCATCCAGATTACTGCAAAGGACACTAATTCGTTCCTTTCTATGACTGAGTAGTAGAACATGGTTGAAAGAACTAAGAAAATTTCACCCCCAAAATATGATTCCTTGGTATAAAGATTATTTTGAATTTAAAGCTATTCATCATCAGGAAACTCTGAACAAAGACTTCCCTCTATCTACCTAAACTCTTCAAGGGCTGCTAGGCTCCTTATCACATGCTAATAGACCTGGCCTGCTGGTCATTTGAAGCACAATACCTGTCTCTCAGGTTAATGTACTAATCAATGTTTCCCTCCATCTACCCATCCCCCCTTGTGTGGGGGCGGTCTATTCATC
>NW_003852566.1:3578512-3595684 GCF_000181295.1 Otolemur garnettii
TGGAGGTTGCTGTGAACTGTGATGCCACAGCACTCTACCCAGGGTGACAGCTTGAGACTCTGTCAAAAAAAAGAACTCCCGCCTGGGACATCTGCCCCAAAGGCAGAAATTATAGCACTCAAGCATCTAGAATAAGTAAAGATAAGACAGTCACCACTTACACTGATTCAAAGTATGCTTTTTAGCCCTGCATGTGCATGCTTTGTTGTATAGAGGAAAAGGACTATTAAACTCAGCTGATAAACAAATAAGGTATCACCAAGAGATATAAACTTACTGGAGGCTGTGTGGAAACCTGGCAAGGTGGCAGTAATGCATTGCAAAGGGCACAAAAAGAGGCAAGGGCATGTTATTGTAAGGAATACTAAACTGATGCAGAAGCACTCTGGGTAGCAGCAAACCAATGTGTATTTCCAGCCCTACTACCTTGGGTCTCAAATGTAACACTGATACCGGATTTTTGATACTGAATTTCCAGGCTCTTGGTCTCGGTGATTCGAAGAATGAAGCAACGGACCACAGGATAGGTTTTATTCAACAGGTATAAGTGTTTGGCTCTCACAACAAGCCAAACCTCCTTGCAGAGTAGGACCAGTAGTAAGATAGGTTTATATACAAGTGTTACAGCTCTTACAAAGGGGCAACCTCTTTGCAAGTGTTTATAGCTCTTATAAAGGGGCAAATCTCATAGAGCAGGATACAAGTGTTACAGAGCCAAACCTCTTTGTCTGCTCTTTCTCCTAAGATCGGCACTTGGGCTCTTTACTTAGGGGCTTATATAGGGGCAGTTGTCCAATGAGCTTTTGGGTCTTGAAAACAGACTAATCATGAGTAGGTTTTGAAAACGGACCAATCAGGGATGCACTGGAGGAATTGCCAGAAGTCCACATGAGGAGACAGCATGGCGCCAGTGTCTTCCCCCACTTGCCTCTGGTTCTTTTGGCTACTGGAGCCTCTGTTGGGGGAGGGAAGCTCCCCCCACTTGCCTACGCTCCAGCTTGCTGGTTCCTCTGCCGGCTCTGCCAACACTGCCAAGACAGAGGCAGCAGGTCCTCCAGCCCCACTTGGCTGAGCTGGCAGGGGTGCCACTTGTCCGGTATCAACACCAGTATACAGTAAAAAAGAATTGGAGTGGTTAGCACAAGAGCAAGCATTTGCCATAGTTGATGGTTGGATGTGTTTACCAGATGGAAGAATAGTTGTGCCAGAATTATTGGGAACTACTGTAATGTAGGCTGCGCATGAATCCACCCATCTAGGACAATTACTAGAAAGTATTTCTATATAAAACATCTAGCAAGCCTGGCAAAAATGGTTAGTCAAAGATGTGTCGTCTGTAGCCAATTTAATGCCAAACAACGTCCATCTGCCACCAGGTGTTCAAAGTATAAGAACTACACCCTTTGAAAACATTCAAGTAGACTTTTCTGAAATGCCTCCAAGCAGAGGAAATAAGTATCTGCTGATATAACTCAAGCTTTTCCTACTCGAAGTGAAAAGGCCAAAGAAGCCACATGTTTTCTACTTAGAGAAATCATCCCTAAATATGGCCTGCCTCTGTACATAGGCAGTGCTGAGCTGAGGGACCTGCTTATGTGGCTCCATCTCTGAAATGGAAAGGTACGATACAACCCCCCATGTATTCCACAGCCTCTCTGCTGTGGGGAGACCAAATTTATTTGCCCTACCCCACTGTTTGGACAGAATCTTAAGGTTAAGTTAAATACCTGGCTCTCTTTTTTTTTTTTTTGAGACAGAGCCTCAAGCTGTCCCCCTGGGTAGAGTGCTGTAGAA
This sequence comes from Otolemur garnettii, assembly GCF_000181295.1. Lineage (NCBI taxonomy): Eukaryota > Metazoa > Chordata > Mammalia > Primates > Galagidae > Otolemur > Otolemur garnettii. The sequence continues at coordinate 3,580,307 of NW_003852566.1, forward strand.
CCACAGCTCACAGCAACCTCCAACTCCTGGGCTCAAGCGAGTCTCCTGCCTCAGCCTCCCAAGTAGCTGGGACCACAGGTGCCCGCCACAACGCCTGGCTATTTTTTGGTTGCAGCCATCATTGTTGTTTGGTGGGCCCGGGCTGGATTCGAACCCACCACCTTAGGTGTATGTGGCTGGCGCCTTAGCCACTTGAGCCACAGGCACCGAGCCAAATACCTGGCTCTTTTAACATTGCAGGTTTTTGAAGAAGCTTAACTGAGACTTTGTATACAATTTTCTTTTTCCTAAATTTGGAGTTAAAAATAAAAGGAACCAGTAAGTAGGGGAGAGAGAGATGTGTAGAAAGACATAGGTATGAAGACTTTTGATGAGGAAGGATAAAAGAAAAGAGAATAATTTTGTATAGGAAAGAATCTTGTATGAAAACATTTTGTCTTAAAGTAACTGGTCATTTTAAGAAAGAAAATTTAAGATGAAAAAGAGGAGTTTATTTTATTTATTTATTTATTTATTTATTTTTAAGTACTTTATCACCCTTGGTAGAGTGCTGTGGAGTCACAGCTCACAACAACCTCCAACTTCTGGGCTTAGGTGATTCTCTTGCCTCAGCATCCTGAGTAGCTGGGACTACAGGTGCCTGCCACAATACCTGGCTATTTTTTGTTGTTGCATGAGGCTGCTGGCACATGTCTCAACTCGTGTGTGAAACCAGCCAGTAACAAGGAGTGTATAGTCCAATGATACCCAGAGCATCCCTATAGCCTTCCCCTGAGAAAACAGACTACAGCTCTGTCCCTGTCACAGGGACTGGTGGAGACCAGGGAGCTGACTGGTCTACGCACGGTAGAAGCTTGAGGATGAGCAGCAGCAGCATGGGACTGATTCTTTGGACTTTTCCACCTTTCTTCTTTAATCTTAGGTGTAAGAGGTGGTGAAGGTTGTTAAAAATGTATCCAAGAGGTAACCCAAACTAGACAAACTGTCAAAACTGTGTTACTGAATATTCTTCTTAGCAAAGTATCTCAAGAATGGAAGAACGCGTATCCAATATACTCAGCTCTACTATGAAACTAATTTATAGCTTTCATACGAAAGCTATGACCCAATTATAGCCCAAGAATATGGGGAAAGAGGAGAGGGGAGGATGGGTGGAGGGAGGGTGATTGGTGGAACCACGCCTATGGTTCATCTTACAAGGGTACATGTGAAACTTTCTAAATGTAGAATATAACTGTCTTAACACAATAACTAAGAAAATGACATGAAGGCTATGTTCACCAGTTTGGTGAAAATATTTCAGATTGTATATAGAACCAGCACACTGTACCCCATGACTGCATTAATGTACACAGCTATGATTTAATTAAAAAAAGAAAAGACAAACAAACAAAAAAACTTGGAGAATAGCTTTAATAAAGGCATAGATTCTGTATTCTAAGAAAAAAACAACCGTGTTACTGGTTTACTCTTATTATGAGTGTACAGGAAAGCCTGAAGGAACTTGCATATATAACACCCAAAATGAGGTATGTGTGCCCCCAGTGGGCCTACTGTTTCCTACAGTCCTTCGGAATCCCCAGAGCAGACTGAATTTGCTCTAACATGAATTATAACAGAAGGAATACCTAAATAAGTTAATTGAAGATATGACTGAAAGTATAACTAAAATAGCTCATGTACCTATACACGTGTGGAATGAATTTAACCCAGATTCTTTATTTGGTGGATGTTTTTCTACGCTAGAAGGATTTAAAACTATAATTATAGGTTTTCTTTTTACAATTGGAGGACATTTGCTTTTGCTTTGCTTATTACCTATCTTTGTTCAATTTCTCAAAGGTATAGTCTCTGCAATTGTGATAAAAGAGAACACAGGCAAAGTGTTCATGTCTCAACGATTATCAAGTAGCTATGGACATGATAATGGAGGGAGATGAGGCCTGTTCCTGATTGGTGGGGTCTCAAAGGTGTTGGGGTCCCGCCCTGGGAACAGGGTCCACTGAGACCTGTGGAAATTGGCAATGATCAACTGAAGAATCATAAAGTTAGAAACAGTGGTAAAGAAAGGGACATGAGGCACAGAGTAGAATTAAAAGTGGGAACTCAGGCGTCCATTACCCATCTTGTGGGCTTTTGGCAATGGCTCAGAGTGTTTGCCCCACTCTGATCTTATTGAAATCTATTTGCCCAGAGGGTACGATGAGGGCGAGAGCAAAGATGCCAGCAGTTTCTGAGTGAGCATATCAGCTCCTATTGTTATTAGTATTAATCTTAAGGGTAGCTTTCAGAAATCTGAAATCTGAGCCTTGTATTGGGAGAGCCTCCTGAGATCACACACAGATATCTAGGGAGGTGTTAAACTCCACTAGTTCTCCTTGGAGTAAAATGCCACAGATATTAATTTCCTCTGAGGAATGGGAGGGAGGCATTTTCCTCCCATCACCACCACAGAGGATCTTGGTCTGTGATGAGGGGGTGTAAGCTCTTCTGCCCCTATCTCAGGGCTCTGGTAAATGCAAATCTCCACAATGGGTATCTGCTTTGCCTGTTTAATGGGCAGGAAATGCCCTAGAAGATGTATCTTTTGCTAAGACTTACCACAGTCTCTTCTATGGCCATTATTTTCCTCGGAGTGTTCACAGACCCAGTAGGGTGTTTGTAAGCTGTTATCTCCAGCAGGCTAGAATTTCAGAAAAGGTAGGAAGCTTGCTAGCAATGGCTAACTTAAATGTAAACCAGCTGACTTTTCCTTGTTCCAACTCACTAAGCTAACTTTTTAATTATTCTCTTTTTCTGACGGTGCTTTCCTTTGCTAAGAATGGAGTCTTCAGTCCCCATTCTCCAAGCACAAAGAGGGGAATGAGGAAGAAGAAATAAATCATGTACTTCTTAATGACCCCGAGAAAGCAGTAGGCAGCTGCAGGACTCCTCCCCTCTAAAGATAAGAACAAACTCTACGCTGAGCTGAAATAACCTTGAATAGCAAAAGACAAAAAAGACTCTGCAACTAATAACAATGCCCTGGTTTCTAACATCTGTAGCTATAACTTATGTAGCTGATATTGAACTGAAGGAAAAAAAGAACCTGGAAAAAAACTGTTTCCTGGAACTCAGCAGTTCACACCTCGGGGCATCTGAATTCTCACTGGCAATTAAAGGTCCTTCCCCTGTATTGTTGGTATAAGTGTCTGTTTTAATTCACCATTTTCCTGCAACACAGAGAGAAAGCCACAGGGGAGTGGAGAAGTTTAGGTAAGCTTTATTGAAAGGGACATCAACCCACCTGGGCAATGCAAAGATATCGTCTGCACCTGGGGGAAGTTAGAGACTCCTTTCATATTGGAACATAGTGGGGTGGGCAAATTCTACAGCCTGCCTGGAAAGTTAGGGTCTCTAGGTGGGAACTTATCAGGGGGTAGGCTAGCCAGATCTTGTCTTTGCTTTAGGAGAGTAGATGGAATAAGAGCAGAGAGGGCTTGTGTGTGCCTGTGTTAGGCCCCCCAACAGTTACCATCTTTCTTCTACAGCTGAACTACAAACTAGGTGCACAGCTAAGCAGAAGTTTTTGTGGAGTGAAACGCTTAAGCCCCCTCCTATCGACTGAAAGAACTCACTCTTAACCAAGAGACTCTCCCTCCTCTCCCCCCAAAAAATCCTCTTAAAGCTGAGTTGCAGCTATATGGAAAAGGGAGGTCAGATGCCTAATTATGCCCTGTTCCTTTTGGAGTTATCATTTGTTAACAATTAGATACAAAATCATTAACAGGTTTAGGTCATCCATAAATAGATCACTTGAGTCTTGGTATATGTCCCGAGGAGCTTGTCTCTGGTTATCAGACAAGTCATAATACAAAGCTTTATTTCTTGAACAAACTATAAATCAAAAGATCTTTAAACCGACCTCCAAGCCCTCACTTGGACATATCCTGCCTTTTCTGGCCAGACCAATGTATGACTTTACTTGTAATTCTTATTGCCCCAAACTGTAATTAATTCAACTGCGGGAGGATTGGGGGGGGGGCTCTCTGGGCTATGATCGCACATAGAGGCTCAGAATAAACTCCTTTGAATTATTTTAGAGATTGGGCTCGTTTCCCGTGACATGGCTGGGGTTTGGTTTGAACCCACCACCTCCGGCAAATGGGGCCGGTGCCTTACTCCTTTGAGCCACAGGTGCTGCCAGACACTTTTAAAAAAAAAACAACAGAGTCTTACTTTATCGCCCTCAGTAGAGTGCCGGGGCATCACAGCTCACAGCAACCCCAGCTCTTGGGCTTAGCCGATTCTCTTGCCTCAGCCTCCCGAGTTGCTGGGACTACAAGCGCCTGCCACAAAGCCCGGCTATTTTTTTTGGTTGCAGGATGGCAGGGGCCGGGTTCGCACCCGTCTCGGTATGTGGGGCAGAAGCCCTACTCGCTGAGCCACAGGCACCGCCCCTCACCCTCCCCATGACACTTTTAACCTAAAGGATTTCATCACAGCAATCACAAGCAAATGGAGCTAATCATGTTAACTCTCCCTTCCACTGCTACAGACGTAGACATCATGGTAAGCTATTTTATCAAACTACCGTGAAGAAGTCAACTTTAACACCCAAGTAACGTTAAGAGCACGGTCCTAAGAGCCCTGAGGACGTCACGTGAGACTAGGCCCCACGGGGACGTGGGTTTGCGCACGCGTGGAGTGTATATGACTGCGCGTGCGCGGACGCCGAGGCAGGCGCCCCAAACAGGGTTCCCTCCAAGGCCGGCTGTAAAGGAGCGCCGAAATGTCGTAAAAGGGCCGCAAGTAGCCGCGCTCGGGCAGAGGGCTGTGAACCCACTTTGGACTCCGTCTTCTCTGCGAAAAGTTCGAGGAACCTGTTGCTAGTTGTATTGCTAGCGACAGTTAGGGTACCGCGGAGCTCAGCCCCACGCCACCAGGCACTCTCGGTCGTCACCCCGACGCGGGCCAAGGACGGGAAGGCGGCGTTATGCGACCCGTGGAGGCAGACGAGGCGCGGGAGCCCGAGGACGACCTGGGCGGTCTCCTGAGACCCACGGTGCGCGCGGGCCGCGAAGACCTCGCCTCCCTTGAGCGTGAGCACGTGCGGGCTCGCTGCAGGGCCCGCAGGAAGCTGAGGGAGATCGAGAGCCTGCTGGACGAGATCAGGAGCGAGTTGGAGGCCTCGGAGGAGAGCGCCCGGGATACCGAGCTCACTGCGCGCACGGAGGCAGAGGAGAGAGTGGTGAAGCTGTGCGCCAAGGTGGAGAGAAAGGCCGTGGAGGCAGCGCGCATGGGCAGGAGGATCGTGGAGCTCCACCAGCAGATAGACGGCTGCGAGTGTCGCTGAGCAGCTGGGGAACTTGCGGTCCCGCCCCGCCTCCTGGGTGGGAGGTGGCTGAGAGCAGTTAGTAAAGTTCGGGATGGAGGGCATCAGCGCTGGGCAGAAGGGAGCGCAGAACCTTGCGTAGCTGTTCGCATAGATAATTTCACTCTTTCTACATTGCTGATTAGAAGAATAATTCTTTATGTTGTTGTGTCAAGACCACGCATAATAAAGTATTGGCAGGATGTAGACTTGCTCAGTAACAGGGGGAGGGATAAAGTCTAAAACATAAGTACATACTACAAATGTGTGATTGTTAATGAGAAGGGAGCATTTCAGATGACCTTACTGCAGGTTGTACCATTGTGCACGGGTGGGTGAGACTCTTAGACTCAAAACTTATGTTGTGGTGATTGAATTTCCATCACATGTACTTCAGGTTGCTGACAGACTGTTCAGCTGATGAGGAGGTCTGGCTGGTTGGAAAGGCTGAAACCAAGGGAGTCTTTTGTTTTGTTTCCCCTATTTTTCTATCTGTATTTTCACAGTAAGCACTAAATTTCCTGTACCATCCTGGTGGTTGATTTCAGTTTTAGATCGTCATTTGTGTTGATTACTAGGTGCATTCAGTTTGGAAAGGACATGTTTTTTAATTAAATACCATGAAGGAATATTACTGTTATGTAGTCATATTTGTTACTGTGATATTATTGTAAAGTTTAGGAGTATATTCTTGTGCTTTGCTATTTTTTCTTTTATGCTTCTGGAATTTGGGACTCATGAAACACTTGAGGTTAGAGTCCTGCAAAGAAGAAGACATTACTAGGCTGCAGCTGCCAAACCAAGTACCTAAACACCAGTCGAATTGTGGATATAACTACCTTGAACAAGACTGAGAAAGCCCAGAGGACAGTTGGTCATGGAGAATGGTGGTGTACAAATTTTGGGGCCTCTGCAATCTAGATCAAAGGAGAGCTTTTTTCTTTATGCAGTATTTTTTTTCTCCTCAAAATGTAACTCTTGTGTCATATTAACTGTAACGAGTCTTGTGAGCCACCTAGAATTGGAATGAGTTCTAGGTGTACTTGCTGACTTGGGGCAAACTTTGTTATAATACAGTCTCTGCCACAAATGCATGTGACCTCTTCAGGGGCCAGGAGGGGCTGGGAAAGATCATGGGGTCACCAAATTGATAGGTGCCATCTTCCAGACTTACACAATATCCAGCCTACACTTTCAGAGCCCAGACCTCACAGGAATTAAGATCAGAGCTCTAACATGTTATTAAAAGGTTCATTTGCTTGTAAAAATAAATACGGAAAGCCAGTCTTTATTATAGAATATTTGTGCAAATGACCAAAGCTATTGATTTGGCCAAGAAAAGGTGAGGTAAATAAATGTTTTTCAGAATGAAAGTTTCTCCTTGATTGTGGTTATTGTAAAACAGAGGTGAATTGCTTCTGAATTAGGAGGTATTCAGAGGCTGTAGCCAGGAAGAAGGTTTGATCTGAAGGTGGGGTGAGGAAAAAAGCAGATTTCAGAGCAGGAAGGGGCATCATGAGGCATATGGTTTGGTCCTGGCTTTCAGAGAGCTGATATTCAGTTACTTAGTATTCCCTGTGACTACAGAGCTTTAGACTATGCTAGGCACTAGGAGTTTCTCAGAGGATCCTGTGGTCTATAAACATATAATTACCATGTGGTACCCCCGCCCCACACACACAATGCTGGTCTTTGATTTGACATGTAAGTTTAGCTACAGATGCTGAGGCTGTATCCTTGGACAAAGTGCTTGTACCATTGGGTCTGATATTCAAAAGATGCTTAGAACAGTGTCTGGCCATAGTTAAGTGCTATGTAAGTATTGGTTGGGTTAAGTAAATAATTCTCCAATGAGGGAAGCAGAAAAAATTATATATATATCAATCAGATAGTGGTAAATTGGGTGGAGAAAACAAGGAAATGGGGACAGGATGTGGGGGGCAGGGCTTTTTTTTTTTTTTTCTTTTTGAGACAGGGTCTCACTGTGTTTCCCTGGGTAGAGTGCTATGGTGTCACAGCTCATAGCAACCTCAAACTATTGGGTTCAAGTGATTTTCTTGCCTCAGCCTCCCGAGTAGCTGGGACTATAGGTGCCTGCCACAACTTCTGCATATTTTTTGGTTGCATTTGTCATTGTTGCATGGCAGGCCTGGGCTGGGCTCAAACATGCCAGCTTCAGTGTATGTGGCTGGCACCCTACTCACTGAGCTATGGGTGCCAAGCCAGAACTTGCTGTTTTATTTGAATTGTTGGGTGACCATCTGACATGATGTGGATGAGTACCAGTGTATGGAATGAACTCAGGCATCTAGGGAAAGGGTCTTCCAGCCACATGCAACAACCAGCTCAAAGAGGTGAGGGTAGCAGGAGGCCCAAGTATAAGGAGGTCAAAGGAAATTACTGGGACTACAATGATGTGGGTGGAGGGTTTCCAGGAGCAGAGTGACAGGAGCTGACCATCTGGGAAGAGGCAGCAGTGATTGATTGCTGCACTGAGACCTGACAGCGACTGTGACCACAGAGCAAGGACAAGAGTGGGGAACAACCATGGTGATGGTGTGAATTGGGATGGGAAGATGCTATGGGCCACTGTGGGTATGAGAAGGTTCAGCAGGTCTCTGTGGCTCTCCACATGAGCACCCTTTTAGGGACGCTGTACCATTTGTCAAACCAACTGAGCCACTTTTGAAAGGGAAAGATGGCCCTATTATAAATTAGCATGGAACTGCAGATGTAAACTAGGACAGTCCAGGCAGGAACAAAAAATGACTGAAATGTTTTTGTAATAAAATGAATTCACCACTATTATTACCCAGCTATAGAACTACCTTTGATGGGTTCATCGGTTGTGCTGCAGGGTTTACCCCCTAAAAGTTCCCCTCTGTGGCTGTGACCATGTACCTGAAACCTGAGGGCAGGATGTGTTGAGAGCTTCGCAAATGGCAAATGGAAATGATGTTGCTGGTTGCCATGGTAAGAGAGTCAGGGAGTAAGCAGGAGTTGGCTTGCTGATATAACAGATTTCAAAGGCAGGTCCCCCCCCCCCACCAAAAATAGCTGCTGTGAATAAAGGTGCCTGAAATCCTGCTGCTGTAAAAGGGGAAAAAAAAAAAAAAAGCAAACCAAAAAAACCATGCTCATGGCTGGGAAGAATCAACATTGTGAAAATGTCCATACTACCCAAAGCAATCTATAGATTTAATGCAATACCTCTTAAAACACTACTGTTATACTTTAAAGAACTGGAAAAAATACTACTTCGTTTTATATGGAATCAGAAAAAAACCTTGAATAGCAAATACATTACTCAGAAATAAGAACAAATCAGGAGGTATCACCTTACGAGACTTCAGGCTATACTATAAATCTATAGTGATCGAAACAACATGGTACTGGTACAAAAACAAGGAGGTAGAGGTATGGAACAGAATAGAGAACCACGAGATGAACCCAGCTACTTATTGTCATTTGATCTTCAACAAGCCTATCAAAAATATTCAGTGAAGGAAAGACGCCCTATTTAACAAATGGTGCTGAGTGAACTGGCTGGTGACCTGTAGAAGACTAAAATTGGACCCCCACTTTTCACCATTAACAAAAATTTATTCTCACTGGACAAAAAATTTAAACTTAAGACATGAAACTATAAAAATAATAGAAGAGAGTGCAGGGAAAAAACTTGAAGAACTCAGCCTGGGAGAATATTTTATGAGGAGGACCCCTTGGGCAATTGAAGCAACACCAAAAATACATTACTGGGATCTGATCAAACTAAAAAGCTTTTGCACAGCCAAGAGCACAGTAAGTAAAGCAAACAGATAACCTTCCGAAGGAGAGATTTTTGCAGGTTATGCTTCCGACAAAGGTCTGATAACTAGAATCTACAGAGAACACAAACTAATCAATAAGAAAAGAACAAATAACCCCATTTCTATGTGGGCAAGAGACTTGAACAGAAACTTCTCTGAAGAAGACAAGTGCATGGCCTACAAACACATGAAAAAAATGGTCATCCTTAATCATCAGAGAAATGCAAATCAAAACCACTTTGAGATATCATCTAACTCCAGTAAAATTTGCCCACATCACAAAATCCCAAAACTACAGTTATCGGAGTGGATGCAGAGAGAAGGGAACACTTCTACACTGCTGGTGGGAATGCAAGCTAATACGACCTTTGGTTTGGAGAACACTCAAGGAACTAAAAGTAGACCTACTGTTCAATCCTGCAATTCCTCTACTAGGTATATACCCAGATGATCAAAAATTATTTTACAACAAAGACATTTGCATCAGAATGTTTATTGCAGCCCAATTCATAATAGCCCAGTCATGGAAACAGCCCAAGTGCCCATTGACCCATGAATGGATTAACAAATTGTGGTATATGTACTCATGGAATACTATGCATCCATAAAAAGATGGAGACTTCACATCTTTTATGTTTACCTGGATGGAGCTGAAAAATATTCTTCTTAGTAAAGTATCTCGAGAATAGAAAAAAAGTATCCAATGTACTCAATGCTACTATGAAATCAATATATAATCACCTACACATTCATATGAATGGCAAAATGTAACTATAGTCCAGAAAATAGAAGGGAAGAGGAGAGAGGGGAGAGGAGGGGGGAATATAGGAGAAGGGAAGGTATTTGGGGGGACCTCACCTAATGTGCATGATGCAATGGTACATTTCAAAACTAGTAAGAAATGAGTATAGGGAGTGGTGCCTGTGGCTCACTGAGTAGGGTGCTGGCCCCATATACTAAGGGGAGCGGGCTCAAGCCCAGCCCTGGCCAAACTGCAACAAAAAAATAACTGAGCGTTGTGGTGGGCATCTGTGGTCCCAGCTGCTTGGGAGGCTGAGGCAAGAGAATCACCTAGGCCCAGGAGTTGGAGGTTGCTGTGAGCTGTGACGCTACAGCACTCTATGAGGGCAATAAAGTGAGACTTTGTCTCTTAAAAAAAAAAAAAAGAAGGAGGAAGAAATGAATATAATTGTGATGAATGTGTTACTTGTTTAAGCATTTCACATTGTATATCAAAACAATAGCCTGAAACCCATAACTGCATCACTGCACAAAGTTATGACTTAATAAAAAATAACAAAAGAAAAACAAAAGATTGTATCATCTGCTAAAAGTGAAAGTTTGATCTCCTCTGTCCCCATTTGGATACCCTTGATATCTTTCTCTTGCTTGACTGCATTGGATAGGGCTTCCAGCCCTATGTTAAATAATAGTGGTGAAAGTGGACATCCTTGTCTGGTTCCAGTTCTCAGAGGAATTGCTTTCAGTTTTTATCCATTCGGTAAGATATTGGCTGTGGTTTGTCTATCAGTTTAAGAATATGCCATCTATGCTTATTTTCTTAATTATTTTTATCAGAAAAGGTGCTAGATTTCATCACATCCTTCTGCATCTGTTGAGAGGATCTTATGTTCTTCGTTTTTGCTTCTGTTGATTCTATCAGTTTAAGAATATGCCATCTATGCTTATTTTCTTAATTATTTTTATCAGAAAAGGTGCTAGATTTCATCACATCCTTCTGCATCTGTTGAGAGGATCTTATGTTCTTCGTTTTTGCTTCTGTTGATGTGGTGGATTACGTTCATGGATTTGCATATATTAAACCAGCCTTGCATCCCTGTGATGAGGCCAATTTGGTGGTGAAGTTTTATTTTCTTGGTGTATAGCTAAATTCTATTTGCTAGGCTTTTATTGAGAATTTTAATGTCAATATTCATTAATGATAGTGGCCTGTAATTTTCTTTTTTGGTTAGATCCTTTCCTGGTTTTGGTACAAAGGTGATGTTTGCTTTGTAGAAAGAGTTGGGGAGGGTTTCCTCTTTCTCAATGTTTTGAAATAGGTTCTGCCATATAGGTACAAGCCCATCTTTGAATCTGACTTGGGTTTGTAGCCTTAAAGACCATTATGTCTACAAAAAGGATCGTTAACTCCCATATAATTTCCATTTGCCTAAATTATTGTTTGCCAACCCTTTATCCTGAGGCTTGATGTGTCCTTGTGGGTAATATGTGATTCCTCTAGGTAGGAAATGAAAGTTTATGGAGCCAAAAAAAAAAAAAAAAGTTCACAGAGCCAAAGATGAAAGGTTATTCTGAGGCGCTAGACAAAAGGTAAATGGAGGCCTAGTTTGTACAATTAAAATGGCTTTATTCCATGTGGGTGCAGGTGGGGTAAGATTTCCAACTGGCCAGGAAGAAATCCACATGTGGGTTCAATTTGCCAGGAAGAAATCCACATGTGGGTAATGGCGAATGGGGGAAGGTTTTAAAGGTTAGGGAGCTAGGGGTCGGGACATTCCCTTTCGTGGGTTGGGCATCTGTTGTAAGGGTGGGGATTGACCCATTTACCTTTCCCAGGTGGGACATCCGGTGCGGTAGGGTAGGGGGTTGACCCATTCCCTTTCTTAGGTGGGACATCCCATGGGGTTGATCAGCCCCAGGTAGGGGGTTTATTTAGGTGGGAAAATACTTGGCCTTTATTGTTTTAACCAGGCACTCATCCTGTGCCTCTTCAGTGTGGAGTCCAAGCTGTTGATGTTTATTGAGAGAATTAATAAGTAGGGAAGAATTTTGTTCATCTCATTGTGTGGAGGTCTATTGCCTTGTTTTATCACTTGGGACATTTTGGAAGCTTGTGTTTGTCTGTAGATTTCTGAATGGCTTAACTTTGTTGGTGTTCTGTTGTGTTGATGTGTGAATACAGAGCAGGACTTATAGCAGCAAATTTCCTCAAAGTTTGATTATCAGTAAAGGATTTAATTTTGCAATTGAATATGAAAGTTTAGTTTTGCTGAGTATAGAATCCGAGGCTTGCAATTGTTTGTTTGAGTAGTTTGAAAGTGGGAACCCACTTTGTTCTGGCTTATAGAGTTTTAGCTGAGAGGTCCTCTGTCCCGCTGACACACTGTTGGATATGCCCTTGTAGGTCAATTGCTGCATATGCCTAGCTGCTTGAAGAATTTTCTCTCTCATTTTGACTTTAGCAACATTAGTTACAGTGTATCTACGAGATGTTCTGTTTAAATTGAGACAATGCAGGTTTGATATTTTTCTAGAAGGATTGTATCTGAGTCTTTGGTGATGTATTCCCCAGTAGGGCTTCCATGCCATTGAGATTCTCTTCTCCTTCAGAGACACATATAATTTGTGTGTTCCTACACTCCGTATAGTCCCATAATTCTCCGAGTTATTACTTTCCTTGTAGTCTTGTCTTTTCTGCCTCTTTAAATGAATGAGTTACCTCAACAGCCTTGTCTGCAAGCTCTGAGATGCTTTCTTCTGCATGGCTTAATCTGTTGTTGAAATTTTCTACTACATTTTGAAACTCCCTGAATGATTCCTTCAGTAATTAAAAATCCATTATGTCCTTTCTGATTTTGCCCAGGTCTTTGGTGACTTTGCCATGTCTTTCAGTCATTTCTTGGGTCAATTTTTGGATTTCCTTTTGGAGGTTTTCCACTTCTCCTTCAGCTCACGTCATAATTTTTGCCATCAATAATCAAAATTCTCTTTCTGTCATTTGCATGATTTCTTTACAGATGGGATATTCTGTGGTGGCTGCATTCTGATCCCTTGGGAGAACTGATGTGCTCTGATTTTTCAAGTTGCCAGAATTTTTGTGTTGGTTCCTCTTCACGTGTGTCTCTCCTTCCATATTTCTTCCCCCTGCTTACTTCTCTCACTTCCTTCTCACCCTTGATCTTCTTTGTCTCTGTGCTTCAATGTGTTCTGATGGCCCTTTGGTACAGGGACAAAAGGAAGAGAAAAGAAAAGAACACCAGAAAGAGAAAGAGAAAAAAAAAATGAAAAAGTTATGCTGGCCATGGTGGCCCACACCAGCAGTCTCACCTGTGTGGGAGACCAGGGCAGGAGGGTCACCCAGAGGAGCATGAGGCTACTATGAGCCAGGCTGATGCAATAGCACTCCACTCTGGGCCACAGAACAAGACTCTCAAATAAAACAAGAAGAAAGAAAGAAGAAAATAAAAAATAAAAGTGAAAATAAAAACATCTATATAGCTTGAATATCTTAGGTCAATATGATCATCTTTGGTGCTCCACAAGAGATAAAAGGAAATAAGAAAAAAGAAAAAGAATAAAAGAATTTAATATTAAAAAAACATCTGCACGAACAACCAGGTGGTGCTCCAGTATTAGGAAAGGGAAAAAAATTTTCATAAGGACACTAGGTGGCATTCCAGGATTAGGAAAAAAACGCAAATATTATTCTTCTAGATAAGCTGGGAGCAGGAAGTTACAAGCAGGTTGCCCTAGAGATCTGGTCTTGTTTTCGTGATTTTATTCTGAGGGAGCTCCTTGTCTGAGCACTCCCAGGGAGGGAGTGCTGTGGTCCTGAAGATTACATAGAACTTTCTATGGAAAGAACCTCAGCTACCCAGATAGTAGTTGCAGGTTTCAAGGGGTCTGTGTGGAATGAGGAGCTCCCCCACTCTGGCTTGCGTCTCTGTGGGAGTCAGGCCAGACAGAGATGGCTGTCCCAGCCTAGATTGTGGATACAGGGCCAGGCATGTGCTGGGTCCCTGTAAAGCCATGCCACACTGGGTCCCCCAGGACGCTAGCTGGCTCAAGGTGTCAGTGGTGTACACTCCACTCCTGTGTTTCTCTTGAGTGGGATGGCGAGGCACCCAGCAGGCAGGTTTCCTGTTGAGCACAGTGCACGTCCAAACCCTGCACTGCTCCCATGAGTGCCCAGACTCAAGCCTCTGGTTCCATCTCAAATAAGCAGAATGCACTCTCAGCATTCTGCCAAAGGGCCGGTTTCATGCCCCTGAAGTCCCGTGGAACCTCAGTTCTTGCTCATTTAGCACCACACTCCATGGCCAGAAGGAAAGGCTCACCCGGAGTTCAGACTGATCCCTGGTTCACCAGGACAGGGAGGCCCAGGGAGAGGTGGGTGGAGGAGAACCTTGGGGCAGACTTAGTCCCACAGGATTCCACGTGCAGGCTCTGTCTCTGGGTTGCTGTGCTCCCCTGCACCTGTTTTCCCTCCAGGCCTCCCATCCTTATCTATTTTGCTCCTGGTGTCCCATGCTGTCTCCAAATGTCTTTGTGATGCTGTCTCGAGATGGGGCAATCCAGATGAATATGGCAGGACACTCCTCTCCCCAAACTCACTGAGAGCAGCTGTTGAGGAGAGGTCTTTAAACTGCCATCTTGTAGCCCCACTCTTGCTATTTTGAAGTATGTTACTTCTGTGCCTAGTTTGTTAAGGGTTTTAAGGAGTGCTGGACTTTATCACTTGCTATCTCTGAAATCTATGATGATGGCCATATGGTTTTCCTTTTCAATTCGATTTGCGTGGTGGATCATACTTACTAATTTATATATATTGAACCAGTGTTGGATCCCTGAGATGAAACCCGCTTGATTACGGTGAATTATTTCTGATGTGCCGTTGCATTCAATTTGCTAGTAATTTGTTGAAGATTTTTGCATCTGTGTTCATCAGACGTCTGTACCCCTGTTTTTGCTTGTTGTTTTCTTTCCTGACTTTGGTTATAGTGTCATACTGGGTTTGTACAAGGAGTCAGGGAGGACTCTCTTGATGGTATAAAACATTTATTGTAGGATAGGTGCCAGTTTTCCTCTTTGTAGGTATAGTAAAATTCAGCTGTAAATTCATTTAGTCCTGAGCTGTTTTTTTTTTTTTTAATTGGAAGGTTTTACAAATCACTGATTCAGTCTTGCTACTTGATATTGATACATTCAGGATTTCTATTTCCTCCCTAATTCAAGCTTGAGAGGTTTTCGTTTTTGAAACTTACACATTTCCTTATCTTTTCAAAGAAATGACTTTTCCTCTCATCGATCTGTGTGTATGTGTGTGTAAAACTCACTTATTTGTACTCTGATCTTCTTCCTCTCTAGTCTTCTATGTTTCATTTGTTCTCATTTTTCTACTTCCCTGAGTTGCAACATTAGGTTGTTACCTTGTGCTCTTCCTGTCTTTCTTTTTTTTTTTTTTTTTTTTGAGAC
>NW_003852566.1:3596101-3601663 GCF_000181295.1 Otolemur garnettii
CCTCAAGCTGTCACCCTGGGTAGAGTGCCATGGCATCACAGCTCACAGCAACCTCCAACTCCTGGGCTCAAGCGAGTCTCCTGCCTCTACCTCCCAAGTAGCTGGGACTACAGGCGCCCACCACGACACCCAGCTATTTTTTGGTTGCAGCTGTCATTGTTGTTTGGTGGGTCTGGGCTGGATTCGAACCCACCAGCTCAGGTGTACGTGGCTGGCACCTTAGCTGCTTGAGCCACAGGCGCCAAGCCTTGATTTCCATCTTGATGTTACTTTTGAACCAGAGGTCGATCACTCATCAGCAGGTTGTTCAATTAGTTGTGTATATGTGTGCTGATGTCTTCCAGTTTTGACCCAATTAGGCGACCCCAAGGCCTTACTTTTTTTTTTTTAATGAAACAGAGTCTTACTATGTCACCCTTGCATCACAGCTCACAGCAACCTCCAACTCCTGGGCTTAAGCTATTCTTTTGCCTCATCCTCCCGAGTAGCTGGAACTATCGGCACCTGCCACAATGCCTGGCGATTTTTTGGGTTGCAGTTGTCATTGTTGTTTTAGCAGGCCCACGCTGGGTTTGAATGTGCCAACTTCAGTGTATGTGGCCAGTGCCCTACTCACGGAGCTATGGGCGGTAAGTTGGGCACCGAGCTGGGCCTTACTTTCTTTATGGTACATTCACATCTATTTATCTAGAGAATTGAGTATTGAACTATATGATTTGTAAGGGTCCTTTCTTTCGACAATTCAGTGATATTATGAGAAAGCACAAACTGTCACATGAGCCAGACAAATTTCAAGTTCCAGTTCTTTCAGTAACTGCTTGGTGAATGTGGGCAAGTTACTTAATCTCTGAGTTTCTTTATCCGTGTCACAAAGATAATAGTGCTGCTCTTAAACATTGTTCCAAGTATTGAATAAAAATGTACATAGAGCACTGAGCTTTGTGTGGCATGTAGATGTCTCACAACACATTCATGTTTCGTTGCTGCAGGCTTCTGGGTCAGGGAAAGGGGTGAGAGTGTGAGTGGCAGGTGGGGAACATCCTTAAAGCTGCGATGGAGGAAAAATGAGTTTGTTAGTTGCTTCACAGAGAGCAGGCCCTAGAACTCTGATGACTAGGCATCAGCCCCTAGTTCCCCTTGGGCTCTAACACTGGCTTTAGTTCTGACACTTGACATTTTGTACCTCTGAAACCTTCTATCCTTGTTTACAAAACCAAATTTCTGCTTCATGACCTGGACTCCTTAGTACTCCAGTGATTTCCCCTTGCCTTCTCATCCCACACGACCTCCAAGATAGACTTCCTGAATCCCCTGGGAAAGGGACAGATTTTCCCTAGGAAAGTACTTCTTCTTCTTCTTTTTCTTCTTTTTTTGAGACAGAGCCTCAAGTTGTTGCCCTGGGTAGTGTGCTGTGGCATCACAGCTCATAGCAACCTCCAACTCTTGGGCTTAAGTGATTCTCTTGCCTCAGCCTCCCAAGTAGCTGGGACCACAGGCACCTACCACAATGCCCAGCTACTTTTTGGTTGTTGTCATTGTTGTTTGGCAGGCCCGGACTGGATTAGAGCCCACCATCTCTGGTGTATGTGGCTGGCACCTTAGCTGCTTGAGCTACACGCATCAAGTGGAAAGTACTTCTAGTTATAATTACACCTTCCATCTGTGCCCAAGAAACCCTAGGGTCAACAAATGCTTTTTAAAATTCCTTCTAGCATTACTATTAGAACTGAAGCCCAGCACCACTGTTCTGATCTAAATATCAAGTAAAGTAATAGGATGCTATAGACACTTGGGTTTGAAGGTCTTCAAGTAAAAAGTTTTGCTGAGCCAAGATTCTTCCTATTGTCTTATCCTCTTCATGCTTAGGAGTTTTCTAGCTCCATACCGTGTTCTCATCCTAACGTAACCCTCACCACTTTAACAAGCCCCCAGCACCCTCTTCCCTTCTGTGGCATTCTCCACTGAGCAGCCAGATTCTGACTAAAAAATGGATGTTAACGTACAGATACCAGTCACAGCTCCTGGGTAAAGGGCTGGTTAATCTCTACTCTAGGAGCCTCCCAAGCCAAATTCACCTTATATGCTCATCTAGTCCAATGGTGTAAAATAATCATGGGGTGGAATCATCAGAAAAACTCTGGTAACATGAATAACCAGAGTAGATCAACAACCCCAAGGATTGATACGGCACACACAACTGAAGATCCTATTCATAGACAAATGGCTGAGATGTCAGAAATCAAATTCAGAGTTTGGATTACAAATAAGATTAATAGAATGGAGGTAAAGTTAAAATTAGAAATTCAAGGAGCAATTCAAAAGTTGTCTCAAGAATTCAGTGAATTCAAAGACAACATCACCAAAGATTTTGACACACTGAGACAAGAATTTGCAGCCCTTAAAGATCTGAGAAATACAGTAGAATCCCTCAGTAACAGAATGAAATGAAGAGAAGAAAGGATTTCTAATATTGAAGACAAAACTTTTGAATGCTCCCAAGCACTCAAAGAGGAAGAGAAATGGAGAGCAAAAATGGATCATTCTCTCAGAGAGCTTTGGGATAATTTGAAGAAAACTAATATTCACATTATAGGAATTCCTGAAGGCAATGAAGTTGCTTTGCAAAGTACAGAGGCCCCTTTTCATGAGATTATGAAGGAGAACTTTCCAGACATTCCAAGAGTTTCTGAAATGCAGATAGCAGATAGTTTCAGAACCCCAGCACGATTCAACCTAAATAAGACAACTCCCAGACACATCATAATTAACTTCACTAAAGTTAATATGAAGGAGAAAATTCTGAAAGCAGCCAGATGTAAGAAAACCATAACCTACAAGGGGAAGAATATTAGAATGACTGCAGATCTCTCTGCCGAAACCTTTCGAGCTAGAAAAGGGTGGTCGTTGACTTTTAATCTCCTAAAACAAAATAACTTTCAACCTAGGATCCTGTATCCAGCTAAGTTTCATTTATGATGGAGAAATTAAATACTTTAATGACATTTACATGTTGAAGAAATTTGCCATAAGTAAACCAACTCTCCAGGATATTCTCAGACCTATCCTAGATAATGATCAGCGCAATCCTCCATCCCAAAGTAAACTCACTCAGAAACTTTTGATCAAATTCCAACTTCCACAGTGGCATATTAAAAATGTCCACTGGACTTTCAAAAAACTTGATACCCAAAATTCTACCAGGCTTATAAATATTCTCAATTAATGTGAATGGCTTAAATTATCCCCTAAAGAGGCACAGGTTGGCTGCAAAAAATCCCAAAAAGCTCTAAGAAAAAAATAGCTGATGATGTTAACAAATGGAAAAACATACCTTGTTTTAACATTGTTAAAATGTCCATATTACCCAAAGCAGTATACAATTTTAATGCAATCCCTATTAAAGCTCCACTGTCATACTTTAAAGATTTCAAAAAAATAATACTTTGTGGGCAGCACCTGTGGATCAACGGATAGGGTGCCGGTACCATATACCAAGGGTGGTGGGTTCAAACCCAGCCCCGGCCAAACTGCAACAAAAATTAGCCAGGCATTGTGGCTGGTGCCTGTGGTCCTAGCTACTTGGGAGGCCGAGGCAAGAGAATTGCCTAAGCCCAAGACTCGGAGGTTGCTGTCAGCTGTGATGCCACGGCATTCTACCAAGGGTGAGAAAGTGAGACTCTATCTCTCCAAAAAACAAAACAAAAACCAGACTTCGTTTTATATGGAACCTTGAATAGCCAAGACGTTACTCAGAAATAAAAACAAAGCAGGATGAATTATGCTACCAGACCTCAGACAATACCATAAATCAATAGTGATCAAAACAGCATGGTACTGGCATGAAAACAGGGAGGTAGATGTATGGAACAGAATAGAGAACTAAGAGATGAACCCAGCTACTTATTGTTATTTGATCTTTGACAAGCCAATTAAAAACATTCAGTGGGGAAAAGATTTTCTATTTGACAAATGGTGCTGGGCAAACTGGCTGGTGACCTGTAGAAGACTGAAACTGGACCCACACCTCTCACCATTAATTAAGATAGACTCTCACTGGATTAAATATTTAAATTTAAGACATGAAACTATGAAAATTCTAGAAGAAAGTGCAGGGAAAACTCTTGAAGAAATCGGCCTGGGTGAATATTTTATGAGGAGGACCCTCCCCCTTCCCTGGGCAATTGAAGCAACATCAAAAATACACTCCTGGGACCTAATCAAACTAAAAAGCTTCTGCACAGCCAAGAACACAGTAAGTAAAGCAAGCAGACAGCCCTCAGAATGGGAGAAAATATTTGCAGGTTATGTCTCTGACAAAGGTTTAATAATCAGAATCCACAGAGAACTCAAACGTATTAGTAAGAAAAGAACAAGTGATCCCATCTCAGGGTGGGCAAGGGACTTGAAGAGAAACTTCTCTGAAGAAGACAGGCACATGGCCTACAGACTTATGAAAAAATACTCATCATCATTAACCATCAGAGAAATACAAATCAAAACTACTTTGAGATATCATCTAACTCCAGTATGATTAGCTCACATCACAAAATTCCAAAACCATAGATGTTGGCATGCATGTTGAGAAAAGGGAACACTTCTACGTTGCTGGTGGGAATGCAAACTAATACATTCCTTTAGGAAAGAAGTTTGGAGAACACTTAGAGAACTAAAAATAGACCCGCCATTTGATCCTATAATTCTTCTACTAGATATATATCCAGAAGACCAAAAATCACATTATAACAAAGATACATGTACCAGAATCTTTATTGCAGCCCAATTCATAATTGCTAAGTCATGGAAGAAGCCCAAGTGCCCATCGACCCATGAGTGGATCAATATATTGTGTTATATGCACACCATGGAATATTATGCAGCCTTAAAGAAAAATGGAGACATTACCTCTGACATGTTTACATAGATGGAGCTGGAACATATTCTTCTTAGCAAAGTATCTCAAGAATGGAAGAAAAAGTATCTGATGTGCTCAATCTTACTATGAAACCAATTTATAGCTCTCTTATGAAAGCTATAACCCAATTATAGCCCAAGAAGAGGGGGAAAGGGAGAGAGAGGGGAGGGGAGGAGTGAGGATGGGTGGAGGGAGAGTAATTGGTGGGACCACACCTACAGTGCATCCTACAAGGGTACATGTGAAATTTACTAGCTGTAGAATATAAATGTCTTAACACAATAACTAAGAAAATGCTGTGAAGGCTATGTTGACTAATTTGATGAAAGCATTTCAAATTGTATGTAAAACCAGCACATTGTACCCTATGATTGAATTAATGTACACAGCTATGATTTAATAAAAAAATAAATAATTAAAACATGGATGTTTGACTTTGTCCCCCTTGCTTCTCTCTGCCCGAGGGCCACAGTCTGGCACTGGGGGCCTCTGGCTTCTGCCTGCCTCTCCCACCTCAGCCTGCATCACTGCCCCTTCCCCAGAAGCTGCAGCCACCCTGCAACTCCCTGCAGCAGGAGCAGACCCCTCTCCCACTGGGGATGCCTCTGCCCTCCCCTGCAGCTGGCTGGTTCTCAGTCTGTCCCAGGCTT
>NW_003852566.1:3603309-3612451 GCF_000181295.1 Otolemur garnettii
CTCCCACTCAGCCTCTGAGCAGCTGGGGCTCCAGGTGCCTGCCACCACACCCACCTAAGATACATTTTCGTTTTATATTTCAGAGTTCAGGCTCCAGTATTTTGCCTATGCTGGTCTGTAACACCTGGCCTCAAGCAGTCCTCTTGCCTCAGCCTCCTGAGTAGCTGGGACTCAGGCAAGAATGCCCTACCCAGCTAATTTATTTTTTGTGTTTTGTATTTTATATTTAAAAAAAAAATTTGAGCCAAATTATGAGCAGTGCAAGGTCAGAGGTAACCATGACCCTGCCCATCTGTGTCTCTTCACAACTGGAGCACAATGATAAGTATTTGTGTCTCTAAACATTTCTTTCTTTCCTTCCTTTGGAGTGGTATAATTATGGCAATTAATTTTTTAACTTTTTTTTTGTTTTGTTTTGTTTATTGTTAGGGATTCATTGAGGGCACAAAAATCCAGGTTACACTAATTGCATTTGTCAGTCAAAGTACCTCTTATAAATGTGTTTTATAAGAGGTTAAACCTCCTCCTGAGAGGAGTGCCAAGCACGGAGAACCCCCCACCCCCTCCCTTCCTTCTCTCCACTCCCCCATTCCTCCACCCCTCACCATGTACTAGGTCATCAATTGTCCTCATATCAAAATAGAGTACATTGGATTCCTGCTTCTCCATTCTTGTGATGCTTTACTAAGAAGAATGTGTTCCACCTCCATCCAAGTTAGTACAAAAGATATAAAGTCTCCATCTTTTTTAGTCAATGAATAGTATTCCATGGTATACATATACCACAGCTTGTTAATCCATTCCTGGGTTGGTGGGCATTTAGGTTGTTCCACATTTTGGCAATTGTAAATTGAGCTGCAATAGACAGTCTAGCACAAATGTTCTTGTGATAAAAGGATTTTTACTCTTCTGGGCAGATACCTAGTAATGGGACTGCAGGATCAAATGAGAGGTCTTATTTGAGTTCTTTGAGGGTTCTCCATACTGAGATGGGTTCCAGCAGCCTCATGGGTGCCAGCTGCCTCATCACCCCCTATAAGATAGATACCACTTGCCACCAACATGCACCAGGGGGCTGTGTAGGATAAAAGATGAAAGGACATAAAGATGAGGATACCATAACTCTGAAATGATGATAAGCGCCATTACTCTTAGATCAGTCTGGATCGGGCCGGAACAGGACAAGATAATGAATGGGTCATGAATGGGTCATGATGAGAGTTAATAAGCTAAGTGCTGTGACAAATTATTTTACTTATCCATTAGTTGCTAGATCTGCATTATGTTACCTTATTGTTATCTAACTGTCCTTTATGTTACCTATCGGCTAAACCACTAAATTGCAAGGTTCGCTTCTGTAAAGGGTCATCGTGACCCCGTGCTTGCTTTTTGCTTCTTTTGCCAACTTTCTTTTTGCTTCTAATTGTTAACTTTCAGCCCACCTGTTTGGCCCTTTGCCAACTTTCAGACTAGAAAAACCCCAACTTCAGACCCCTCAAGGCTCTCTCTTAGTCTGCCTTAGGCTTTGCTGAGTCAGCCCATGATTAATAAAAGACTCCTTTTTGAAATTGTAACCTGAGTCCTTGTCTTGCCCCACAACAATACTTCCTTCCAAAAAGGTTGTATTAGTTTGCAGTCCCACCAGCAGTGTAAAAATGTTCCCTTCTCTCTACATCCATGCCAGCATCTGCAGAGGTTTGAGATTTTATGATGTGGGCCATTCTCACTGGGGTTAGGTGATATCTCAGGGGGGTTTTGATTTGCATTTCTCTGATGATTAGAAATGATTAGAATTTTTTTTATATGCTTGTTAGCCATTCATCTGTCTTCTTTGGAGAAGGTTCTATTTATCTCTCTTGCCCACTGATATAAGGGATTTTTATGTTGATTAATTTATGTGTAGATCTCAGTTATCAATTTTTTGTCTGATTCATAATATGCAAGTATCTTTTCCCATTCTGATGACTCTCTATTTGCTTTTGTTGTTGTCTCCTTAGCTGTACAGAAGCGTTTCAGTTTAATTATGTCTCATTTGTTTATTTTTGCTCCTATTGCAATTGCCACTGAAGTCTTTTTCATAAAGTCTTTCCCCAGGCCAATACCTTCAAGTGTTTTTCCCCACACTTCCTTTGATAATTTTTATTGTTTCCTTCCTTAGATTTAGATCTTTTATTCATCTTGAATCAATTTTAGTGAGTGGCGATAGGTGCAGGTCCAGTTTCAGTCTTTTACACATGGTTATCCAGTTCTCCCACCACCATATACCGCATAGGAAGTCTTTCCCCCAATGTATGTTCTTGTTTGGTTTATCAAAGTTTAGGTGGCTGCAAGATGTTAGCTTCATCTCATGGTTTTCTATCCAGTTCCAGGTGTCTATGTCTCTATTTTTGTGCCAATACCATGCTGTTTTGATCACTATGGTCTTGTAGTACAGCCTAAAATCTGGTAGGCTGATGCCCCCAGCTTTGTTTTTATTACTAAGAATTACCTTTTCTATATGTGGTTTCTTCTAGTTCCATACAAAATGAATAATTTTTTTTCCAAGTCTTAAAAGTATGATGTTGGTATTTTAATGGGGATTGTATTGAATCTGTAGGTTGCTTTGGGAAGTATACACATTTTCACAATGTTAATTCTTCCCAGCCATGAGCATGGTATGTTCTTCCATTTGTTATTATCTTCCACTATTTCTTCTCTTGGGGTTTCATAATTTTCTTTATAGAGGTCCTATTGTTAGATACATTCCTAGGCATTTCATTTTCTTTGAAGCTACCATGAAGGGAATTGTGTCTTTGATTAGCTTCTCATCTTGGCTGTTATTGGCATATACAAAGGCTCTTGATTTGTGGACATTGATTTTATATCCTGAGATGTTACTGTATTTTTTGATTACTTCCAGGAGTCTTGGGGTTGAGTTTTTGGGGTTCTCTAAGTATAAGATCATATCATCAGCAAAGAGGGAGAGTTTGACCTCCTTTGCCCCCATTTGGAATCCCTTTATTTCCTTCTCTTGCCTGGTTAGAACTTCCAGCACTATGTTGAATAGTAATAGTGATAGAGGACAATCTTGTCTGGTTCTAGTTCTTAGTGGAAAAACTTTGAATTTTACTCTGTTCAATATAATATTAGTTATTTGCTGTAGAGGGCTTTGATCAGTTTCAGAAATCTAAACATTTCTAAACATAGAAAAGTTATAATTAAATGCTTTGAAAGACTAAAAACTGACTTTATAGGGAACTGTGATATTGTGATGTATGTATATTTATTTTTGGCCCTGGTTTCTGGCTTGTAACTCCCATAGCCCTTGCTACAGTTTCCTGTTATAATGTTGGGTGCTCTAGTCTCAGAAGCAGGCCTCAGAAAACAGAATCTCCCTGACCTTCTCCTATCCACTTTTCACCTGCCCATGGCAGGACTCTAATCTCTTTGTGGATGACAAGACCCTCATTCCAGGGAGGGTCCTGCCTCCTTCACTGGAGGATGGGAAGCTGCACAGAAAGGCCAATAAGATGATGGACAGGCCTTGCTGGGCTTCCCTACTCAGTCCAACAGTGTTAGATCACACTGCTTCTGTCCAGGCACACTTCCACATGGTGTCAATCATGCCTATCCAGTCAATTCTCCTTACAAGGATCAAAACAACAGGGTTCGGGAAGCTCCAGGTAGTTGAACAGCTGGAGGCTTAACAGGAGGTGAACCAGAATTCATTCAGGTGTCAGGAGGGTGGTGCACCCAAACTCCACATGGCAAAGCTCCTTCACTCGGGATCTTTCCAGGCCTCACCCAATGTATCTCTGCATCTGGGTGTTTGTTACCATCATATACAATGTCCTTTGTAATGAACCAATAAAGGCAAGTAAATGTTTCCCTGAGTCCAGTGAGATGCTCTAGCAAATTAATCAAAAAATTACTAAAAATTAGCAAGAAATCATGAGAAAAAAACAGACTGGTCAGTGAACTCTAAAATAGTACCAATATGGCTCAGCGCCCTGTAGCTCAGTGGCTAGGGCCCCAGCCACATACACTGGAGCTGGCAGGTTCAAACCCAGCCGGGGCCTGCCAAACAACAATGACAACCACATCTGCCCATATTCACTCATGAGATAAAGTCCTGCCCCTCAGATTCATTCAGATTACAAAGAGAACTCCTTACAAGTCACTTTCTGTCCCCCAGCCAAACATTCTGCATAGTAATCATGATTGCCCTCAACATGATCCCCTTTGCTCTCTCTGGTCCCAGGCCCCCACCCTTTCTGTAGCCTGCAGACGGCACATAAGCCTCCATCCCTCACTGGGGTGTGTGTGCATCTTACTCTGCAGGCTCCTGTATTTGCAGGTCACACAGATTTGTAGCCTCTGCTCCTGCTACTCTATCTGCCTTCTGTCCGTGCTTTTCAGGGAACCTCCAGGAGGCCAAAGCCCTTGGCCCTCACAAGACAAAGCCCAGGGTCTATGTTGGGAATGTCGCTCTCTGCCTGTCAGTCTCTGGGGTGGGACAGAGGGAGGCAGGAGTCAGAGTCACAGCCGGGCACTCACTGCCTCTGTCCTCTCCATTCCTACTTCCTCTTGAGGCCCAATTCCCATGGCATTTTTTTGTTTGTTTGTTTGTTTCTGGTCTCATCCCACCAAAACATCCTTTACACTGTTTCTGGCTTAGTAGTTTCTAGACATTGCATTATTTTTCCTGTGTTTAAAAATGTTTCTGGGTCTGCAGGTGTTGATTTACCAGACAATCTAAAATGTTATTTTTCATACTAAAGCACACGTAGATGCGCTCTGGCAATTAGACCCCCTAGCTGCCCAGAGCCCTATCCATGGTGGAGTCAATGAAGGAACCAGACCCCAACAAGGCAGGTAGTTTTTTTGTTTTGTTTTGTTTTTGTGAGACAGAGTCTCACTCTGTTGCCCTGGGTATAGTGCTATGTCATCATCATCATAGCTCACAGCTCACAGTAACCTCAAATTCTTGGGCTCAGGCAATCCTCTTGCCTCTGCCTCCCAAGTAGCTGGGACTACAGGTCCTCACCATGTCACCCAGCAAATTTTGCTATTTTCAGTAGAGACAGGGTCTCACTTCTGCTCAGACTGGTCTCAAACTCCTGAGTTTAAGCGATTCTCCCTCTTTGACCTTCCAGAGTGCCAGGATTAGAGAGAGATGTGAGCCACCACGCCTGCCTTCCAGGCACTTTGGAGCTCAGGATTACACATGTGACAGCTCAGTGGGGCCACAGATAAAAATCGAGTCCCAGTCTACATTTTATAGATGAGTGCACTCAGACCAACAGAGGAGAAGGGACTTTCCTGAGGCCTTTCTTGTGGTTAATTCTTTAACTAGAGCCAGGACAGAGCTCAGGGCTCCTGATTTATGGGGCAGAGCTCCTGCCACAGTGCCACACTACCTTTATCAGGTCTTTGCCCCACGCTTTGGTGACAGCACTCATCACCTGGGCATCAGCCAGTCACAACTTGGCCCTGCTGTCACTCAGGCCCTCTATCCCCTCCGGCACCAGGTTGCAGAGCTTGGTCTGGGTGAAGTCCTGCAAATGCCTGCAACAGGGGCCATCAGTCCTGACACACCTGGGCCCCTGCCTCACATGGCCCAGACCACCCTTCCAGGGAAGGGGACGAGGGAGAGCCCCTTCTCAGAGCAAGATGCATTGTTGTCTGAGGCCTATGCTGGCTGCTGAGCTCCCACAGTCTTTGGGGGTGGAAGGCAGAAATGTTGACATCAGGGGCAATGTGGGGCTCAGGGGACAGAGGCTGCAGAGGCAGAACAGTAGGAGACAGGGGCTGGGGCTCGGGGCCTTAGTGCCACCTCACTGTGGCAGGAATTGGCATCCACATCACCAGGAAGCACCAATACTTCTGGCCAGGTGAACCACAAGGAAGGATCAGGACCAGGATGTGCACGGGAGAGCATGTGGGAGCCCCAGGACTGGGCCTTTCTCCATTCAGGGACCATTTCCCAAAGTAAACCTACCTTCACAGCTAGTCATGGAGAAGGAAGGCAGGTGGCATACAAGAGTCCCACCTGAGTGGGGCTAGAACATTACATAAATGAGAGTCCCCAGCTCTCTGGACCTCACTCTGTCCCTGGCCCCGCGCCCTCGTGCTGCCAGTCTGAAAGGTGTTGTTATGGAAGGTGTTGGCACGTAGGCTTTACTCTTGGCCTCTTCTTCCAACAGCTTTTGTGTTTCCTTGTCATCTCTAAAACAAAGACCCCAAGCCTACCCCTCAGATGCCCAGAAGGCTTCTTAGGCCACCCTCTCCCACCTTTCAGGGGACCCTGTCCTAGCCCCAGGCACCTGCTGAGCTAAGCCAGCTTGGAGAGAGGTGGGGACAGCTAGGGAAGGAGCACAGTCACAGTAAGGAAGCTGAGGGCTCCTGCTTAGGCGCCCCCCAACCCCTTGCCTGTTTCAGACCAGAGACAGACCTGGGTCTAGAGTGTGAGGCTCAGCCAGATGGGGAGGAGCTGAGTCAAAAGAACTCTTTCTTGAGCAGGTATTCTGTCCTAGGAGGGTCACTGCTGGTGTCTGGGGGCAGGTCCCTCCATGGAAATGAAGTGCTCAGGTAACTTCTAGGCCCTCACTCTTCTGGAACTGAGAATGTAGGGAGGTTGCAGGAGAGGGAAGAGAGAGGGCCGAGCATAGGCTTTTGCAGCAGGAGGACACGGTAGAGGCTGTAAATGGCTTCAGCAGATAAGGTACAGATGCTGTCCACAGGGTCCTGGCAGCATATGGCAGCATCCTCACCAGGTGCCCTAGCCAGGTGAACTGAATTTCCCTCTGAGGAGGAAAGCTAGAAGTCTCACCACCCTTCAGGCTAGGCTGTCACAGGGGAAAAACATGGAGGAGGGGACACATGTGCCAGAGACCTGAGTGGTGAGACTAGGAGTGGGGAGCAGGGAAGGAATGAGATGAGGTGTGGCTGCAGATGCCAGCACAGCGGAGGCAGATCCTGACACTGAGCTCCCTCTCTGCCTCTTAATGACCCACTCATCCTTCAAGCCCAGCTCCAATTCCCCAGGGGGTTCCCTACCCACCTCTTCCCATTCCTAAGTAGAAAAAGAACTGGATAATAACAAAGTTTCACCTGTAATCACAAGTTCAGTGGTGAGTTATGTGCAAATTTATTGAAGAAACTCCTACTCTATGCAGCATTCCCAGATTCCCCCATTTGCAACCATTTGTTTCTGTGTTTCTGTGTATTCTCCTTATCACAGTTGGGTTGGCATTCATCATGGCATTTGGGGAACTGTGCTAGTCGTCTATCTATGAGAGGCCCTAGCAGGGTGTCTATTTATTGAAGTGAATGGAGACTGAAGCATGTGGTATGAAAACGAACTTGGGGATGGACAAAAAGATCAAGCAGAAGACACGACATGGGGGAGGGGGACGCAAAGAAAGGAGAGGACAAGATAGGATGGACAGGGGGCAAAAGGTGAGACTGAGTTACTGAGACCAGGTGACAGATAAGATAATGTTGGGGAGGAGGGTAGGGATGAGGGTGACTAGAGGTGGTGCCAGGGCTCAGGCTCTGGGGCAGGTAACTGCTCACTTTGAAGTTATTCATTTACGCTAAAACCAATAACTTAAGAAGCATACAACAGGGCGGTGCCTGTAGCTCGAGTGGCTAAGGCACCAGCCACGTACACCAGGGCTGTCGCGTTCAAATCCGGCCTGGGTCTGCCAAACAAAGAAGCACAGGACATGGTCTGTTCCCACTCATGGGCCTTCTGAGAATTCAGCCACGTCTCGAAAGTTGGTGGGAGAAGGAGCAAAAAGGAGAAGCCCAATCAGATGCCTCCCAGAGGGTGGGAAGGTAATGTGGAGCATGGCTTCTGCAAAGTATCAGGATCATACTTCTGAGAGCAGGATTTCTTTGACCTGGAGGCTCATTGTTTGTGTGTCTGGCATGAGAAGCCTTCATTTTCCCGGCCCCTAATTTCCCCCTTCTCTAGGTGCTAGAAATCTCTTCACTAGTGCCTCTTTCTTTCAGGTGGGTGTAGTGACTCTCAAATGATATTGGCCCTGGCTCACTTCAGTGGGTCCACATACCTAGAGTTCCCTACACCCTCTTCCCGTTCTTAGTTAGAAAAAGGTCTGGGTAATAACAAAATGTCAACTATATTCACAAATTCAGTGGTGAGTTGTATGCAAGTTTATTGGAGAAATAGACTCACGGACGATTCCTATTTAAAACAGAACGCATAGGTGTCTCCCCAAATACCATTGTTTCAAATGCACATAACTCCATGTCATCCTGTAGCCACTAATCTGACAATGATGGAGGTATACAACAGGAAATTAATAATTGAAAAGGAAAAATAGTGCAGCAGATGAAAACATCTACAACCAACTCCAGAGACTACTGGTGCTGCACTTCATTAAAACAAATGAAGGAACATCCCCTTCCCAAAGCCAGGAGGAGTTCTGGTAGCAGCTCTAGTCTTACGGGCAGACTTATGAAATACCAAAGAGAAGACTGGGATTTTCTGTGTGTGTGTGAGGACTGGGATTCTAAATGCCATTTTCCACAGAAAGGAACAATAGCTCCTTGAAAAAGCAGTTGGTCCTTGGCCAGGGGAGGAAAGGCACACAAAATATTCCATTAGAAAGCAAGAAAGCTCTTGGAGATTCCTTGAGTCATGCTGAAATGACTTAGGGGCTGACTTGAAGATGTTCCCACTGACAGAAAATGAAACAATTGAAGCAACAATACAAAAAATAGTTCTCATTGGTTCAAATATGTCAGTATTTTAAATTAATTTTAAATTCAAATGATATGACAGAACCACCCGTGAAGCAATCTTGCTAAAAAATTAATTCTAAATCTGATCAAGCTTCTAGATCTAATAACCTATAGGAAACACTGGACAGAGGAATTTGTTAAATGACCCAAAAAGGATATACTGAGTGCAACCCACAATGTGGAAAACTTACAAAAGGAATGACTTGGTTTCTTCAACAAATATATATCAAGGAAAGTGACAGAGGGTAATCTATAACAGAAAAGACTTAAGCAACCAACCAATGGGAAGGTAGGTACCTTCAGTAGGACCGGATTCTTTTTTTTTTTTTTTTTTTGAGACAGAGCCTCAAGCTATCCCCCTGGGTAGAGTGCCATGGCATCACAGCTCACA